>NC_045439.1:100787738-100864432 GCF_002776525.5 Piliocolobus tephrosceles | reverse complement strand
GGGGGGGGGGGGGGGGGGGGGGGGGGGGGGGGGGGGGGGGGGGAGGGCAGCATGAGCAGAAGCCCAAATGCACATTCACAGGAAGGCACCTGCCCAGGCTGGCAGGGCATGGCTGTGTGAAGCAGTGCAAGAAAGGAGACAGGAGCAGACTAACCGGTGCCACATACACAAAGCTAAAGGAGTCTGGACATCACCTAGGAATCCTCTCAATGCCCTGCTATTTTTAACGTATAAAAATTAAGATATTTCAAAATAAAACTTAGGGATCTTTATGCTGCAAAAATGAATTACTCCCAAGTTCTTTTTGGATTTAAGATAGGATGTGGTTTACAAACATAAACTTACATACACCTTGTCAGAGTGCATCTAACCTTTAAGTACCTACATCAAATCAAAATGAGAAAAAAATTTCAAGCTACTGAGTAGACTTACAAATTTGCAATGTCAGCATGTGTACTTACGCATTTTGTTCAAGTCCAAGGTATCAGCTCAATTTAGTGGCAGCACTAAGTGGAAGCTTCAGATAAATGTTTTCTGAAGATTTACATCTGCAAAAGCTCTCCAGAGTGTACACACCAAACCAGACATGCTGCAACACTCAGCTTCTTTCCCCACAGTGTGGAGCCTAGCTCACTGCTGAATGTAGACAGCTTTCCTCTGATGAGTCTCCTCTTTATCTAGTTCTCCTACTTGGACAAGAATCTCATCCAGAAAGCTTTTGGTTCCTGCTGGTGCATACCCACCTGATAATGTAACATAAAAGTCTCCATTTGAACTCCCATGAATTTGGCTTTCACTTCAAAGTCTCCAACTTCTTCTGTTGGACTGATTTCAAAGATAACATTTTTAAACCTGTTGAAAGATACCATCTTAAGGGTGTGGTTTTGATGTTCTCATATAAAAATACTCCGTGAAATGGGGAAAGGAGATGAACCAAGTCTTCAAGGGTGAAAAGGGGTAGAAAATATAGATCAAAAGTACTTCTGCACCTGAAGCAGCATGGATTGCCACGCCTAACTACCATCTGCTCTGGGACTTGGAGAGAGGAATGGCAACCTCTCCCTGCCTGCAGCACTTGTATTCTATAAAAGAGGAACCACTGAGGAGTGCCACAAGTGGCCTGTGAAGGGATGACATCATAGTAATTCTCTTCACTTCCACATGGCCAAAAATGAAACCTAATGATAAAAGGAGAAAACAGGAAACTGGGGTGGCAGGAGAGGGTATGTGTGTGTGAATACATGCATGTTTGAGGACTGGGAGAAGTAAATAAACAAAAGGGGGTCAGTATAAAAGCACCAACGGAGGAGGTTTTACTAGAAAGAGTAGGTGCTGTGTACATAAGCACACTCAGTATAATTACCAAAGATAAATTGTTATTATTAAAAATATTTAAGTTATCACTCATTCACAACACGTTACCTGCCAGGAAATTTTAGGGAGCCAAAAGGAAAAGGGGTTATGCAGCCGGGCACGATGGCTGACATTTGTAATCCCAGCACTTTGGGAGACCGAGGCAGGCGGATCACAAGGTCAAGAGATCGAGACCATCCTGGCCAACATGGTAAAATCCCGTCTCTACTAAAAATACAAAAATTAGCTGGGCGTGGTGGCGTGCACCTGTAGTCCCAGCTACTCGGGAGGATGAGGCAGGAGAAGTGATTGAACCCAGGAGCCAGAGGTTGCAGTGAGCTGAGACAGTGCCACTGCAATCTAGCCTGGTGACAGAGCAAGACTCCATCTCCAAAAAAAAAGAAAAAAAGGGATTAAGGCATTCTCTGGGTGATCAAAGTATAGCACCCCAGATTTCCAGAACTCAACTATGGAGCTACCTTACCTATTACGAACAGGGCTGAGAACCATGAAAGATGCAAAAAGGTCACTGAGAGTTAAAGGAGAAGTCACAAAAACCCATGCACTGAAACACACATGCATTTTATTCAACTGGAATGCCTCACGGGTTTTCCTTAAAGATATTATCTTAAGTGATAAATAATTTTACCAGATTTAGTTGGCTATTTAGTTTCTAAGCCCATATAAGTAAATTAAAAAGAAGAAAGAAAGGCAAATAGAGGTAGGCACTTGAACAGTAGTGGAAAATAATTGACAAAAAGGGCAATATTGACTCATGCCTGTAATCTCAGCACTTTGGGAGGCCAACGCAGTAGGATTGCTTGAGCCCAGGAGTTCAAGACAAGCCTGGGCAACAAAGTGAAACCCTGTCTCTACAAAATATAATTTAGTTGGGTATGGTGGCACACGCCTATGGTCCCGGCTACATGGGAGGCTAAGGTGGGAGGATCTCTTAAGCCCAGGTTAGGGCTGCAGTGAGCTGTGATCATACCAGTGCACTCCTGCCTAGGTGACACAGCAAGACTCTGTCTCTAGAAAAAAATTTAAAAATTATGTACCCATTAAAAATGATGCTTTCAATGAATATAAAAAATGCTCACAGCATAATAAGAAAAAAGTTGGATACATGACCATAAACAGTATTGTCCCAGTTTGTGTTAAAAAATATTAAGTAGTTATTTTAGGCTGGGTGCAATAGCTCATCCCTATAATCCTCCCAGCATTTTGGGAAGCCGAGGAGGGCAGATCACTTGAGATCAGGAGTTTGAGACCAGCCTGGCCAACATGGTGAAACCCTGTCTCTACTAAAAATACAAAAATTATTTGGATGTGGTGGCAGGCACCTGTAATCCAAGCTACTTGGGAGACTGAGGCAGGAGAATCACTTGAACCTGGGAGGCAGAGGTTACAGTGAGCTGGAGGTTGCAGTGAGCTGAGATTATGCCACTGCACTCCAGCCTAGGCGACACAGAGAGACTGTTCCCCCTCCAAAAAAAGGCCTATAATTCAGCACTTTGGGAGGCCGAAATAGGAGGATCACGAGGTCAGGAGATCAAGACCATCCTGGCTAACACGGTGAAACCCCATCTCTACTGAAAATACAAAAACTTAGCTGGGTGTGGTGGTACATGCCTATAGTCCCACCTAATCGGGAAGCTGAGGTGGGAGAATTGCTTGAACCTGGGAGGCCAAGGTTGCAGTGAGCTGAGATCACGCCACTGTATTCCAGCTTGAGTGACAGAGAGACTCCGTCAATAAGAAGAAGAAGAAAAAATATAAAGTAGATAAATAAGTGGGTGAGTTGTGGATAATCTTTATGTGAATAGAAAAAAAAAATACATTAAAATGATTTCCCTGGTTATCCCTGGCTTGTGAAATTACAGGTGTTTTCTTTTTTATGCTTTACTGTATCTTCAAAGTTTAATAATGAATACATATTATTTTAGAATCAGAAAAACATAAAAATTCTTTTTTAAAAGTTTTTTTTCCCCCCAGACACAAGAAGAGAAAGATCAGTAGCCTGAGGTCACAGGGCTGACTGAGCAGATGCTTAATAAATGCTTGCTAATGAGGCTGGGCCCAGGACCTATGGGAGGATGACAGGTCAGGTCCATGAACCACGTGCAAAGCAAGTTGATACTTCCCAGAAAAGAAAATGAAGGTTAAGTGCCTGGTTCCTAGCTGTAAGTGGAATAAAGCAAACTCCTCTTATTGTTACTCTTAATTTATTCTTGATTCAGAAACAGAAGAAATCCAAGGAATGGCTTCCTGCTTTAATGAGGAAAAATTAAGATCAGACCCAAAGAAGTGAACATGACCTGAGACAAAGGTTCTACAAACAAGGAAAAGATAAACTCTTTTATGACAAATTAACTCTGAGTATGAGGCCTAATTCTACACATAAAAATATATAAATACATAAAAAATATTAAAAGTAACCATCCAGAAAAGAGAAATAAAGACAAAAAGGCAAAGATGTGATAAATGTAGAAATAAAAATCAACTTAAAAACAAAAAGCAAAGACTCACTGATTCACTTGCAGGTCCTCAATTTCCAGAAGAACTCCTTTTTCATGCAGTCTTGCTGCTGTATATTTCAGAGAAATCTTTTTGCTTTTCTTTCCTTTCATTTCCCTAGGCTTTTTGGAGACTCTGTAAAAATCACATCATGTCACTTTCTACAAGTAACCATCTATTCTGAATCTTCATCATTGGTAACTGAAGGAAACAAGGTCAGAAACCAAACTTCCAGACATAAGCATAAGTAACATACCAACTCTAAAATGGCAAACAAATGTTAGAATTAGCCTAAGCAATATCTCTGCAAAACAGGGGAAAGATTACTAAATTGCCTCTGTTTTTAGTCTAAATTATATTTGAGAACACTCCCATGAATTTAACAGTGTCTTAATCCTCCCATGTCCTTCTGGGAAGTTCAGTACCTAACAAGTAACTATGAGAGCTTCATATGCCAGCCTGAGGGAATGGTACTGAATCCCAGCAGTGAAGGAATTACTCTAAGCCCCTCAGCTGTGTAGGGAAAAAATAAAAATATCATCAAATAAATACTTTTTAAAAGCATTTAAGCCAGCACAGCAATGACAGATGAATGAGAATAAGGAAAAAGAAACAGGTTAGGAGGCTATTAGGATGATCAAGGCAAAAAGTGGTAACTTTAGAGACATGCCCACATCTGCAAAATGACATATGTACAAGAGATTATTTGCTGCAGCATTTAAAAAATAATAACAAACAAATGGAAACAAATGTTCATCAATGGAGAACTGCTTAAATAAATTGTTATATCTATCTGTATAATGGAATAATACACAGCATTAAAAACAATGAGAATCTAGGTCTGCTTGCTTAGAAGGCCTGGAGGCCATGACAAATCTGGCAGTGAACACACCCAGTTCTAGATCTTGGTTTCTAAATACCATTCTTCATTCAAAGAAACCAGGGATTCTTGGAAAAACAGTTCATTCTGGGTCTGGGGAGGGGAAACTACAGGTTGAACATGAAACATCTTGTGTCAGGAAGTACACAAAGAACAATGGAAACACGTCAAAAGCTCACAGGAGTCAGCTCTGTAAGCTGGGTTAGGTGGGCCTATTTTTCATCCCTTCCCATCAGCCCTGCCTGATCCCAGGGAGTCTTCCAGGCAGAAAGAGAAAGACAGAGTACGTGCAAGAGCCAGAGAAACGGGAAGCAGATATGGCAAAATGTTAGAAATGGGTGAATCTAGGTGAAGGGCATATGGGTGCTTATTGTTCTATTCATTCCATCTTTCTGAGATTTCAAAACTCTTAAAAAGTTAGGAATAAATAATAAACTACCCTACAAGTAAAACCTGCTCTTATCACCCACCTCTCTGGGTTTTCAGTTCCCTCCCTGGAAAATGGGCATGCTGATAGCTTGCGGCCAATGCCAAGAAGGCTGGATTAGACTTTCCTCAGTACCCAGGAAAAAAATCAGAGCCTGTGATCTTGTCCCCAGGAAGAATAGAGAGGAGCAAGGGGATCCAAATTTGCATAATATTCCTTAAGTGATTTTGGGATCACTAGATGATCTCCTTTCATGATTTTAATTTCTAGCACCAAGAAGATTTTTTTTTTTTTGAGACGGAGTCTGGCTCTGTCGTCCAGGCTGGAGTGTAGTGGTGCGATCTTGGCTCACTGCAACCTCTGTCTCCCAGGTTCAGGTAATTCTCCTGCCTCAGCTTCCCAAGTAGTTGGGACTATAGGCATATGCCACCACGCCCACCTAATTTGTGTATTTTTAGTAGAGATGGGGCTTCACCATGTTGACCAGGCTGCTCTTGAACTCCTGACCTCAAGTGACACGCCCACTTCAGCCTCCCAAAGTGCTGGGATTATAGGTCTGAGCCACCTTGACAGGCCCCAAGAAGATATTTTGCAAAAGGAATACTTAGCAATACGCATCCATGAAATCCCCCACCCACTATTTATATCATACACTAACAAATGGAACAGGCAATTATACAAATGATTAGAGGTAAAATAAAAGACTAATGCAATAAATAGATCCAGTGTATTTTAAGTAAAAATTTCCAGCGTCATTTCAGTTGCCTCTGCTTTTTCCTCACTCTAATTCTTTTCCCTGACATCAATTCTTAAAAAGAAAAAATACTCACTTGCCCTTGCTGGCTAAGTTATCCAAGCAGGTTTTGATATAGCTTTTATAGTAATCCACCTGCTCCCCATAAAAGGTGGCCTTAGAATTCAGAGCAGCGTATGTCTGTTGCAGTTTCACTAGTTCAGCCTTTCTCCTCTGTCGGTACCTCCGCTGATTCCGAATATCCTGAGACATAATTATTAGAGTTAGAAAAATAACGACAGGTATCAGGCACTTCTTGAGTGATTATCATTTCACACTAGAACCCAGCAATGTTTAACTCTGCCTTAAATATGACTCCATACTTTTTTATTTTTTTGAGACAGAGTCTTGCTCTGTTGCCCAGGCTGGAGTGTGCAGTGGTTGAGATCATGGCTTATTGTAGCCTCAGCCTCCCAGGCTCAAGTGATCCTCCCACTTCAGCCTCCAGAGTAGCCGGGACTTATAGGCACATGCCATCATATCTGGCTATTGAAAAAACTTTCTTTTGTAGAGATGGGGTCTCAAGTGATCCTCCTGCCTTGGTCTCCAAAAGTGCTGAGATTTGTTTCAACAAATTAACAGAGAAATTCAGATCTCAAATTTTCTTCCTCCATTTGTATCTTCTAGCAGGGAAATGCACCACATTTAGACTTACACATTTTTAGAATTTACTTGCAAAGCTGGTTTGGACCTCTTAAATATTTTGTTGGGAAAGGGAGAAAAAGAGAATTATAATACATCAACTACCAGTTCCCAGGTGTGCATAATATTATCTTAGTGCAACAGCAGAGAACACCTAAGCTCTTAGTCCTCACCAAAGCCCCTCGCTTGAGATGATTCATACAAATCAAGGATTTCATCAGCTTGATGTGAATTCATATTTCACAATAATCATGAAAAAGATCTGGAAGAATTCTTTAAGGCTGAAGACAAATTCTTTAAGGTCATAGGAGGCTCTAGTTAAGGTCCTCTCCCTAGTAATTTGGGCCATGGAATAAGCCACCTTAGATCAGGCAAGGCCCTCATGCTGGAGAGTCAGATATGATTTCTCAGAGAGGAGGGCACTAATTTGCCCATGAACTGAAGCTATGCTGTTATCTGGACAGTTACTGTCTCTCGAGCCTCTCAGCTTTGAACAAGGCCAGTTCCCCTCTATCCCCCAAACGCAGTACCCTGGCAATGTCGTTGATCAGTTCCTGGTATTTGTTCTTTGGGTCCACGGTTCCAAGCTCTGTTAGCTTCTTTAAACCTGTCTGGATCTTCTCTTTCTTCTCTTGAAGAGTGAGGTTGCTGTCTTCCTTTACAGATTTTGACTTTTTCATCTTGTCAGGGGTTTTGGCATCACGGATAGCACGTCTCTGCATGGCTCTCTGATGCTCTGCTTCCTACAGATGGGAAAAAGAAGTTCTCAGCAAGTTCACCACACTAATCCTAAACTTGAATTTATATAGCACATCCGCACCTGAACTTACACAGATCTTAAACTCCAACCTCGAAACAGAAGGAAACAAACTCTGACTCCTGCCAAGTGACAGATGAAAAACTGCATGAAGCAGAGGCACTTCTTTCCACCTAGAAGAGATGATATCTACAAAATCACACAGCTGGGCCAGGTGCGGTGGCTCATGCCTGTAATCCCAGCACTTTGGGAGGCCAAAGTGGGCGGATCACGAGGTCAGGAGTTCAAGACCATCCTGACTAACATGGTGATACCCCGTCTCTACTAAAAATACAAAACCAAAATTAGCCAGGCGTTATGGCGGGCGCCTGTAGTCCCAGCTACTGGGGAGGCTGAGGCGGAAGAATGGCGTAAACCCAGGAGGTGGAGCTTGCAGTGAGCCGAGATCGTGCCACTGCACTCCAGTCTGGGCAACAGAGCAAGACTCTGTCTCAAAAAAAAAAAAAAAAGGCACACAACTGCTTAGGGCTTCTTTGGTGGACTCCAGGTACAATCACCGAGACGGGACTGTACCGGCTACAAAGTCATTTTTCTCTGCCACATTTTGAGACATGGAAGCCATTTAGTTTTATTAAAAACATAGCTGTATAAATGTTATAACTATACTAACACAACAAGAGCAGCGCTTAGTAAATTCTTGCTAATTCTTTTTGTCACTTTGTCACTTTCCATTTGGTGGAATCATGCTCGAGCATTGCCTTTGCTTTCAAACATGCTGCAGACACCCCAATAGTAACAGGGAAACACCTTCCCTTGATACTGCCATCCTTCAGTCACCATCCATTGTCTGTCCCTGTCTAACATATGATCTATACTTGCTGTTTCATTCTTTCAGCACTTTCTTCTTTACTGCTCTCATCACCAATTACCATACCCTGTCCAAAATCCAATGTCTTTTCTGTCACCTTGCTCATCTTCTCTGCACTGTGTTCTTGCTCTATGCATAGTTTTGTACTTCGATTTCTCTCTGTTTCCTCTCAGTACTTCAACGACTGCCTCTGTGTTGACAGATCCCAAATCTTTGTGACCATGGCTCTGGTGCCATATTCTCAACTGTCTGTACTGGGATGTTTACATTCGGGATGGCTTATACTTCAAGTTTGTAATTCCCCCTAACTGGAGCCAATTCCCTTTCCCAATAGTCCCCTATCTTCTAAAGTCAAGACTACTCTGCATCACATAATGTAAAGAGCATAAGCTCTAGAAGCAGACAGAACTGGATCTGCATCTGGTTCTGTCACTACAAGCTGATGATCTTGGCCAGTTAACCTGTAAGGGTCTTAGTTTCCTCCTCTGTAAAATAAGGATGAAAAGACTCGACTCATGGGAATGTTGCAAGGATTAAATGAAAGAACAGAGGTGAGAGCACCAAACACAAACTAGGTTCTCAATAACGACGGGCTCCTCCTTCCTTATTTCAAATTTCTTTCTAGGTTCAACATGTTTCAAGTATTGTTTTATACATCCTTACTTGCCTTTCACACGTATCTAATCAGTAATCAGTCAGAGCAACTGAGAGCTGAGACTTCATTTAAAACAATGGTTTCCCAATAGTTCTCTCTGCAGCCTTAAGAGTTTGCCAGAGGCACCACAGAGTCCTATAGGGCTGGATTTCAGATGTCCTATTCCTGGCTAGCAGAGTAGCAGAGTACCTGCTTTATATACTGGGCTTCTAGGTAAGTTGTCACTTAATGAAACAGATTACCATGCTTAAAATTTGGAAATGAATGGCCTGACCTACTTTCCTTATTTGACAAATAAGAAACAGAGACCTCTCAAAGTGCTGGGATTACAGGTATGAACCACTGTGCCTCCCTATTTGACAAATGAGAAACAGAGTCACAGTGGTTCATACCTGTAATCCCAGCACTTTGAGAGGCCAAGGGGGTGGGTCACTTGAGGTCAAGAGTTTCTGAGATCAGCCTGGCCAACATGGTGAAACCCTGTCTTTACCAAAAATACAAAAATCAGCCAGGCGTGGTGGTGCACACCTGTAGTACGGCTACGTGGGAGGCTGAGGCAGGAGAATCACTTGAACTCAGGAGGCGGAGGTTGCAGTGAGCCAAGATCATGCCACTGCAGGCCAGCCTAGGTGGCAAAATAATTTAAAAAAAAAAAAAAAAAAGAAACAAAGGTCTTAGATATGACATGACTCATCCAACCCTACATAATGCCAGGTCCCAAACCCCATCTGCCCATCCCACTGGACCTTATCACACACCTAGATGACTTAACCACCATCTGCTCTCATAGCACTGCTGAATTAATTAACATTAAATGGTCTTGAACCTTATAGAGGCTCTTTATTCCTTATCTCTGCAGTGCCAAATTCCCATCTAGTTTGTGAGTCCTAAATAATTTGGTCTCATGTTTTATTTCTCACTACTCACCTCCACCCACAGCTCCATTCTAGACATGAAGTCTGGTCACATCATGCTCTTGCCTCCTTGGTACCTTTGTTCACATCGCTCTCCTGCATCAAATGCCCTCTTGTCTTACATGCACACTCAAATCCTATCCACCTTTATACGTCTGGCTCCAGTTCCACTTGTTTTAGGAAGCCTTCCTAATGCATTGCTTCACCGGCCTCTTTCCTGAAACTTCTATTATTTTTTAGTCAGTATCATAGTTAATTTTGAATGGTTTCATCACTGTTTCAGGAATACATGTCACATTTCCCCAACAAGATCATGAGTTCACTGAGTTTAGGAGCCACATTCTGTACTTTTCTTCTATCTACCACGGCACGTAACAGAATTCCAAATATATCATATTCAATAAATTGCAGTAAACCCTACACATTAATGGTTTCAACAACCCTGAAACTATTTGAAAAAAAAAATACAATAAAAAAAGTACAAATTTTAAAAATACAGTAACAACTATTTACACAGCATTTATATTGTAGTAGGTATTATAAGTAGTCTAGAGAGGATTTAAAGTATATGGGAGAATGTGTGTAAGTATATGCAAATACTATACCATTTAATTAATTAATTAATTTATTATTAGTAGTATTAGTATTTTTGAGACGGAGTCTCACTCTGTCGCCCAGGCTGCAGTGCAGTGGCATGATCTCGGCTCACTGCAAGCCCCGCCTCCCGGGTTCATGCCATTCTCCTGCCTCAGCCTCCTGAGTAGGGGGGACTACAGGCATCTGCCACCATGCCTGGCTAATTTTTTGTATTTTTAGTAGAGATGGGGTTTCACGTGTTAGCCAGGATGGTCTCGATCTCCTGACCTTGTGATCCACCTGCTGCGGCCTCCCAAAGTGCTGGGATTACAGGCATGAGCCACCGCGCCCAGCCAAATACTGCACCGTCTTATATAAGGGACTTGAACATCTATGGATTTTGGTATTGGCTGGGGGTGGGGGGAATGGGTGCTGGAAAGTAACCCCTGTGGATACCAAGGAACGGATATACTGGATGGACACAATGGAACCAAAAACTTTCTCAGATGAGCTGTAACTACCACTGCCCCCCAGTTACATTCACGCTCACCCCTAGGTTACCAACTCTTATTTGCGTCTCCCCTCCTTTATCTGACATGCACCTATCGGGAGAGCTTATCTACCAAACAAAGGAGTATATGAGACCCTAAATTTTACCTGTTCACTGGTGGCTGGTGTTTCTAGGATTTCAGTCAAGGTCTCTCCTGGCTGGAACCGTATGACATCCACAATTAAACGTTTTGTACTGAAACAAGATGGGAGAAGCATTTAAATATTACCAGTGTTCTAGTTCCTCTCAAGTGGACCGAAGCAGCAGCAGCAGCAGCACAAACAGTACCTCACAGAAGTCCCAAGCAGCAGCTGCCAGCACACAGTACTCAAGGCACTAGGCTTATTTACCCAACCATACCATAAGTAGGTATAAGGGTTAGGATTTCCAAGATTTACATTTCATTGTAGCATATTAGCAAAATAAGGCAGAAAAATCCTGTGCCAAGTACAATATGCGAGGTGATTGGTGACTGGGATTATGAAAAGTATGAGAGGTCAGGATGGTCATTTCAGGTATGACCCAGCAGGTTCCCCTCCAAAGGTCAAGAAATCTTTGGATTACATTCATGTCATTCTTCCTACTTTTGATACTCACTTCAGTAAGATGGTTCGAGCATCCATTTCTGCATTCTCATCTCCAGGCACATCGAACTTGTTGGTCAGGGTGAGAGACACTTCTGTCTTAGCCAGTGCCTCCTTATTTGGGTCATTTAAATTGCCAGAGCTTTCCCCTGAAGTTTTGGGAGGGTGGAAAGAGTCAGCGTAATAAAGAGAGAAGATATTGAGGGGAAATAATACAAATAAAAGATGATGCAAGTCTAAGATAATACTTGAATCACCTAACATGTACAGTGTGACGAGAACAACTTTTACTGAGAAATAAAATTCTATGCCAAATGATAAAGGCAAAGGATCCATAATAACTTCAGAAATGTTTAAGAAATTATTTCAAGATTACAATTTCACAATTCTCTCTCAAAGCATTCTTTCTGGCTGGGTGCAGTGGCTCAGGCCTGCAATCCCAGCACTTTGAAAGGCTAAAGGAGGAGGATGGCTTGAGGCCAGGAGTTCGAGACCAGCCTGGGCAACATAGTGAGACCCCATCTCTATTAAAACAAAAAACAAAAAAACAAAAACTCAGGAGGATCACTTGAGCCTAGGAATTTAAGGCTGCAGTGAGCTATGACTGCACCACTGTATTGCAGCCTGGGCAACAGAGGGAGATCCTATCTCATAACAAACAAACAAAAAAATTATTTCCTTTAGAGGACTTTTAATTTATAGTTATGTAATTATTTGTGTATCTGCAATTTTTTTTTTTTTAAACACACTGGTAGTATGTATCTGCATTTAAAATGATCTCTTCCTCTGTCTCCAGTTCTTATAGATAGTGATCACATCTGGGCTTTTTTGTTGTTGTTGTTTTTGTTTTGTCTCTTATGAAACTATCAGGATCACATCTATTTTATTTCTCAATGTATATCCAGAGTTTGGTATAGTGCAAAAAAACAGAGGAGGTGACAATTACACTTTTCTGTCACGTTCCCCTTTGACCTTCCAGGCAAAAGTTAGAACTTTACCTATCAGGGACTCAATGGTGGGCACCTCGCCGAGGTCGTCCAGCAGCTCGTGGATTGGATCATTGTGCTCCGGAGCAATGGCATCCTGGTGATCCAAAAGGAGCTGCAAATACCAATGATCAACTCCATTTATACATTCAACTCTCCAGCCCATCCCTCCCTAGAACGCCTAACAATAATCTGCACAAAGAGGTTCCAACAAAGTTCCTATATTCAAAGAAACAACAAGCAAATCCTCAGCAAACTAACCCAAATAAACAATATGATATATAAAGCACCACACTGGGCTCTGTTGAATGACTTGTTATGATGTAAGAAGAGGAAATACTGGTACTCTCTTAATCTCATGGCCATAAAGGATTCAAATGAGCCCTGTGTAAGAAAGAACACTGTGGCTGGGCGCGGTGGCTCATGTCTGTAATTTCAGCATTTTGGGATGCCAAGGTGGGTGGATCACCTGAGGTCAGGAGTTCAAGACCAGCCTGGACAACATGATGACACCCTATCTCTACCAAAAATACAAAAATTAGCCAGGCATGGTGGTGCGCACCTGTAATCCCAGCTACTAGGGAGGCTGAGGCAGGCGCATTGCTTGAACTTGGTAGGCGGAGGTTGCAGTGAGCCGAGATTGCGCCACTGCACTCCAGCCTGAATGACAGAGCAAGACCCCATCTCAAAAAATCAAAACAAAACAAACAAAAAACACAAAACATTGAAACTCAAAGTTCAATACCCAAAGTCATCAATGTACCCTACTACCAGTTCAAATAAGTCACATGCAGACTTACTTAATGTTTCCAGTGCATGACATAATGTAATTCAGAGAAAAGTATACCAAATCAATGTTATAATTATTGTAGGAGCACTCAACAAAGCCTTCAAGGTGCCATTATCCCCAGTGATGCCCTCAGAAATGACAGTAACCTGAAATTTCATTTACATTTTCACATATGTCCTTGTTCCTGTTTTACATGTCCATGTCCCCAGAGGGGAAAAAAATCATTTGAAAAATCTGAAGAAACATGGAACTCCAGCTTCCAAAGGAAAAATCCACTCCAAGGCTACACAGAGAAAGAAGCTAGTATTCTAGATCATGTTAGAAAAATAACACAGAGGGCTAGGGTAAAAAGAAAGAAGAGTAAAAGCACTATTTTATCAAGGTACTAGATCAATTTAGTGGGATTCTGATTCAGTAGGCCTGGGGGGTGTCCAGGAAACTTCATTTTTAACTACCAGCCCATAGGATTCTGATGCAGATAGCCTGGGAAGACCTTTTAGAGACCTAGCAGTAGATATTGTTAAGAATAAGAAGCAAAAGGCCGGGTGTGGTGGCTCAAGCCTGTAATCCCAGCACTTTGGGAGGCCGAGGTGGGTGGATCATGAGGTCAGGATATCGACACCATGCCGGCTAACACAGTGAAAGCCCATCTCTACTAAAAATACAAAAAATTAGCCAGGTGTGGTGGTGGGCGCCTGTAGTCCCAGCTACTCAGGAGGCTGAGGCAGGAGAATGGCGTGAACCCAGGAGGTGGAGCTTGCAGTGAGCCAAGATCGCACCACTGCACTCCAGCCTGGGCGACAGAGTGAGACTCCGTCTCTAAATAAATAAATAAAAAAGAATAACAAGCAAAAAAAGAGACATCAAGGAGATGCACTGTCAGTTAGATCACAGGAAGGTGAGACACCTGGCTACCAGAGATGATAACCAGCAGCCAGGGACAATAATTAAGGACAATGAAATTAAGTAATTAAAGAAAAATACTTACAGTGTGGGTGTTGATGATTTCACCAATGGAAATGTAGATTACTGGTTTGGTGAGGGTTACTAAATCAGAGTACTCATCCACATTAAATTTATCCTGAAGCTCTGGGACATCACAAGCAGTTTGGAAAAATCGTCTAAAATAAGCACAGGAGGCAGCCCCCCAGAAAGGGACATACGCATGAGAAGTTGGCAAAAGGACATTTCACAAACCTCTCACACAATGAGTGCAAACAGAAGCCAGTCAATACAGTTACTTCAAGAGAAAGAGAAAGTGCTGTGTATTTGCTGTGCTTGACAACCTTAGGATACTGGCTGTAATAACTTCTTTCTCCACCTAGTTTGTAGTTTTAGTTTTACCCTTAAGAACCATTGCACCACGATTTAAAACAGTTCTCAGGCACCATTAGGAGAACCAATTCTATCTCTAAGACAGTGCTCTGAAGCATTCAAAACTAGATGTTAATTTACAAAAATTTTTGCTCTGAAGCATTCAAAACTAGATGTTAATTTACAAAAATTAAAAGCATTCTCCAATTCTCTGATTACAAGGTAATGTACTAAATGCATAATCATCATTATTTTTATGTTAACTACTATCTATTTCATAAGTGTTAACTACTATGTATTTCGTATGAAAATTCTCTTCAAAGTAAATGGATCATCTTCTGGAGTCCCGGGCACATCAAACATGTCTTCTACAATATGGCAGTCAGGGAAAGTGAGGGGTGGTTTTTAATCTTATCTTTCCCCTCAATGATAAAAATACATCCACAGACTCTCTTAAGCACTTGTGCCTTTCCCCTTACCTGAATTTCTGGTAGGACTGGGAAAGATATTCATTAATGATGCTTAAGTGGGCATTATCTCCCAGAAACATCTTATTAGAAGCAGCATGCTGAAGCATTTTTGCAATGGAGCCCAGATTTCGGCGTTGGTCTGTGGTAAGCTGGCCTCCTGCCGACAGGTCAATGATGTCAAAGGCATCAGGAGCAACAATGGCTGGATTCATGTATCGATAATAAAGCAAGTTACCAATAATCTGGAACAGATGAAACAGAAAGATGAGTATTAAAAGACATACCACCAAGTAAGCCACAAATGACTTTGCTAGCAAAGAAAAGCAGAAAATGCAGTCCTATGAGTAAAAAATAAATAAAAAATACATACACACATGCACGCATGCACATATACACACTCTTTCTCATGGCCTGGAACTAAATGAAATATCCCTTTGTTCAATACAGGAAAACAATGAGAACAGAACTGAAAACTACTGCCAGTAGTTAATGAAAGAGCAGATTCAGAAGGTAAAAATGACACACTTAAAGTCTGTTATTAAGTATTTCAGGACATCTTTTGTTCACATATCATGGTAGCAAATAAGGCTGGTGTCACCCACATGCACTTTGTACTTTCATGTAGATGGGTTTTCCTTATAAAAAGCTAAAAAACATAGCTAAATTCCTTAACATGACCCAATCAGCATAGAGTAACCCCACCTCCCAACATTCTCATGCTGCAGACTTCAAAGGCCAAGTCCATGCCTCTGAAATTAAATTCACTTAACACACATCTCTTCCACAGAAGAATTCAGGGACAGTCACGGCATTCCCCCTAGAGTTTCATTCAGAAGAAATAAAATTAATTCACCTGAACAGAAAGTCTAGAATCGAGGCCTCACTGTAGGAAAGCACAGAACTAGGAGAGAGAAGAAAAAAGCATTCAGATTAAAAAAAAAAGAGAAGAGAAGAGCACAGCTGAGTAAGAAAGAGTTATCAGCAACAGCCTTAGCAGAAATAATTGTGCTTGCTACTATTTACCAGGTCACCAGCAGAGGGAACAATACTACAGCGAAAAGACAGGACTCAAAGAAACTCATCTGAAAACAGGAAAAATCCATCTTTCTACTTGTTTGATGTTTATGCGCCAAACTATAGGAAGTGTTTCATCCTAAGAGAGGTATCATTTACCAATTACAATTGTTTTCAAAAGCTCACAATCAATGGTAAGCTACTGCCAGAACCTACACTTGGGCAGTTAGTAACGATCTACGGTCAGTCCTGCTTTTATAGCTTTGTCCTCAAAGGGCAGGAGTCTGCCGGCTATGAGATTCTTACCTTCAGCAGCTCATCCTCACCAGCATCAGGGAACTTCTCATGCAACGAGTCCTTCAGCACTTTGGCAATGAAGCGCATCCCGTAACTGCGGGATGGACAAAACTTAGTGAGAAGGGCCAAGGAGCAGAAAGGCACTTACTGCTGGGCTCTACTGGGGGTCATGACAACTGATGGCACTCACGGGATTTTGTCCACAGAGCTGACAATGGCCGAGAGAAACTTGTCTGTCACAGCCCGCATGTTCCTGATGGAGCTGTCTAGCCGTGTCTTCACTTCTTCATGAGCTAGCGCCTGCTCAGGGGTCACATCATAGGGCAGTTTGCTGGGAAGACAGAAATTATACCCAACTATTTTAGACTAACAGCCAGGAACAGCCTGAAGCAAGTGTCTTATCTTTCATAAACTGAAAGACCCAGAAATACTAGATAGCTTAAGCTCATGCTCACAGGGCTGGTAAGTGATAAGGCTAGAATCTGAACTCAGGTTTTTAACTGTAAATCAGGTGCCTGAATTGTGTGCCAGGCACAATAATAGGCACTTGGGAATAAAAGTTATACACGACATGATACCTTCTCTTGAGTCTTTTACAGTCTGGTGGGAGTGACACAAACAAATGATTATAAACCTATTCTGCTGTAAATCAGTTCACCAAAAGTGCTACAGGACCATAGGGAAAGGGCTTCAACTCAGAATGGAAAAAGTAAGGAAGGCTTCCAAAAGGAAGGGATGTTTGAACTCAAGAAAACGGGAGAGGAAGAGTCTTCTAGGAAGGAAGGGGAGACAGGAGACATGAGAGTGGAAAAACAGACAGGGAGCAGGCCATGGCAGACTCTGTATACGATACTGACAAATCTGGACTTTGCTAGAAACCAGAGGGAGGTCTTCAAAGATAGGAGCGCTACGCCAGGAATAGCAGCACACGCTAGCATTCCCAGCTACTAGGAAGGTTGAGGTGGGAGGATTGCTTGAGCAAGACCTTGTCTCACAAAAAAAAAAAAAAAAGAAGCAGAGAGCGCTTTGGTACACACAGAAGGGGAAGAGAAGGCAATGCGACCACAAAGGCAGAGGCTGGAACCACAGAGCCACAAGTTGAGGGATGTCAACAGTCACCACAAGCTGTGAGAGTCAAGAAACAGAGTTTCCACTAGAGCCTCTGCAGGGAGTGTGGCTCTTCCAGCACCTCAACTTCATGATAATAGTTTCAGATTTTGTGAGACAATGAATTTTGGTTGTTTTAAGCCACCAAATTTGAGGTGGTGATGTGTTTTGGCAGCCTTAGAAAATACAAGCAGAGGCCAGGTGTGGTGGCTCACGCCTGTGATCCCTGTGATCCCAACACTTTGGGAGGCGGAGGTGGGTGGATCACCTGAGGTCAGGAGTTTGAGACCAGCCTGGCCAACATGGAGAAGCCCCATCTCTACTATAAATACAAAAATTAGCCGGGCATAGAGGCGCATGCCTGTAATCCCAGCTACTCGGGAGGCTGAGGCAGGAGAACTTGAACCCGGGAGGCAGAGGTTGCGGTGAGCCAAGATCACACCATTGCACTCCAGCCTGAGCAACAAAGCGAGACTCTGTCTCTCAACAACAAAAGAAAAATACAAGTAGATAGGAATACCCTTCTTCATTTGTCACAGCATGGCTAAGTTAAAATAGGTAGGCTATGAATACAAGAATTCTGCAAAAATCAACAAACATTCTATGAGAAATAAATACATGGAACTTATAATAAAGAATATTATATATTTTATTATTTATATGATTTTCAAAAGTAGTAACCAGCAAGGGAATCAATATGCTAAAAAAATTGGTCATAGAACAGAATATTAACTTTCTGAGATTTTAGGAAAGAACATTCCCAAGAGGTGACAAGATTCCAGTTTGCTACGTGTATTGTGGCTGAAGTAAAAGAAGAAAGCTAAGGGACCTGTGACGCTTACCTGTAGGGACAGATCCCCACCACATCACCACACTTCATAGTCACTGGTATCTTAAAAAGAGTTCAAATCAATTTCCTTTTTTTTAAGATATGGGGTCTATGTCGCCCAGGCAGCACTCAAACTCCTGGGCTCAAGCAATCTTCCTGTCTTGGCCTCCTGAACAACTGGGACTACAGGTGCATGCCACTATGCCTGGCTCAATTTCCATTTTATGAAAGGCAAAATGAGACCAGTTTCTCATAGGTACCCACAAGAAAACCAATCCTGAAGTGTCCAGCAGGCTTTGGATCTAAAAATGACTGACTCATGGACCTTCAGAGTAAATAACTGAGAAGCCCTGAGCCAGTGTATATGGGGCTATCAGCAAGGAATGCCCTGGGTTGTAGGCAAAACTTCCCAGACAAGTATTGTACTTGGCTGACCACATTCCTGGATGTGCAGGCCTCAGGTATGCAGGCAAAAAAGTTAAAAAGACTTTTGCAATGATCTGAGTCCTGATAACAGACCTACATGGTACTGAGAACCAATCAGATGCCAAATGATTCCTAATAAGGATAAGCCCTTTCTTTTTTTTTTTGTCAACCTAGGATGGAGTGCAGTGGTGCCATCAAGGCACACTGCAGCCTCAACCTCCCATGCTCAACTGATCCTCCTGCCTCAGCCTTTGGAAAAGCTCGAACTACAGGTGTGCACAACCATGCCCAGTTAATTTTTTTTTTTTTTTAAGTAGGGACAAGGTATTCCTATGTTGCCCAGGCTGGTCTCAAACTCCTGAGCTCAAGCAATCCTCCTGCCTCAGCCTCCCAAAGTGTTGGGATTACAGGCGTGAGCCACCACGCCTGGCAAGATAAGCCCTTTCAAGGAGTCAGCAGAATGTTCTGTTCTCCACCCAGGGTACACCACCCTGTTTGCCTGGTATCCAGGTAAATGGAAAGTAGAATGATGTAGAATAGTGTTATTCAAAGTGTGGACCAGTGCCAGTCTACAAACTGATCAAAGACAAGATAAAGAGAATGAGTCAGAATATAAATCAATACATTGCTTCCTTCATTAAGAAAATCTTGCTATGAAAAAAAAGTATCGAACTAAACAGTGTGCACAGATGATTTTCCATTACTGGTGTGCAAACCACACTTTGAATAGCAACGGTGTGGAGAGCTGCTACTCCACCTACGCCCAGAGAGCTTCATGCAGGATCTAACCTTACTCCACAACAACAAGAAGAAACCACAAAAGACCACGCTGCTCACACCTCTATTTCCCACCCCTCTGGGTCTTCACCCAAGATGAATAAAACCAGAAACATTTTGGCATTCTGAACTCCCTTTCCCCAGCATTATCCATATTTGATTGGCACACTTTTGCTTTAGATCAATTAATGTTGGTGGTTATGCTATGGCTCTAGCTCAGTTATCTCCTGTAATATGTTAATTTAATTAGCCCAACTCTCGATATTTCAGGGCAGCTCACCCCACACCATTTTCTTTTTCCTTTGTTGAAACACAGTGATCTCACCCAATCTATATGAACCTTCTCATTCAACTGCATCCCTCGTTATGCCAGGTCCTTTTAAGTCCTACACCCTCCACCTTAGAGTGTTCAGACATGAACACTCTGCACCTAGCTCTTAGTAAGGCTGGGTTCATCTTAGCCTTTGGACCTCAGCTAAATGAAATTTTATCTTCTGGGATAGGCTTTCCCTAACCACCTTATGTTAGCTCCCTCTTATAAAGTCTCCATTACAGAACCCTACATACAACTTCACAAAACTTTCCTCAATGTTTAATTATGCTTTTATTTTTATGTACCTGGTTGGTGTCTCTTCCACCCAATGAACTATGAAGAGAGGGCAGGGAGCATGTCTGTTTCACTCATTATTGCATTACTGTACACATCTCTAACACAATGCCTGGCACACAGTAAGTACTCAATAAGTATTTGCTAAATAAGTGAGTTTATTACCAGGTCAACAACTTATAAAGCACAGTTTTCTAAAGAAAAACTATTTCAGGCTGGGTGTGGTGGCTCACGGCTGTAATCCCAGCACTTTGGGAGGCCGAGGCAGATAGATTGCTTGAGATCAGAAGTTCGAGACCAGTCTGGCCAACATGGCGAAACCCTTTCTCTACTAAAAATACAAAAAGTAGACAGGGGTGGTAGCGCACGACTGTAATCCCAGTTACTCGGGAGGCTGGGGCATGAGAACTGCTTAGACACAGGAGGTGGAGGCTGCAGTGAGCTGAGATTGTGCCACTGCACTCCAGCCTGGGTGACAAGAGTGAAACTCTGTCTCAAAAAAAAAAAAAAAAAAAAAAAAGAAAGAAAAGAAAAATTATTTGAACTAATATTAGTTTATAAATAGAGAGGGGAAAAAAGAAGTAAAGAAAATAACAACATGAAAGAAAAGTGTTATTATGGTTAACATACCTTGCCTCTCCTGTCTGAGACTCCATCTGATTAACCCAAGATTTGTAAATATCCACAGGGTCAGTTTTGATGTTGAGAGATTTGTCATCCATAATTTCCTTCACGACTGGGGCCAAGATCTGTCTCAGGGCATTCTGGCCACGGGCTCCACGGTTGAAACTTACAACCATTTTAATAACCGTAGGATTTCCTGTGACAATCTCTTGAATCTGATCTACCTTCGACCTATAAAAAACATCAGATAAAAATGTAAACTTGTCACAGAATCCATCAACTAAAAAGATCCTTCCTGCTTAAAGATCCTATCTCCCTGAAACAGTTTCTCTTGAAACACTCCCCGGCACTCACAGAATGTTCCTGCAGCTGCACACTCAATCATGGTCATGATTAGGTCCGCAACTAGATAAAAATGTGAAATCTTCCTGTTCGGCTCACTTTTTGAAATTATACCTTAATACAGAATGTTCCTAAAATTAACTTGTCCCTTCCCTAGAAGCAGCAAGATTTTATATCAGTTATTTAAAAATTAGATGCTTCTTTAGAGTAAGCATTTTTCATGAATTAATTGAGATCAAGAAAAGATCAGGAAGGCATGAATCTCAAACTGGGAGCCCCTGTGTTAGTGGGAAGGGGCCTATGCCCTTAAGAAATCTGTTCATACTTGATTTCCTCTTGAAGCGCTGTCTTAAAGAGCCGCAGGAGCAGGTACTCCTCTCGCTGGTTGGACGCGTAGTTGTAGAGTGTGAAGATTACGGAGTCCATGAACTTGGTGGACTTGTTCTGGGGCATCTGAAAAATTAGCTTGGCCAGATAGGTGGGATTGGTCTGAAATAGAACCAAGGGATAAGTCATCTGTAGGTAATATAAAGGCTGGCAAGGTATAGTCAATTATTTAAAATTGAAGGACTAGAATATATATGAGAAAAAAATTAACAAATTAACGTATTACAGTGCCCGTCACTCACCCCTCAGTGAAATTCAAAAATATTTCCAGAGAGATCAATGGGTAAGGCTTTCTTGTGGAAAAACAAATTCACTAAATTTTTATAACACTGACTCCAGGAGCCACTTACTTGCAATAAATAAAACAGGTGCTGGTAAGCTTCCAACTTCTCTCTCTTCTCCTTGCTCAAAGCCTTGAGACCTCCCTTCTGTTTATTTATCATCATCATATCAGACAACTGTTCCTTATTTTTTTTGGTAAGTTTTTTACTGTGGGAAACCACATCCTATAAACAAAAATCAATACATAGATCAGAAAGCCTTCAAAGATGAACCTCTGGGCATTGAGGAAAGGTTTTGTAGCACATGCAAACTCACATGAAGGTCTACTGCACTGGCAGATTCCCACCGAATATTTTAAAATCACTATACTTTATCCTGTTTTCAGTAAACCAATCAAATCCATTCCCATGTTCCAACAAAGAACCTGAGCCATAAGAATGTTCACTGAATTGGGAAACCAACTTCTAGCAATCTATTATAAAAATAATAGCTACATATATACTGAAACAATAATTGCAATGTTATTTATAATAAATGCTTGGAAAACAACCTAAATGTCAAATACTAGGGGAAAAAGAGGTAAATTATAGTATTATCTTCTAAAAAGCGATTATGCTACTGTTAAAAATAATACTTATGGCTGGGTGCAGTGGCTCACACCTGTAATCCCAGCACTTTGGGAGGCTGAGGCAGGGGGATCACTTGAGCCCAGGAGTTTTGAGACCAGCCGGGACAACACAAAGAGACCCTATCTCTTATAAAAATATAATTTGCCAGGCGTGGTGGCATGCACCTGTTGTCCTAGCTACTTGAGAGGCTGAAGTGGGAGAATCACTTGAGCCTAGGAGGTCGAGGTTGCAGCGAGTCATGATCATGCCACTGCACTCCAGTCTGGGGTACAGAGGGAAACTCTGTTTCAAAAAATAAAATAAAAAAAAATTATCACTACTTATCATAGCGAAAGAGTCTTATCCTTTAATATGAAGTAAGAACGTAAAATACAAAATGACTGGGGTAGGTGAAATTAGGGGAAGACATTTATCTTCTTTTCTCTATCTAAATTTTGTCTATTAAATTGTTTTATGTCTTAAATTTTTTTTTTTTTTTTTTTTTTTTTTTGAGACAGAGTTTCACTCTGTCACCCAGTCTGGAGTGCAGTGGTAAAATCTTGGCTCACTGCAACCTCTGCCTCCCAGGTTCAAGTGATTCTTCCACCTCAGCCTCCTGAGTAGCTGAAATTACAAGCATGTACTACCATGTCCAGCTAATTTTTTGTATTGTTAGTAGAGACAGGGTTTCACCATGTTGGCCTGGCTAGTCTCAAACTCCTGGCTTCAAGTGATCCGCCCTCCTCGGCCTCCCAAAGTGCTGGGATTATAGGTGTGAGCCATCATGCCTGACCTGTCTTATACAACTTTTTAAAAAGCTTATGATGGCCGGGCACAGTGGCTCACGCCTGTAATCACAGCACTTTGGGACGCCAAGGTGGGTGGATCAGTCACTTGAGGCCAGGAGTTCGAGACTAGCCTGGCCAACATGGTGAAACCCTCGTCTCTACTAAAAATGCAAAAAAGCTGGGTGCCGTGGCTCACACCTGTAATTCCAGCACTTTGGGAAGCTGAGGCAGGTGGAACACCCGAGGTCAGGACTTCAAGACCAGCCTGGCCAACATGGCGAAATGCTGCCTCCACTAAAAATACAAAAATTAGCAGGGTGTAAGTGGCATGCGCCTGTAATCCCAGTTACTTGGGAGGCTGAGGTAGGAGAATCGCTGAACCTGTGAGGCAGAGGTTGCAGTGAGCCGAGATCACACCACTGCACTCCAGCCTGAGCGACAAGAGGGAAACTCAGTCTCAAAAAAAAAAAAAAAAAAAAAAAGCCAAAAAGCAAAAAACAAAAAACATTAGCCAGGTGTAGTGTCACATGCCTGTAATCCCAGCTACTTAGGAGGCTGAGGGAGGAGAATCGCTTGAACCTGGGAGGCAGAGGTTGCAGTGAGCTGAGACCACATCGCAGTACAACCTGGGCAACAGAGTGAGACTTGGTCAAAAAAAAAAAAAAAAAAAAAAAGGCTCATGGCAGTAGCTGAGAAGAAGGTCAGCCTCCACCCTCCCCACCAGTCAGAAAGGGGAATGCAAGGGTTACAAAGCAGGATGAAGTGTTCCAAGACCCCACTGGCACTGGGCCATACCTGCAATGTAATCTTATTTTTCACTAGCAGTCCAATTTTGATATCCATGAGATTGAGGTCATTCTCCAACTGCTGGTTAGAACGAATGAGGGTGATAACCTCTTCCCGCATCTTCATAAGGTCAAGCTCCTCCTGAAAATCCTGGTCACTTTGGTCCAGCAGGTGGACAAATTTTCGGACCACAATCATAGGAGGATCCTCAGCATTGACTGACAGAAAGTATGCATCAGACAAAGAATGGAGTTACCAGCAAAAGTACTATGTCTCAGGAAATAGCACTGTCTTGAAAAAGTAGTTCTATTCACACACATTTCATTTTGAGATGTGCAGTCTTCTGTGTCAGGCTATTGCTATGTTATGATAAAGGTTAATGCAACAAGCCAACAAGATACCTAGCCACATGTTAGCAAAGGGGCTTATGTCACAGGTCACACCCTCTCCCCCAAGCCTTGCCTTCAGGACAGTAAAAGAGGTCTGTGGAGAACACCCTGAACTTGGTGGCTCCCAGCCACTGCCTCAACTCTTCACGCGGAGCCAGTTACTCACTGAGAGTCTTGTAGTCATCCCGAGCTTTGTTTGCCCGAATAAAAGCCTGGATTTTGATAATGTCATTTATCTAAGGAACAAAAAAGAAGAAGAAGAAATTCCTCTGTTCATCTGTCTACCAAAAATATGGCAAAGCAGCTCCTAATGGCCTGTATGATCCAAGGGTGCTTACATGGTCCCGGAAGTACTGCAGGCGATCTCGATAGCGCTTTCTAGCCTGGTGCATCCTTGCCAGGGACTGAATCTATGGAAAAGGGATCCTGAAAATTAGAAGAGTCGTTCATCTCAACACATGTTATACCTGCACGCCTCATGGAGAAACCCTGCTCAGGCTACCATACCTTTACAACTTCGTCTTTGTGGGAACGCAGGTAAGCTAACCGATCTTGATATGCCTTCTTCTGCTTGTATCCTCTCCACTGCGACTGAAACAATCAAATGTTACAGAGGACATATTACTTCCCAAGCATCAATGGAAGTTAAAAAAAAAAATCTTTCATCTTGATATATGATCCAAGTACAATTTCATGATGAAGTTTTAGGAAGGACCACTTCCAACAGTGACAGGGGAACAAGGGCATGGGCCATCCCTCCACTGGAAGAACACAATGGCTACGTTCTACTTCCCCAACGTCAGCACAGCCCTGCACACCTTTTATAGTGCAGCCATACAGATTCATTTACTGGCTTCTTCCAACAAATCAGGTGAGGAAGATAAGATACAATGGGGTATTCCCCTTTTACAGATGGGGACACAAACTTGGAGATTCACCACTGTCTGGTAGCAGTGAAACCATCATTCCTAACTCAGACTTCTTTCTAGGACATTGTTCTGCCTTATCATTGAAGCAAAACCACAATTGTTTTCCTCAAGGTTCAAATCTTACAGAAAGGTATAGTCTTAGAAGAAGAGAGGAACAGGTACCCAAGAACTGCCACTGTGCCACCATTAAACACCTGTAGGCACACTACGGTTATATGGTAGTAAAGAGGAGGTACCTGTCAAAGAAAAGAGAAGACTAAGAGTCCAGAACTCAAAAATCACACTCAGACAGTCAATGGTCATGAGAGCTGACCGTTTATTACCCCTGCACTAGATGCCCGCTTGCTGTCTGTGTGATAGGTTCTGAAATACCTGAATGCAGGTGATGGCAGGGATTTGCTTCTTCAGGAAATTCATCCTGGATCGGAATTCCTGTCGAACTAAGTATCCACGGCAGCGAGCCTGCAGCCTGGTGATCAGGCCTTCGTTAGCCAGCCACAGCTGTTCTCGGTTATATGCAGCAGTCACCCCAGAGATAGAACTCTGAAAAAGCAGTGGTTACATTCAAAGACAGTTACAGGCAAGAACGGATGCAGGTTTTCTCAAAGTATCATCCACAGCACACAAGCTAACACTCCTGCTTCCTAAGTCTATACTGTATCATTAGCTACGCGACATGAATAAAGCCCTCAAGTCTGTTTTTCAGGACCAAGTTGTTCTCACACACCTCCTCCTACCTAGAAAACATATCATAAACAAAAACTTAATCTTCTTTTGCTTCATATGTCATCTCACTTATCCATCTATCCAACACTGACTAGGCTGGGCACTGTGCTGGCTGATCTGGGGTCACGGCAGACAAGAATAGAGTGACAGGTACCGAACAGGGCTGTGTGTCAAATATCAAGGGATCCCTAGAATGTTACAATGCAGGACATCTCAGGGGGAAAGACCAGAGGTGAGGACTGAAAATTGCTTCCCCAGGCAGATTGCAAATGGTCTTGAAAAGTAGCCTAGAGGGTTTGGACTGTTACTAAAGATACTGGAGAGCCAGAAAACTTTGTCAAGCAAAGGAATAAAACAATCAGATGTTTATTATTTATTTTAGAGACAAGGTTTTGTTTTGTCACCTAGGCTGGAGTGCAGTGGTGCAATCTCAGCTTGCTGCAGCCTCAAATTCCTGGGCTCAAGCAATCCTCCCAGCTCACCTCCTGAGTAGCTGGGGCTACAAGCATACCAGCACACCTGGCTAATTTTAATTTTTTAAAAAATATTTTTTGAAGAGATGAGTCCTCATTATATTGTCCAGGGTGGAGATTATTTTTAGAAAAACTACTGTTAGGAAAGTAGCTGACAGATTAGAGTGAGGTGAGACTTCAACCAAGGGGGTGAATTACAATGCTGCTATTGTGATCCAAGTGAGAGATGGCCTGGGCTTGAACAAGGGCAGCAGGAGTAAGAATGGTTAGGAACATCTGGTTACCTATCCTCCAATATCCACCTTCCCCTTTCTCCTTGGTAACAGAGCCTTGATTTTTTTTTTTTTTCTTCTTTTTTTCTGGGCAACACTATATGCACTTAAAAGACTCCACGAGTGGTCAGGCCTGGTGGCTCACGCCTGTAATCCCAGTACTTTGGGAGGCTGAGGTGGGTGGATCACCTGAGGTCAGGAGTTGGAGACCAGCCTGGTCAACATGGAGAAACCCCGTCTCTACTAAAAATACAAAAATTAGCCGGGCATGGTGGTGCATGCCTGTAATCACAGCTACTCGGGAGGGTGACGCAGAAGAATTGCTTGAACCCGGGAGGCAGAGGTTGTGGTGAGCCGAGATCACGCCATTGCACTCCAGCCTGGGCAACAAGAGCGAAACTCCGTCTCAAAAAACAAAAAAAACAAAAAACTCCATGAGATAGAGAGAGGTCATGCGCTGTGAGCAGCAGTAGTACGGCAAGACCTTTGAGAAAGCTCCTTGAGAGAGACAGCTGGCAGCACACCTTTTTTGCTTTCCTTCCCCTTCTTCCTACTTCCTGCTTGGACTGCTAACTTGATGGTCAAAGCTCCAAGCTGTCACTATAGGTAACAAGGTGACCTCGAGAATGGAAGCCACATGCTAAGAATGACAGAGCACAAAGATGGAGGATCCTGGGACATATGATACCATGGAGCCACATTTTCCCTGGACTGCTGAACTGCAGAATCATTTCATGTGAGATAAAAATACAATCTTATACACTATTGCAGCCTCTGGTTTTTTCCTATTAAACTGTGTTTGAGGTGTCTGCTGGACTTCTGGACTGCAAAAGGAAGGGCAAAAACCTGGTGGTAGGGAAAAGGGCTAATGTCTGGAAGTAAAGATTAAGGAGTCACAAGCACAGGGGTAAGGGCTGGAGCCACAGGCTTGAAAGAGATCACTCAAAGAATGTGTAGACGAAGAGAAGAGGGCCAATGGAATCTTCATATAATTCAAGCAGAGGTAGAGAAAGGAAGGTAGCAAGAGAGATTAAGAAGGAACATTTAGAAGTAGGAAAATCAGAAGAGAATTGTATGGGAGAAGCTAAAGGAATTAAGGGTTCGAGGAAGAGACTTTTGACAAGTCAAATACGATGAGTGCTCAGAACTGAATTTGGCAATTAAAAGGTTATTGATGAATTCTAAAATAAGAGTTTTACTAAGTAAAAGCTGGACAGGAAACCACACTGCTGTGAGCTAAGAAGTGGATGGTAACAGACAGTGAATTAGTGACGAGTAGACTAACTTTCAAGGCCCTTAGCAAGAGTATGAATGCAGGTGAGGCCAGATCAAGGCCCTTAGCAAGAGTATGAATGCAGGTGAGGCCAGATCAAGGCCCTTAGCAAGAGTATGAATGTAGGTGAGCCCAGATCAGGGAAATTCCATGGGCTTTAAAAAATGTTTGTATTATTATTTTTTCAAAGATGTGGGAAATAAAGATGCCTACATATGTAGGTTGCTACTTAAAATACAGTCCTTGGGCCAGCAGCATCAACATCACCTGGAAGCTTGTCAGAAATGTAGATTTTTCTCAGAACTCACACTAGAATCAGAGCCTTCATTTTAACAAGATCCCAGGTGATTCAGACAGACATTAAATCCTGACAAACACTGGAGGAAGAGTACGAAAAGTATAAGGTCTGCAAGGAACTGGGAGAGGATGAAATCAAGCAGTAAGATAAATAATGAGCTTTAGAAAGGATAGCTGTTTCCTCTGGAGAGAAAATGAAGAAGGAATCAGAGAAAATCCAAGTAAGCTGAAAGTACAGAGAGTGGGGAGTACAGAGTGGGAGGATCTATATGTGATGGCCACTATTGTTGGCAGGGGAGGTAAAGTCAGGTCACATGCTGAAAATGAGGTAGCATCCCTTCCCGTTTAAATTCTTAGGTCCATATATGCAAAACACTATTCAAACATGAGTGTTTCTGCGGAGGTTAATAAGATTCTCAAAGGTGTCCCTGACCTAACAAGAGTTAAAAATCACTCTGCTAGAAGTTGTACCCTGAATTCCTTAGCACAGCACATTAGGCCCTCAAGCTTCAATCTGGGCCTCTTGTCCTGCCACACCTACCACGTGCCAGGTAATACACCATTCATCTCTCCCTCAGATGATGTACTCCCTCAGAAAAGTACTCTGTGCTTTTTCCTTTTCTATTTTCTTTCCTACTTTCTTTTTATAATTTCAGCAAGCTCATCCTTAACTTTCCCTTTCTGTCTAGAACAGCCTTTTCTTTTTTTCTCAGCTGCTAAAATATTATCTATGCTATGTTACTCCAGGACAAAATTAAAATTTCCCTTAAGACTTCACTTAATGTGCTGTTATGAGAGCACCACTTCTCTCTGCCTTACATTACAGTACTCGGTTTTGTGTCTGCTGTTCTCACAACACTGTGAAATACTGGGAGGTAGAGACTCTCTGATACCTATTTCTATCTTCTCAATGCCCAGAACAGAGTTCAGTGAATTCAAATTTCATCACCTGTGAAATCGTTAGCAATGAAAATGAAACACTGGAAAGGTAAGACACTGTAACCCACCATATAAAGAGAACTTTAACCACAAGGTAGAAATCATCCATCTGATGGTAACTCCTGAATAAAGGAACTATTTCACTTTTTCCACAGGTGTATTTTTGACTTGTTCCACACAGGATTTGGGAAATATTGACAAAGGGAAGTCAATGACCTTTTGAAAATATTTCATCGTCCTTTTTCTCTAGGAATCTTGAATGTCTATTAGTAATGTGTCTAATCATGACCTACAGGAGCTTACTGAACATCTTCCCTCAGTATATATTCTTCCCCTTTAACATTCATTAAACAACTCTGGCTTAACTGACAGGAGTGCAGCACCAAGCTAAGCCTTAAAAGTCTTCAACAGTCCATCAATGACAATGTAACTCCCACTTAAAGAAAGTACTGCAAACTTAGCAGCTCACCTTAAAAACTACTAGGGGACATAGACAAGCACAAATGTGACTAAAATTTGAATCCAAGTACATTAAATTCTGAGTGAATACAAAGTTCTTTGGGAGCTTCAAAGGAAGATGAAGGGGGTAAGGAAAGGAAATTCTAAAAAGATTCTTAGAGGAGGTGACTAGAGATGGGTGTGCTTGGAGGACTGAATTTTTAAGGAGGACTGAATTTTTAAATTAAATTTTATTTTTTTGCTGTGTTGCCCAGGCTGGAATGCAGTGCTGGGATCATGGCTCATTATAGCCTTGACTTCCTGGGCTCAACTGATCCTTCCACCTCATCCTCCCAACTAGTTAGAATCCCAGACACACACCATTACGCCCAGCTAATTTTTGTATTTTTTGTAGAGATGAGGTTTCACCATGTTGCCCAGGCTGGTCTTGAACTCCTGGGCTCAAGCAGTCTTTTTGCCTTGGCCTCTCAAAGTGCTGGGATTACAGGTGTGAGCCACCATGCCCAGCCTGAATTTTTTTCTTTTTTTGTATCAAGAATCAGTACAAAGGGAAGGATAGAATTTTGATAGATATGGATGCAGGGGAGAGACATCTCATGACAGCAGAGGCTTTGGTTCATGACTATATCCCCATTCCTTAGAACAGTACCTGCTACATTTGAGGTATCTGACAAATAACTGTTGAATGGGCTGGGTGCGCTGACTCACACCTGTAATCCCAGTACTTTGGGAGGCTGAGGCAGGTGGATCACTTGAGGCCAGGAGTTTGGGACCAGCCTGGCCAACAGGGCAAAACCTCGTCTCTACTAAAATTACAAAATTAGCCAGGTATGGTACACGCCTGTAATCCCAGCTACTCGGGAGGCTGAGGCAGGAGAATCGCTTGAACCTAGGGAGGTGGAGGTTGCGATGAGCCAAGACTGCACCACTGCACTCTAGCCTAGGTGACACAGTAAGACTCTGTCTCAAAACAAACAAACAAACAAACAAAACAAAAAAAAAAACTGTTGGACTGCATAAGCAAAGACACAAAGACATAGGAGATGAAAAAGTACTTTAAAAGCTCTATGAAAATGCTACCTTTATTTGAAAATGCAGGTTGTAGCTAATATGATTCGTGGAACAGTCAGAAAAGAGACTGAAAATACAAACTGGGAAAGATTAAAGAAGTTGCATTTAATGGAGTCAGCAACCTTCCATTTTTCTTTTATAGATCATCTAACTTTTCTTAGCACATGGTTTATATCACTTAATTCTATAATTCAGATGTTTTACAAATTCAGGCCTTAGTCACTACCCCAACTATGACAAAAAAATTAGCCCAAAACAGCTCATTACATAACCTCAGTTTTAGTCTAGAGTTTCTGACCACATGCCCTTTTCCTCTTAGATAATATCACAGCTTGAAAACACTTTCTCTCAGCTTCTTCATATGTGAAGAAAGGTGACTTACCTGGATCTCCTCCCGAGAAAGCTGCATAGAATTTTGCACAAAATTTGGGGGTTCGTCCCATCCTCCTTCCTGAGTCTCCAGATTGTGGTAATAATAATATCCACCTTTTACCCAGTGCTTCACCCACTTGCTGTTATTATCTCCTGGCAGAAAATAAAGGAAAGATAGAAGACACCCAGAGCCACACTCCCCAGCTGTACACATCCAGAACTGCAGGATAATACAGTCAGTTCTCACAGTCTAAATGAAGACCACTCCAAAAGCTGCTCCTTGGATCTGTGAGAGTAAAGGGGAGATCCTAAGCCCCCATTAAATTATGGCTTTATAATGACTAACTTAGCTCATTTATGTCTGTAAGAAGAAAATACCTATGATGTCCAATTATGGAATTAACCATGTTTAACTTTGTCTATTCCAAAGCCTATGTTTAAGGCCTGTCTGTCTTAAAAAATTTGCAACCATTCAGCCTCTCCAGTTTTTCAATTTATTTATTTATTTATTTTTTGAGACACAGTCTTGCTCTGTCGCCCAGGCTGGAGTGCAGTGACACGATCTTGGCTCACTGCAGCCTCTGCCTCCTGGGTTTAGGCGATTTTCCTGCCTCAGCCTCCTGGGTAGCTGGGAGTACAGGTGCACGCCACCACACCCAGCTAATTTTTGTATTTTTAGTAGAGACAGGGTTTTACCATGTTGGCTAAACCGGTCTTGAACTCCTGATCTCAGGCAATTCACTCTTCTTGGCCTCCCAAAGTGCCTGGGATTACAGGCGTGAGCCACCGCACCCGGCCCAGTTTTTCAATTTTTAAAAGTCCATAAAATGTGATAAGAAATCTTAAGTTTCTCTTGGTTTTTACACTCAAACTACTTTTAATTGCCTATAGGCTTAATCAGAACTTCTGCTACTCTGTGAAAGATAAGCAGTTAAATATTTTAATCTTTCCCACATTCTCAGAAAATTGGCCTTGTTAACACAGCTGTCCACAAAGGGGGGGGGGGGGGAGGCTATTTTCAAAAACAGGGATTTTTATCTCCTTTAAAATGAGCCTAAGTACCGTACATCTACGCTAAAAGATCTTTCCCTATAGCTTATCCCTTTCCTCTACATCTGTCCCCTCGTATACTCAAGGGTTAGCTTCAGGGCACATATGTATTACCCCAGAACTCACCTACTGCCAGTTTTTTCTTCTTGGCTTCAGCAAGGTCACTCTGGTAAGTTTCACCACATTCAGGGATGACTCCATATAAGCCAACATCAGGGGAACGAAGGGCACTCAGTGTTTTGCCAACATCACCACTTTCTACCGCCTCATTAATGGCAAAGATTCCTAAAGCAACTATTCCGGGAAAGAACTATTACTAGAATAGTTTAGAGAGTATCTAAACTCACATACTGGTTCACCTAACTGTATCTACTGGCAAATTGTTCCCCCATACCTATCTTGGTCAAGCTGTATGGAGCACCTTGTCACCCCCAGCCTCCACCAAAACAGAAATAAAACAGATGATACATACATTTCTGTGCTTCTTGGGTGTCTTTGTTGGACTGCCAGATTCCACCTTGAATTTCATCCAACCATAACACAGCTGACTCATCCTGGATTTCCTACATATCATTGAAACCAAATTATTAAAGTCATGAAATTGGGGTACCTGTAACATACATATGATAAGGGGGGCTTCCCAGACACAATTCAATATGGAAGAACAGGCTTAAAAAATATGAGACATGTGGGTTAGTCAAATGGAAGAAGTAGGCATCAAAAAACTGGTAAAAGATTGGGTGCAGTGACTCACACTTGTAATCCAACACTTTGCGGGGCTGAGGCAGGAGGAATGCTTGAGCCCAGGAGTTCCAGACCAGCCTGGGCAACATAGTGAGACCCCATCTCTCTCTAAAAAAATTAGCCAGGCATGGTGGTGCATGCCTATAGTCCTAGCTACTAGGGAGGCTGAGGCAGAAGGATTGCTTGAGCCCAGGAGGTTAGGCTGCAGTGAGCCATGTTCTTACCACTGCACTCCAGCCTGGGCAACAGAGTAAGACCCTGTCTCCAAAAATGAACAAATAGGTAAAGGTCATAAGATAAGGGAAATGGCTCACATGTAGGTGAAGATTATATAAAGATGAATTTAAGTGATGCAGGAGGAGTAGCTCAGCTAGAAGGGGCAAGAGGCCCAGATAGACTGGGAAGGGGTCCAGAGACTTTAACAGGGTGACAAGGGCCAGGGTATATACATATATATGAATATGCAGTACTTATTTGAAAGCCTCTTTTGCCAACAATATGCAGAGGAAGTTAATGTTCTCTATGACTACTAATATTTTTAAGACTGCCAAGTCTTACTTTAACCAGAACCTTTGAAGTATCATATTTAAAGCCAGGAGTCACTACAGGCAGTCTACATTTCTTACCAGCTGATATCCTAAAACTTGAATGTTAAATCAGTTGCTGGGAACTTAAAAGCAAATTTTCACAAAGAAACATAACGAATGTTGTGATTACTTTCCTTAGTACAGCTAACAAGCCTCTCAACATAGTCTGAGTTGACTATTGCGGACAGAGAAGATGTATGATGTAGTGGAGGTGACTTACGTTTCTCTTTCTAAATTTGTTAAGACAATTTTCTTTTTTATAAGAGCTTGTTGGTGACCATTTGCTCTGAATGGCATTTTAAACAGAAATAGATTAGTAGAAATATCTTCCTCTAGTATTTTCCTTTTTTTTTTTTTTGAGATGGAGTCTCGCTCTGTGGCCCAGGCGGGAGTGTGGTGGTGCAATTTCTGTTCACTCAAGCTCTGCCTCCCAGGTTCATGCCCTTCTCCTGCCTCAGACTCCCGAGTAGCTGGGACTACATGCACCCGCCACCACACCCGGCTAATTTTTTGTATTTTTTTTAGTAGAGACAAGGTTTCACTGTGTTAGCCAGGATGGTCTCAATCTCCTGACCTTGTGATCCGCCCGTCTTGGCCTCCCAAAGTGCTGGGATTACAGGTGTGAACCACCACGCCCAGCATATCTTCCAATTTTCAAGAATGTGGCTGCCATATTCCAATTTGGGGAAGTAGCTTAAGGATTAGCCCCAGGGAGTCACTACTGTTACTGAGAGTTAGCACAACAGGATTCTACTTCTACCTACTCGCAGTGTGAGAGTCAGAATCAGAAACCACTGCTGATAACCCCGTTAGATTTCCGTGGTCACACTGAGGTTATGCAAGCTTCAACGATCTCAAAGAGTGGGGGTCCTTTGTTAAGATGCCTGTAAGGTCTTTACAGAAAGCATCAATTCAGCAGATTACTGGGGCACTCTTCTCTAGAAAAGACAAGACACTTCAGGTTTTAAAGTGGCCAGGTTGTGGGAGTCATGTTTGTGGTGATCTGGGTAGACCCAACAAAATTAACATACTCATGAGGCTTGAGCTAACAGCAATTGGTATAAACAGCAGCTCAAAAATTCATTTAGATTGCCTGATGTGAATATAATTTGCCAAGGCACGAATGAGGCAGAATAAAGAACTCAATAAATCACCATAACTATGTGTCCAAATGAGGGTCTGAGCTGTGAGGCAAAGTGAAACGTTTGACTGCCCAACAGTTGAAGTCACAAAACCTTAGGGAAGGCTTGGCTTTCTTCCTGTTTTATCAGAGAAAGACACAACATTTCATTCCATATAGTGAGGCAGCCACAATTCCTGCAATTTATAAAGAGTGCAGGTGACAGACTAAGGCCAAGGGAAAGCATCTGAAATTGAAAGCAGTGATTTCTCTTAAATGGAGTCTTTTAGAAAGATCATTTAACCTAATTGTGGTAGGTTCTGGCCTTACAATTCTAAGAGGCACTGTCCCAATTTTAAGACGCTCACAGTGTTGGGATAGGAAAAGAGTAAACAGATAAATAGAATGCAAGAACAAATAAATCACTTAAAAGCTGCAGAACCTAGTACCTTCCTACCACTAGCCGCTTTCTATTACTGAAAATAGAAACCACACACAATCCCCTAGAGTCCTAAGAATAACTACTGGAAATACTAGGCAATATTTCCAATGTGAGACAATACAATGAGTCAGCTGCAGGCTTGTAACAACTTAAATTGACAAGTCATAAGCAAGAGGGCTGATGGTCCAGTCTCCAAGAGAAGCAGTATAAAAATCTTTGCATCATAAAAACAGAAGCATTTCCACAGAATCAAGCCATTTTTGGTTCACTTCTGGGATAATCATACAACAGATATCTGAGCAGAATCTGCTGTAAGCAAAGTTGTGAGACTTACCACAACCTCCCTTGCATTCAGAGAGAAAGGCAGAGAGCCTTTCTGAGCATTCAGAATTTTTTCTTCCTTGCCCCATGCAGATGAAAGTAAAACCTTTCATACATACTCCTTAAGAAATAAGCAGTAGAGCAATAGTACGAAAGGCAAGAAAAAGCGAATGGATGGGTGTCTCAGGTGTTTCAGGGAAACATAATAGAGAAAAGCCCCTCACCCGAATGAAAAAGGAAAGAAAGACAGCATACACTACCTCATCCCAGGTTCTTTCTGCTCCAATTAGACTGAATAAAATGACAAAACCTAAATCCTTCTGGTAAAATTTATTTTAAAGAGATCACCTAAGATTAACTCAAATCACTGAGCAGAGTGTTAAAACCCAGGTTAGATATTATGGAGAGAAAACAGATTTGCTGTAAAAATGCTATATAAGATATATTAAAGTATGGCTCCCTAACAACTCTGACACTTAGAAACACTCATTACATTTCAGAAAAGGTAAAGAGATAAGGACCAGAAGTCAGAATTTAAAAAGACAGGGCAATGACTGGAGGTAGAAGAAGTGAAGAAGACACAAAACACAGGGAAAGGGAGAAGAGACAAAAGAATGACTATGTTATGTACATATGTATATGGAAAGCACACACTCACACATCCCTCTAAAGGGCACTTCTCACCACTCAAAACTTTTTTAAAAGCCTTTACTATGTGGCATGGTTTGCATGTGTGATGATAGACACAATATTACATATATAAATACACAACCACATATATACCACATACACACATAAACACACATACACAAATCTGTACAACACATTTATCAACTATACGACACAAGCACTGACCAATCAGGATGGAGCAGAGTCCTTATGGCCGTTACTGGTTTAGTTGCCGTATAGTGGGATTTCAATTAGAGTTGGGGAGTGATGGCACACATATGGGAGGGCTGGGACAGTAACAACGTACCAAACAAAATAGAAGTATTTCAATGCCCTAACAAATGGTACAGCTGTGCTGGTGTGAACTAGCTGATTACTAGCTACATGCATATAAGCATGTGTGCACAAGTGCATATACACACAAGGAGGTCAGAGAGAGATTTAAGTCATTCCTTTTTTTTTTTTTTGAGACGGAGTCTCACTTTGTCGCCCAGGCTGGAGTGCAGTGGCCGGATCTCAGCTCACTGCAAGCTCCGCCTCCCGGGTTCACGCCATTCTCCTGCCTCAGCCTCCCGAGTAGCTGGGACTACAGGCGCCCGCCACCTCGCCCGGCTAGTTTTTTGTATTTTTTAGTAGAGATGGGGTTTCACTGTGTTAGCCAGGATGGTCTCGATCTCCTGACCTCGTGATCCACCTGTCTTGGCCTCCCAAAGTGCTGGGATTACAGGCTTGAGCCACCACGCCCAGCCTCATTCCTTTTTTTGAGACAGAGTCTCGCTCTGTCGGTTCACTGCAAGCTCCGCCTCCTGGGTTCACGCCATTCTCTTGCCTCAGCCTCCCGAGTAGCTGGGACGACAGGCGCCCGCCACCATGCCGGGCTAATTTTTTTTTTTTTTTCTGTATTTTTAGTAGAGACAGGGTTTCACCCTGTTAGCCAGGATGGTCTTGATCTCCTGACCTCGTGATCCACCCACCTCAGCCTCCCAAAGTACAAAGATTACAGGCATAAGCCACCGTGCCCGGACGATTTAAATCATTCTTATTCTTTCTTCTTTTATTTTATTTATTTTATTTTTTTTGAGGTGGAGCCTTGCTGTCACCCAGGCTGGAGTACAGTGGTGAGATCTCAGCTTACTGCAACCTCCTATTCCCAGGTTCAAAAAATCCTCCTGCCTCAGCCTCCTGAGTAGCTGGGACTACAGGGGTGTACCACCACACCTGGAAAATTTTTGTATTTTTAGTAGAGACGGGGTTTCGCCATGTCAGCCAGGCTGGTCTCAAACTCCTGACCTCAAGTGATCCGCCTGCCTTGGCCTCCCAAAGTGCTGGGATTATAGGTGTAAGCCACCACATATGGCCCAAGTCATTCATATTCTTAATTATAAAATGAGATGCTGAGGAGCCCTGATATCCATGTCTTGCATTCAGACTTTACTACTCATGATTAGTAATCCACTTTTATCAAGAGTCCCACAAACGCTAAATTTAAATGAAGAGAGACATGACATCAGTGAAAATGGTAAAGACTTCTGAAAATCCTCTCCACCATGAAAAACAAACAAACAAAAAACATTGGCACACTGGCAAACAATCACCAGCATCAGTTTTTTTCTTTTTTTTTTTTTTTGAGATGGAGTTTTGCTCTTGTCACCCAGGCTGGAGTGCAGTGGTGCTCACTGCAACCTCCGCCCCCTGGGTTCAAGTGATTCTCCTGCCTCAGCCTCCTGAGTAGCTGGGATTACAGGTGCCCGCCACCATACCTGGCTAATTTTTTGTATTTTTAGTGCAGATGGGGTTTCACCATGTTGGCCAGGCTGGTCTCGAACTCCTGACCTCAGGTGATCTGCCAGCCTGGGACTCCCAAGGTGCTGGGATTACAGGCATGAGGCACTGCACTCAGCCTTTTTTTAAAGACAGGGTCTTGCTTTGTCACTCAGGCTGGAGTGCAGCGGTGCAATCTTGGCTCACTGCAACCTCAGCCCCCCAGACCCAAGTGATCCTTCCATCTCAGCCTCCCAAGTGCCTGGGACCACAGGCCCACACCACCACGTCCAGCTAATATTTTCATTTTTTGTAAAGACAGGGTTTTACCATCTTGCCCAGCCTGGTCTCAAATTCCTGGGTTCAAGCTATCCACCTGCCTTGGCATCCCAACGTGCTGAGATTACAAGCATGAGCATTGCACCCGGCAGTTTTTTCAATACGACAGAAATTAACCAAAGGCTTGCAGAAACTGGAGAGTGTATTCAAGAAAAACAGCTGAAACTCAGTGAGAACAGTGAGTTCTGTGGTGCTTTAAACTCCCCTATTCCAATCTGCCCCTCCTACCACCCCCTCAAAGCCTCATTCCCAGAGAACTGTCATTAGCTGACCTGTTCAGAGGTCACACTCGCAAGGCTGTCTTTATTTGACCTGACCAAGAGCTCATCCAGTGCAAACAGCCTTTTCTCCAGAAGCAATTGTCAAAAACATTAAGGATAACAGTTTAGGCAAACAAGAGACTAACTAAAAACCTTATAAGGAAGAGCTGGAGAATGAGATGTTCGTGGAGAACTCTGACAACTTGACATATTCCTGGATGGGATCTAGGAGGCCACAGTGCATGTGTGGGCTGTGCACATGCTCAGAAAAGATCTGATAAAGCTCTTGTTTAGCATATCGTCAATTAATATAAAATGGACAACCAGCAGCCCTCAGGGTTGCTCTGTCTATGGAGTAGCCATTCTTTTATTCCTTCACTTTCTTAATAAACTTGCTTCCACTTTACTCTATGGACTCTCCCTGAATTCTTTCTTGTGTGAGATCCAAGAACCATCTCTTGGGGTCTGGATCAGGACCCCTCTCCCGTACAGTATTGCAGCTCAAAACAAAAAATATCCCCCACACAAAAAATTCCCGACCATGTGGCTTCACTGGTGACTTGTACCAAATGTTTAAAGAACTAGTTAATCCTTTACAAACTCTTTCAAAATATAAAAGGAAAACTTCAAGTCATGAGGCCAGTATTACCCTGATACCAAAACCAAACACAAAGATAACAGAAGAAAATAAAACTACAGGCCGGGCGCGGTGGCTCAAGTCTGTAATCCCAGCACTTTGGGAGGCCGAGGGGGGCGAATCACGAGGTCAGGAGATCGAGACCATCCTGGCTAACACGGTGAAACCCCATCTCTACTAAAAATACAAAAAACTAGCCGGGCGAGGTGGCGGGCGCCTGTAGTCCCAGCAACTCAGGAGGCTGAGGCAGGAGAATGGCGTAAACCCGGGAGGCGGAGCTTGCAGTGAGCCGAGATCACGCCACTGCACTCCAGCCTGGGTGACAGAGCAAGACTCCATCTCAAAAAAAACAAACAAAAAAAGAAAATAAAACTACAGACCAAATTTAAATTAAGATCTTTTGCTTGTTAAATTTGTAACTCAGTGATAAGTATTTTTAAAAGCACTCCCAAATGGCTGATGGAGACTCAAGATGCTCAGGTGATGCCAAAAACAAAAAACAAACCAAAAAAAAAAAAAAAAAAAAAAAAAAAAACCCAAACCAAAAACAAACAAACAAACAAAAAACAATTCCACCCAATGTGTAGTTCATCCAGATGGGCCTGGCAATATTATGCAATTTTTCCTTTAACTCCCCTGACTTCCTCTGCCTTTGATGAAGTCTGAAAAGTTATTCCACAGCAAAGGAAATGCTTCAAACTCTATAGTCACATCCTCGAAAAGTTTATCTCTGATGACCCAAACAAAACGCATACATAGCCTTTTCAATTATTTACACTTTATCTATTTGTGACTTGATAAACATATGGTTTTTTTCCACTGTGGCTATCAGGAATAATGCTACTATGAAGATAAAGTTGTTCAAAGTAATTGTAATACAAACTCATCTTTTAAAATGTTTGTCTTACCTGCTACCTAGTTTGCTGAGGACAATGACAAGGTTTATGGCTCTTTTTATGCTGTTGCTGTCTAGGAAGTTGCCTTGTATGTAGTAGGCCCTCAAATAATTGTTGATTAAAGCATAATTAACATCTGTTTTCTAACTGTGATTGATCGCCTTTTCAGTGCTTACTAAGTAACAACAACTGGATAGAACCATAGCCTTCAGAAGATTCTTGAAGTGAGGCAGCAAGTGGAAGGGCTAAAAGATATTTTTAATTCTGAGTAGCCAGAGGTATAAAAACAGACCAAGGTTTTAGTGTACTGGAGCTTTTTGCACACGACACTCGTGTGGGCTCTGTAATTTTGGGTGAAGGGTAGAAGAGTGGGTAATTTTATATGTTGATAATATTATGATGTTGACCGATATCCTTTGATTACATTGCCATGGCAGTAGTTGACATTACCATGTCCTAATCATGTAAATGTAGTATCTGATAGATATCACCAGGTTTCATTTAAGAGACATTATAATGCAGAATGTCACTTGATGCTGTGGAGAGGGTTGAATCACAACTGCTATTTCATAGCCAGGAAATTGAGCTGATTTTACTTACACAGGTAAGAAGCAGTTGGCTCTAGGGAAGCTAGAAATGGAAGTCTCTGTCTTTGATCATTTTATTGGATTAGTGTCTCCCAAACTTGGCTGGTCATCAGAACAATGAAAAAGTCATTTTTAAAATACAGATTCCTAAGCTTAAAATCTAATTCTACTGATTCAGAATCTCTAATGTGTCAGGCTGCAATGATTCTATGTATGCCAGTGGTAGTAATGTTTGTTTTTGCTGCTAGGAAATTCCAAAAGGAGCCTTATATCTGACTGTCAGAGGAGTGGGGTTTTGGAGAATAAGCTAGGTCGGCTTCCATGTCTAAAAAGGGAAGTAGATTGAAGATATACTTTGTATAGCTGTCACTCATGCTGTCTATCAAATCATGAATAAAGCACAAATAATCTGTGTGTCATCAACTCATGAATGGATAAATGTGGTAAAGTGGAAATAATCCATATGTCATCAACTCATGAATGGATAAATGTGGTAAAGTGGAAATAATGCATATGTCATCAATTCATGAGTAAATAAAATGTGCTATAGCCATACAATGAAATATTATTCAGCAACAAAAAGAAATGAAGTGCTGCTGCTACAACTTGGATAAACTAAGCTAAAAGAAGCCAATCACAAAGGACTATACATTGCATAATACCATTTATATGAAATGTTCAGAATAGACAAACCCATAGACAAAGCAGGAGTCTGATGGTTGCCCAGGGCTGGGGGAGATTAAGGGAAAATGAGTGACTACTAATGGGTACAGAGTTTCTCTTGGGGTGATAAAATGTTCAAAAATTGACTGTGGTGATGACTGCACAATTCTATCAACATACTAAAGTCCACTCACACTGAATTGTATGATACGTGAATTATGTTTCAATTAAGTTGTCATAAAAAAACTTCATGACATTATCTATTAAAGCTTCATATATGTATTCCCTATGGCCATAACTCCTCTCCGAAATGTATACCTAACAGAAATGCATATGTGTGTGTGTGTGTGTGTGTATACATATATATATTAACCAAAATTAAAATATTCATAGAAGCAGTATTTACAGGCCATGGGCGATGGCTCACGCCTGTAATTCCCAACATTTTGGGAGAATGAGGCAAGCAGATCACTTGAGGTCAGGAGTTCGAGACCAAACTGGCCAACATGGTGAAACCCCATCTCTACTAAAAATACACAAACACACACACAAATTTAGGCGGGCATGGTGGCTCTTGCCTGTAATCCTAGGTACTGGGAGGCTGAGGCAGGAGAATCATGTGAACCTGGGAGGCAGAAGGTGCAGTGAGCTGAGATTGCGCCACTGTACTCTAGCCTGGGTGACACAGCAAGACTCTATCTCCAAAAAAAAAAAAGAAGCCCTATTTACAACAGTCTGAAAAACACAAACAAAACAAGAAACTTCACCAATAATTTATAATCACATAATGAAATAGTACACAATAATGAGAATGAACAAAGGATGGCTCCATGCAACCACATGGATGCATATCACGAACATTATGTAGGGTAACAGAAACCAGACACAAAAGAGCACATAAGATATGATCCCACTTAAATCAGCTCAAAAGTGGACAGAAATGAACTGTGGTGTTATTAATAGAAATCAGAATAGTGGTTACCACCAAATGGAGGGTGGCTAAGGGTGGAAGGGGATATGAGGTAGGTCTCTGTGGAGCTGGTAATGGGTTCTACAATCTGAATGCCAATTACACAGGTGTGCCTCCTTTTGAAAATTTATGCAATTGCATATCCATCTACCTTGTTCATTTTTCTGCATCATATATATATATATTTTTTGAGACAGAGTCTTACTCTGTCCCCCAGACTGGAGTGCAGTGGCAAAATCTTGGCTCACTGCAACCTCTACCTCTCAGGCTCAAGTAATTCCTGTGCCTCAGCCTACCAAGCAACTGGAATTACAGGCATGCACCACCATGCCCAGCTAATTTTTGCAATTTTTTTTTTTAGTAGAGATGAGGTTTCACCATGTTGGCCAGGCTGGTCTTGAACTCCTGGCCTCAAGTGATCTGCCCGCCTTGGCCTCTCATAGTGCTGTGGGATTACAAGGCGTGAGACACCTCGCCCAGCCCTGGATCTTATATTTCAATAAAGAATTTACTGAAGAGACACAAAAGACTGTCAACAACAAACAAAAGAACAAAAACCCAAATGTGTAAAACAGCATGAGCTCCTGGAAGGTAGAGCCTACGTCTCTCACATTTTTGTGTCCCTCCAGTGCTTTCATTCTAAGGGTGCCCAGAAAGCATTCACGGAATGAATCAAGGAAGATATTCCTACCTCTATCTTTGTTCTAGGAGGGCTGAGGTGCTCTGAACAGAAAGAACAATTCCGATACCACTCACCTGGGCTTTCTCTCTCTTTGCTCTAATCAGTGTGTCTTGGTAATGCTGGGCCACTTCTGCAAGGACTCCCTCAAGTTTAGCTGCAGGAATCTGTAGGGCCTGCAGAGTCTTTTGGGCATCACCTTCATCCAGGGCTTCATTAATTAAACCAATGGCTAAAATCCCTAAATATAAAGTTTTTTTTTTTCAAATTAAGGAAGTACACAAACAAATCAATCATGAAACATACTAACTAATCATAACTAATCATAAATCCACCTAAGAGTAACCATGATTCAAATTGCAACTTACCATCCATTAAGCAGCACTGTTTTAATTTTTTAAATATTAGTGTTTGTTTCATCTAAACTTGCTTGTATTCATATTCCTATTGAATGCTCAAGTCATTTTGTTTCATTTTTAACTGCTCTAACTTAAAAGTGATGAGGATTTTTATGAAACTGGCCTTACTGTATAGCTTTCAGGTACACTGAAATGTGTAATCAAAAACATTCTTGAGTCACAAAGGATTCTTAAAATCACACAGAGTCTTAAAGTCTTAAAGTCACACAGAGTCTTAAAAAGGTTCAAGTGTCCTTAAAAAGTCACCTAATTTAACACTTTTATAGAAGAAATAACAAGGCTTAGCAATCTCTTCTCCAACATTACACAGCAAACAAATGGCAGAAGAAAGATCCAAGCCCAGGGCTCCCTAATGCAAGACAAGGCTCTTCCCACTAAGTCAGTTGAATGTTTCTCACAGAAAATACAAATTAAAATTAGAAATGTTCACTCCCCACGTATCTTAGGCAGCCGTACTGCTTTTGTAAGGACTCTGCTGTATAATAAAAAGTCTGGCTGGTCTTTGTCTCTAGAGGAGCCTCTAAGACCCTTGGGATATCCTGAGTGATAGGTATGTTTCTGTTATTCATAGTGGGCCCCTCTGCCCATACCTGAATTTATGCCAACCAATGACTCCTGGTTGGCCTCTTGAGAGTTTAAGGATGGAGACTAGCCATTGACTTTGAGGTTTAGAGTCATGTGATACCAGCCTGGCCTCCCAATCTCCAGGGAGCAGAGGCCAAATGAAAATGGAGTTTAATCGCGAAGCCAATACTATCAATCACGCACATGTAATGAAGCCCAAATAAAAAGTCTGGACGCCCAAAGTTCAGGTGAGTTTCCCTAGTTGGTGATACCTATCAATGTGCCAGGAGAGTGACACATCCTGAGAACACAGAAGCTTCATATTGAGGACTCTCACAGATAGTGCCTGATGATTCTCTTCTTTCAGCTGATCCTGATTTATATATTTTATAATAAAATTGTAATCATAAGTCTAGCATTTTCTTGAGTTCTGTGTCATTCTAGCAAATTATTAAACTAAGGGGATAGACGGCTCCTCCAAATTTGCAGCCAGTTGTTCAGAAGTACAGTGGCCTGGGAACTCTGCAGCTTTCAGCTGGTGTCTGAAGTGAGAGGAGTCTTGTGGAGGAACATGCCTACAACCTGTGCAATTTGACCCAATTCCATGTAGTGTCAGAACTACTTGTTATAACAGCATTTAAAAATAACAGATCATGTTCAATTCACCTCCCCCAAAATTTAGTTCTTATTGGACATATACCTAATTATAGCAATTGCCTGGTGTTCTCAAAACAAATCCAACTCTAGCTTTTTGTGTTATATAGATATTTTTAATCTCTCACCCAAAAATCCTTCTAGGAATAGTATTTTGAACCACTTCATGGAATCACATCATCATTACTGGTGACATTATTTGGGGAGGACAGGAAGATAACTCACTCTCATGTTCCTCTTGCACCACCAGGTTCACATGGTCCACGCAAGCTTGGATATCATTCCATGTAATGAATTCATTATTCTCTGCATGTGCCTGAGCCTTCAGTTTCATCAACTCATCGAGATACCTGCCCCAGACCCCCAAGTAAAAAGAGCATTAAGCACAGCATTTTTAAATATTCAAGGAACAAAGATTGCTAGGGTATCCCAACCATTTGATATATTCTCAAGACCAGTTTTGGAACTGTGTAGTTGCTTTAAACAAAGTGCAAAAATGCAATAGAAATCACTTATTCTCAATATCCTGTCACATATTCTAAATTCCACATTAAGACTAACTCTAGAATCAAAGGCAGCAGTTCAAGCAATTCCTCCATAGACAAGAAAAAAAGGCTACACATGAGCTAATAAATGCAGAAGGAATGACAGAACAACAAATCATCATTCAGCAACTCTTACTGAAGGTACTGATTTAGGAAAGATTATCAATTGGGTTAAAAAAATATCACGGGAATGCTTAAGGGAAAACTGGGTATTTTGATGGTGCAAAAGAGATGATGTTCTAGTGATGAGGGAAAAACATAAATACGCAATGGAAATGTAAGTGGTCTCCCTAATCCAGGGATCAATCTTAGTATCTCTAATGATGGAAAACGTGGGTTTTATATGCCTATTGATATGAGACAATATGAAATACACATCACCAAAAATGTTGAACTGAATCATGACAAACATATAGATTTAATTTCCAATTTACAGGAATAAGGCAAATATGGGAAAGCAACTAGAACTATCCATAAAATAGGACGTCTTACATGGCAATTGGTCCCATCCTTTTAACAAGTCAGTGTCATGAAGAAAGGGACAATTCTAGATTAAAAGATACCCAAGGGACACAACAGCCAGATATAATACATGTTCCTAGGCTGGATCCTGTTTTCAACAAAACAGTTATAAAGGACAGTTTGAGAACAACTGAAGAAGAATGAAAATGAACTAGCTAGGGTTAGATGATATTTAAAAAGTATTGGCCGGGCACGGTGGCTCACGCCTGTAATCCCAGCACTTTGGGAGGCCGAGACGGGCGGATCACGAGGTCAGGAGATCGAGACCATCCTGGCTAACCCGGTGAAACCCCGTCTCTACTAAAAAACACAAAAAACTAGCCGGGCGAGGTGGCAGGTGCCTGTAGTCCCAGCTACTCAGGAGGCTGAGGCAAGAGAATGTCGTGAACCCGGGGAGGCAGAGCTTGCAGTGAGCTGAGATCCCGGCCACTGCACCCCATCAGTCTCCAAAAAAAAAAAAAAAAAAAAGTATTATTTAACTTTGTCAGAGATAGTGTTATTTTGACTATGTAACATACTTCAATAAGCCTACTTACATATTTAGGAACGGAATGTCATATTTTTCAGCATAGCAAAGAATTAAATGAATCAAAGTAGAACCAAACAAAAGTATGGCCACGATAAAGTAATAATGCCTGCAAAGAAAATCAGAGCACTGACATACAAAAGACAGAGTTAACAGCTACGTAACTCCCTTCACTCTGGACACCCACCTCTGACAGTTTTCTTCCTCAATATTGGTAAGGCCAGTAACTGAACTGCTCAACTGCTTCCACACTGTATTCACATCTCCTGATTCCAATGCCCTGTTGATCAGGGCCACCGATGACAACATCTCCACTGCAACAGAGAGCTCTGGGTGGGTGAGATTATGCTGTACAGAAAGGGACAGAAGGGAAAACAGTGAGGAAAGACATTCTCCAAGACCCAGGGAGTTATAAGTTTAACAAAACCATAAGAAAACCAAGTTCATGCAAAAAAGTTCTACCTAACCACAGGAAGAAGTGGGTATTACATTCACTTCCACCCAACTTTGCTCACAAACAGGACAGGTTTAGTGAACTCACTTCAGGACTCTGTTGCTGCAGGGTAGCCAGCTCCTTCTGATAGAGATCGGCGGCGAATGGATACACCTGGGGCAGCTGGGCTTCGGGATTCATCAGTTCCAAAACAGTCTTCTCAGCAACACCTTTCTGGATTGCAGCATTAATCACTGCTACCGCTGCCAATCCTGTGTAGAAAACAGGAGTCAGAAATGCAGTGGGCTTAGAGAGCCCTCAGGGGAAGAAGGTGCCAATCTTCACGGAAAAACATTACATTCTATGGCTATCAGCCATGAAGTCTGAAGGGGAACTTTCATCTTTAAAAAAGCAGCCTCCTTTGTAGGAAGAAGGGTGAACTGTACGTTATGTGAACCATATCTCAATAAAGATGTTTTCTTCAAAAAGCAGTCTCCTACCTGTTCTCCTCATCCCTATTTTCTTCCTATTCAATTCATCCTATATGCTACCACTACTTCCCACCTAAACCATTTCTTCCTTCTCCTACTTACTGCCTGGCTTCTTAAGCTACCGTCAAAGCTTTCTACAGTCTTTCCACCCTTTGATCTTACACAACTCAGCCCAAAACATTTACAAAATTTGTATTCTAACCACCATTCCTTAAAGACATCTTTCAACAACTGTACTTTGGCTCCCGCCTCCTTTTTCCCTCATTGTCCTGCACTAGGAACGTTTTCTCTCCTCTTTCACCATCCAAATCTCAGCAACCCCTTAAGTCTCACCTTCTCCAGATATTTCCCTAACAAACCATGAAGTGTGTGAGAGCCAAAGTGAGCCTATATTGACTCCAGTTCTACTTCCAAAACTGGAGTAACTTGGCCAGGAGTGGTGGCTCACGCTTGTAATCCCAGCACTTTGGGAGGCCAAGGCAGGTGGATCACGAGGTCAGGAGATCGAGACCATCCTGGTCAACATGGTGAAACCCCATCTCTACTAAAAATACAAAAATTAGGTGGGTATGGTGGCACGTGACTGTAATCCCAGCTCCTCGGGAGGCTGAGGCAGGAGAATTGCTTGAACCAGGGAGTCGGAGGTTGCAGTGAGCTGAAATCGCGCCACTGCACTCCAGCCTGGCAACAGAGTAAGACTCTGTCTCAACAACAACAACAACAAAAAAAAAGGCACACAGACCAATGGAACACTATAGAGAACTCAGAAATAAAGTCACACATTTACAGTCATGAGGAGAACATTTTTTGACAAAGGCACCAAGAACACACATTAGGGAAAAGACAGTGTTATGGTTTGGATTTGGTTTGTTTGTCCCTACCAAATCTCATGTTGAAATTTGATCCCTGACATCACCCTGAGGGTATAAAAAAAAAAAGAAGAAGAAGAAGAAGAAATTTGATCCCTAGTGTGGTGGTGTTGGGAGGCAGTGCCTAGTGGGAGCTGTGTGGGTCATGAAAGCAAATGTCTCATCAATGGCTTTGTGCCATTCTCGTGGTAGTGAGCTCTTGCAAGACTGGATTGGTTCTTGGGGAGAATGGATTAGTTCTCATGAGAATGGGTTGTTATAAAGCCAGGACTCCTACTCACTACCCGGGGTGATCAGTCCCTCTTCACATGAGTCCACTTGCCCTTTGATCTTCTCCTTCATGTTTTCATGCAACACAAAAGCCCTCACCAGAAACCGAGCAGATACTGGTGCCTTGCTTCTTGTACAGCCTGCAGAGCTGTGAGCTAATAAATTACCCTGCCTCAAGTATTCTTTTATAGCAACATAAAATGAGCTGAGACAGACAGTCTCTTCAATAAATGGTGTTGAGAAAACTGGATAACCATATACAGAAGAATAAAGCTAGATCCCTATCTCTCATCATATACAAAAATAAATCAAAATAGATTAAAGACTTAAATCTAAGACCTGAAACGATGAAACAACTGGAAGAAAACATTGGGGCAATGCTTCAGGACACTGATCTGAGCAAAGTCTTTTAGCTAAGACCTTAAGAGCATAAGCAATGAAAGCAAAAATAGACAAATGGGACTATGTCAAGCTAAAAAGCTTCTGCAAAGCAAAGGAAACCAACAACAAAGTGAAGAGACAACATATAGAACGGGAGAAAATATTTGCAAATGATCCATCTGAAAAGACAACAATAACCAGAACACATAAGAAATTCAAACAGCAGCAAAACAAAAACAAAAACAAAAACAAAACCCACAAATAATCCAATTTTTACATGGGTAAATAAGCTGAATAGACTTTTATTAAAAGAAGACACACAAATGGCCAAAAGATATATGAAAAAATGCTCAACATCATTAATCATCAGGGAAATACACATCAAAACCACAATGAGACACCTTCTCACTCCAATTAAAATGGCTTTTATCAAAGACAAAAAAATAACAAATGCTGGCAAGGCTGCAGAGAAAGGGCTCATACACTGTTGAAGGCAATGTAAATTACTATAGCCACTATGGAAAACAGTATGGAGAGTCCTCAAAAAATTAAAATAAAACTACATATGATTCAGCAATCCCACTGCTAGGTATATGGCCAAAAGAAAGGAAATCAGCACTCCCCTGTTTATTGCAGCTGTATTCACAATAGCCAAAATATGAAATCAACCTAAGTGTCTATCAATGAATAAATGGTTAAAAAAAAAAAAGTAGTATATATACATGATGGAATATTATTCAGCCATAAAAACTGAAGATCATTATGTTAAGTGAAATAAACCAGACACAGAAAGGCAAATACCTCCTGATCTCACTCATATGTGGGAGCTAAAAAAGTGGATCTCATGGAGGTAGAGTTGACTGGTGGTTCCCAGAAGCTGGGAAGGGTAGTGGGGAGGAGGAGATAGAGAGGTTGGCTAATGGGTACAAAATTACCATTAGATACAAGGAATAGGTCTAGTGTTAGATACCACAGTAGGATGACGACAGTTAACAATAATGTATAGTTCAAAATAGACAGAAGAATTGGAATGTTCCCAACATCTACAAAAGATAAATGTGTTAGGTGACAGATATTCCAATTACCCTGATTTGATCATTACACATTGTATGCATGTATCAAAATATCATACGTCAGTGCCTCTTGGTTGGTTTAAAAAAACAAAACAAAACACATGTACCCTCAAAATATGTACAACTATTACATAGCAATTAAAACCACAACAACAACAACAAACTGGAGGAACCCTCCTGCCACCAAAAGTACCTGGCAGTTGGTTACAGCTGGTAGGCTCAGGTAGGGGATGAGAGTGACAGAAGCTAACCTCAGACCCTTCAGTAACACAAAGCCACAACTTTCCTCCCATACTGTTTCAATGGACTCTTACTTCTCTGATATTGCTGGGCAGCACTGTTTGCAGCATCCACTCCAGACTGCAGCTCCTCCTTCTGCAGGGGGTCAGTCTGACCACTCTGATAAAAGCAAAGAAAATTATGTAAAGATTACTCATTCCTATGACTCCAGGCCTTAAGGTTCTCATCTCTCAAAAGCAGTCACTAGGGACAGAGAGCCATAGTCATAAGTGACAGCTCAGGCTACATGCAGCCAAGGTGGCAGCCCCAGCTAGAGCCAAATGCCTTTGCCAAAGCTGGGGTAGAGTGACTTTACAGATACCAGTACATTATTAAACATATTACATGAAAAGCCTCAAAATATTCTAAGGGAAAAGCGTTTGTAGAATCTTAAGCACGTTAATGCTACTTACTTTGACCAATGTACGCTGGGTATTGGTAAAATGTATACTTGCCCTTATTTAGACAAAAAAGAAAGTCCCTCATGTTTGTTCTAAAAAAAAACCCCACAAAATACAATACCACACCATCTACCCTGACTGCACAGTAAGTACTTTTCCAGTGTTGACCAGAGCAAACTAATGAGGTGCAGTTTTTTTTTAAGTGCAAATTCTGGTGTAAGAATGCAAAAATATTCAGGTTTTCCCCAATGTCTTTTAGGTGAAGAGAGAGATAGCTGAAGTGAAGGAGTGGTTAGACTGGGGATGGGTGGGTATTGTCTGTTTATTTTAAAAGAGGATTCATAGCTCTACAAGCAAACGTGAGTTGAAGACAATGTGTATTTTACCTGAGGATTTTTTCAAACTAATTTATATGCAGAGGAAAAAGTTGTATTGCGGGAAAAAAAAAGGCAGCATATATATCTTTAAATGACAGCATGGGATTCAAATGGATATATACAAACTCTTGCAGCTTCAATCCAGACTGTTTACCTGTCTCTTCTGCTGCTTATCACTCAGGAGCTGCTTCAAGTACCAGTCACTATTCTGTTGCTGCAGTCCTCGAAGACCCAGGGCTGGTGACTGTAGAGCCTTGAACAAGGCCAGTGCATCTCCTTGTTCTAAAGCCAGGTCGATGTTTGCTAATGCAGAAAATGCTGAGGAAAAAAGGCAAAAGCTTATGAAAGGACTATGTGAACAGAACAGCCTAGAATAGTTTTCCTTCCCCAAAACCAATCTCAGTTCCAGATACGGAAATATAACTCAGAGAGCCTTTACTCTGTGGTTCTCAGAAGCATAAGATCTTGGGATTGGAAAAGAACCTTAGAGTCATCAGGTCCAGGGGCTCCCAACAAGCTGTTCGTCGGATTTCATACAGATTCCTGGGCCACACTCCCAGCCCACTTAAAAACTTCCAAATGTAGACAGCACAGCACCAATATGGAGCCAACAATCCAGACCAACATGACGCTTAAATTCCCTTAAAATGCCAAGTAGTTGTCCAGATTATACTTATAGACTACCAAACAGGAGAAAGTATCTCCCATGGCCATTTACTACACCTTTGAACAATTTTGTTTCAAAAATATTTTTAAAGCTCCAACCCTAAAGTTCACACTGAATACATCCCACTGCCCCTCCCTATGACAGCAAATGCCTTACGAGCAGCCTTATTTCCTTTATGTCTTACATACCATCATTTTGAATCCTCTCATTACCCTGATACTTCCTGCACACACTCCACCCACAAGTCAGTGCCCAGATATCAAGGGTGGTCCAACCTGTGCAGAGTGAAAGGGGCCATCTTCCCCCTCTCTACATTCTCTCTTCTAATCATAGAAACTGAGGTCACACAAGCTCTATAATACAATACGTGACAATGAAAACCCAGATGTTCCTTCATCTGAAAATGATAATGAAGATGACTTCCCTCACAGGAATAGGTTTAAGATTAAGTAAAATCATATACATAAAAGCACTTCATATACTGTAAAAAAACAAAACAAAAAAAAACCAAAAAAAAAAAAACCAAAAAGGTCTTCTTAGCCTGAAAGACAGAATAAGATAATTTCTGATTTCAGAAACGATAGCCACTAAGGAATCATAATTACTTTATTACTTTCCATTTCCTTATTTTTTGAAGAGAAAATGCCTGTCCCTACCACCACTTACAGATAAACATCTGACTTTATCTAAGTAGCAAAAAGAAATCAATAAATACCAAAAATAAAAATATCTAGGGAATAGTAGTACTTATCAATTGCAAATGTTTTCATTAGTAAAAAACAAAATAAAATTAATAAGCTGTTATAAAGAAAAGCAAAACAGCCCAAGGGAAAATAAAGTCTCAAACTAGAAAATGGGAAGTGGGGGCAATGAGGAGACTAGAACTATTAAAAAAAAAGGCGGGGGGAAGAAAAGGTTAAAACATCGGTATGGATGTGAGGTCTCACTGTAGGCTCCTAAGATACTGTTTATTTCTTCCTAGTATTTATACCCGCCATTCAACTGAGCACCAAACCAAGGTGGTGGCTTCTCAAGTCATGTCTGTAGGTCTATGTAGCTGTTAGCCAACTAATCATCCATTCCTTCAATGATATTTACTGAGGATCTGCTATATGCTGCAAACATAACAGAGAAAAAACCAAATATCCTTATCCTAATGGAGCTTTCATAATAGCTAGGGACAGAAAATATAATCAATGTAGATAACAAACTAGACTTTCTCTAGGTATATAGCATAGAATTTTACAGTATCTATCTACAAAAGCATCCAGTAAATTTTGCTTTTTCTAGAAGTGTATACATACTACTTAAACATGTAAATATTAAATGAATATCTATAAACATTTATATTGCAAAGATAATAAAGTGTGGAACATTACTTAAATACTTCCTCTCACTGAACTTTAGTTATATAACTCTAATTTTTCCATATTCTACTTAACAAAAAAATAAAAACTTTTTCTAATTTTTAACTGTTTGGCCTGTAGCTTTTTCCCGGGGCAGTGTCAATGGCCTCATTGCTGCTTCGAATGTTCTAGGCAAAGAATCTTATCTATAATTACATTAATTCCTGGAACCTGAAGTCCCTATACCCTCCTGACATCTAACTTTCCTTTGCCTCAGACTTTCTCTACAATTAGGAAAAGACTGTCCTTTCATAGGGAATTCTGCCTTATCCTCACCCTCTTATCTATCCTAAGGATCCCTGTGAAGATCCATGTACACTGAAAACCTACTCAAACTTCTAGACAGAAATCATCATTCCCTTCTTTATTCTATGACTACACCACATGCACTCTTGGCACCTTGCTCTAATCAAGCTGCCCTAAAAGTACTCATTTGCATGTCTATCCTCCCCACTATACTGAAAGGTATTTGAGGGAATTTTTATTATTTTGCTCCTCTGACTACATAATAATAATATGAATAGGACATTTTAAGAACATATACATATTGTTATTTCCTTACATGTGCTCACAACTGATTCTTATATAATTAGCAAGGTAAAATTACAAAGGTTATAAAATACCAAACAGTAAGGTAGAGAAAAATCCCTTAGTAAAACAAAAAATATTTTATGTACTCTATGCAACAGGAAACATGCTGGACTTTCTTCTCACAGAGAACCAACCATAAGGACACTCCAGTTTATATTTGCTGACTTAAGAATTAATACAGATTCAGCACAAGATACCATCCACATTTGAATGGATTATTCTGCTCGGAAGGTCACTATCCTAAATGAACCAGAAGGCAGCAGAATACAAACAATGCTGGTCATCTACTTGGGAGGCTGAGGCAGGAGAATCTCTTGAACCCAGGAGGCAGAGATTGCAGTGAGCCGAGATTGCGCCACTGCACTCCAGCCTAGCCTCTGTTTCAAAAAATAAAAAATAAAAAATAACCCAAAAAACAAGAATGCTGGTCAGGACTTAGAACTCCAATCCTATGGAATTGGTAAAATCTTCTAAATCTCTACTTATTAGTATTAGTTGAAATGAGAAATTTAGTCCTCCAAATGAACAATTACTATTATTATTATTATGAGTATCTTGAGCAAAACAAGATTAAGCCTGGCCTAGCTGGTTGAAATCAAACTTTTTAGTTTTTTTAGTGAGTCTAAACCTATGCTAGGAACTAGGAGGACTTCAAAAGAAGCAGAATATATAATCTCTACTTTAAGGAGTTTACAAAGATGTCAGAAGAACAAGCAATACAAGACAATACATAATTAAGTACAAATTTATAGGGATGAGCCTGTGTATGACAGGAGATTTGAAAGCCAAGCATATTGAACTGTGATAGGCACTGAAGTGAAAATTGAACTGGATCTTGAATGATGGGTACAATTTGGATTAGGAAGAGATGAGGCATGAGGGCATTACAGTAGAGAGATTACATGACTAACAAAGTGATAATACTAATGTTCACTGAGCATTTACTAAATAGCTGGCCATTTACATACACTATCTCATATTATCTGCATAACAACTCTACTGCAGGTGCCCAATGTTACACAGCTTTTAACAGAGGCACAAGAGATCAAACATCAGGTCAGTACCACTTCACAGCCAGATTCTTTTTTAAAAAAAAATTTAATTAATTAATTTTTTGAGACAGGGTCTCACTCTGTTGCCCAGCCTACAATGCAGTGGTGTGAACACAGCTCACTGCAGCCTCAACCTCCTGGGCTCAAGCGATCCTCCTGCTTCAGCCCCCAAGTAGCTGGGACTACAGGCGCATGTCACCACGTCTGGTTAGTTTTTGTATTTTTTTTTAGAGACGGGGTTTTGCCACATTGCCCAGGATGGTCTCAAACTCCTCAGCTCAGGCAATCCACCTGCCTTGGCCTTCCAAAATGCCGGAATTGCCCGGCCCTGATTCTTTTTAAGTCATAAAATGTACAGAATGAGTATGGGAGGTAATTAGGCAAATGAGCTTCTACTGAGAGCTGTACGCATGAAATATTGCATAAAGAACTTCACTAGGCTAGGGATCTGCATTTTGTCTGGCAAGTATGAAGAAGTCATGGTGAGTTCTTTAGCAGAGTAGCAACAAAATGATAATTTCAATAAATTAATTTCCCCAAAGTAACACACATATAAAAGTCAACATTAAAAGTATAATCTCAATTTTGTTTAAATATGTTTTGGAGGCTGGGCAAGGCACCTCACACCTGTAATCCCAGCACTTTGGGTGGCCAAGGTGGCAGGATCACTTGAGATCAGGAGTTTGAGACCAACCTGGGCAAAAGAGCGAGACTCTGTCTCTTCAAAAAAATTGTAAAAAGCAGCTGGGTGTGGTGGCGCATGACTGTAGTCCTAGTTACTAGGGAATGTGAAGCAGAAGGATGGCTTGGGCCCAGGAGTTTGAGGCTGCAGTAAACCATAATCGCAACTGCAGCCTAAGCAACAGAGTGTAACTCTGTCTCTTAAAGAAAAAATTATATATATATATATATATATATATATATATATATACACACACATACACACACACATGCAGACACATTTTGAAGAACATACCAAAAAATGACAGTAATGATTATTTCTAAGTGATGATTATTTCTAAGTGATGGAGTCTAATTTTTGTGGTTTATTGTTTAATATCTAGACAGTTTGCATTATTCTTTAAAGGAAAAACAAAACTATAATGTTACTTAAAAAAAAAAGAAAAATAATTTTTTTGTTTTGAGACAGAGTCTCAGTGTTGTCCAGTCTGGAGTATAGTGACACCATCTCAGCTCACTGCAACCTGTGCCTCCCAGGTTCAAACGATTCTCCTGCCTCAGCCTCCCGAGTAGCTGGGACTACAGGCGCACGCCACCATGCCCAGCTAATTTTTGTATTTTCAGTAGAGATGGGGTTTCACCATATTGCTAGGCTGGTCTCAAACTCCTGACCTCAGGTGATCCACCCACCTTGGCCTCCCAAAGTGCTGGGATTAATCAATCACTGCACCTGGCCAGGAAAATAATTTTTAAAAGCATGTAATAGGGTGAAAGAGTGAAACTATAGCCAAAAAGACTACTATGACGCTACTGGCAGTGTAGGAACAAGGGGCTGACTGAAGATTTAAAACGGAGGAATAGAAACACAAAAGATTGTTAATAAGCAATTGTTGCTAAACAAATCCACTAATGTCAGGCCGGGCGCGGTGGCTCAAGCCTGGAATCCCAGCACTTTGGGAGGCCGAGACGGGCGGATCACGAGGTCAGGAGATCGAGACCATCCCGGCTAACACGGTGAAACCCCGTCTCTACTAAAAAAATACAAAAAACTAGCCGGGCGAGGTGGTGGGCGCCTGTAGTCCCAGCTACTCCAGAGGCTGAGGGAGGAGAATGGCGTAAACCCGAGAGGAGGAGCTTGCAGTGAGCTGAGATCCGGCCACTGCACTCCAGCCTGGGTGACAGAGCCAGACTCTGTCTCAAAAAAAAAAAAAAAAAAAACAAATCCACTAATGTCTAAAGTAAGTAAATTAAACCATGTTGTAAGTCCCAGAATAGATCAACATTCACATTATATTATAATATCCCTTTAAATGCCTGACTCAGGAACATACTTACTATTGACTTTGTTTACATTGCCTTGAATTTCAGCTTGCGTGAGCAGCTCCTCATAAACATCTCTTTCTCTCTCTGAGTTTTCTGTCTGAGGATGAGTAAAAAGCGTAATTAAGTTAGCCTAAGGTGTCTAAGAAGACCACATAAATACACCTGTGCTCCTCCTGCACCATAACACTAACAAGAATATGGGTGTAGCTTAAGATCCTTTATAAAGAACAAAGCAGGCACAGTAACTCATGCCTGTAATCCCAGTGCTTTGGAAGGCCAAGGTGGGAAGATGGCTTGAGGCCAAGAGTTTGAGATCAGCCTGGGCAACATAGCGAGACCCCATCTCTACAAATTTTTTTTTTTAATTAGCCCAATGTGGTGGCACACATCTGTAGTCCCAGCTACTCAGGAGGCTGTGACAGGAAGATTGCTCTGCCCAGAAGTTTAAGGCCGCAGTGAGTTATGACTGCACCACTGTATTCCAGTCTGGGCGACAGAGCGAGACTTTTTTTTTTGAGACAGTCTTGCTCTGTCACCTAGGCTGGAGTGCAATGGCACGATCTTCGCTCACTACAAACTCCACCTCCTGGGTTCATGTGATTCTCTTACTTCAGCCTCCCAAGTAGCTGAGACTACAGGGGTACACCATCAGGCCCAGCTAATTTTTTTGGTATTTTTAGTAGAGAAGGGGTTTCACCATATTGGCCAGGCTGGTCTCGAATTCCTAACCTCAAGTGATCGGCCCGCCTTGGCCTCCCAAAGTGCTGGGATTAGAGGCAGCACATCCTTGCCTCAGATCTGAGCAGAATGGGCACATACAGATCCACAATCCTGGAGTCTCACTGGTGACATAGGCAGGGGCATGGTAGCAGCTACTTGCCTGCAGGCTAGTTTGGCACCTAACTGGGAAACTGAAATCCCTGTTCCACGATAAGAGATACAAAGACTGTTCTGAGAGCAGGGTTGTTTTCATTTTGTCATCAACCACTAATTTTAACAAGGGGTGGATAAATTTGTGTGAAGCTTTTTTTTTTTTTTTTGAGACTGAGTCTCGCTCTGTTTCCCAGCTGATGTGATCTTGGCTTACTGCAGCCTCCACCTCCCAGGTTCAAGCAATTCTCCTGACTCAGCCTCCCAAGTAGCTGGGATTACAGGAGCCCACCACAACGCTGGGCCAATTTTTGGACTTTCAGTACAGATGGGATTTCGCCATATTGGCCAGGCTGGTCTCAAACTCCTGACCTCAGGTGTTTCGCCTGCCTTGGCGTCCCAAAGTGCTGGGAGTACAGGCATTAGCCACCATGACCAACCTGTGTGAAGTCTTAAATGGGATTCCTAGATTCAGTTTTTTCAAGTCAGAATCATTTAACTAACTTCCACATACCCCTAACAATTGTACACAAACATTTTACCCCAAAGAATCTGGGAAAGACGAAAGACTATGTTAATATTTAGAGATAATCTTTCCAAAGGGCACTATTAATTTTAATGGCTACACTCCAGAATTTTATTTATATAAAATTCAAGAAGTAGAGGTCAATATGGAGTCTCACACCAAAAGATTAGACACTGCATCATTCCATTTCTAAAAAAGGTAAATGGCAGCAATAGAAAACAGACTGGTAGATGCCTGGGCTCAGGGGTGTGGGTGAGGTAGAAACTGACTGCAAAAGTACACTACGTAACTTTTTGGGGTGATGGTTAAATGATCACATATATTTGTCAAAACTCAAACTGTACATTTAAAATTCAGTGAATTTTGTTGTGTGTAAACTGCATCTCAATAAAATTGATGTTTAAACTGGAGCCATATCAAATGTTGGAATAACATAAATTAATTAGAAAGAACAGATGTTGCATTTTTACCCTGTTTTTAGCATTTGTCATTTTGTCCTGCTTAGCCTGGTAAAGTACATCCTGGTAAGTGGATGCCAAGGGCTCTTCAAGATTTACAAGCATGGCATTGGGATTTTTCAAAGCTGCAAATGTGTCGGCTGGAATTCTATGGTCAATAGCTTCATTAATAGCAATAACAGCAGCATGTACTAAAAAAACAAAAACAAAAACACTGAGATTATATAGATTAAAGGATGTATATCACAATAGAAAGCAGCACTGCACCCCCCATTAGAGACAGAGGCTCCTTTTCACAGAGAAATAACAACTGGGGTTCAAAGACTGGCTCCCTGGGCCCTATGAGCCTACCCTCTTCCTTACGGTATACAAAGCCACAGCTCCATCTGTGATCCATGTTTGGGATGATGAATTTGGAATCTCACAGAGAAATACTCATAAGAGAGCCTTGCAAGGAGCACTTGCTCTGGAGATATTTGCCTTAATTACCGAGTAAACACCATAAAACAATAAGAAACTCAATGAGCCACGGAAATGTAGAACTTCCTTTCTTTTTTTCTTTTCTTTTTTTTTTTTTTGAGACAGAGTTTCGCTCTTGTTGCCCAGTCTGGAGTGCAATGGCACTATCTCGGCTCACTGCAACCTCCGCCTCTTGGGTTCAAGTGATTCTCCTGCCTCAGCCTCCCGAGTAGCTGGGATTATAGGCACGCGCCACCACGCCCGGCTAAATTTTTGTCTTTTTAGTAGAGATGGGGTTTCACCATGGCCAGGCTGGTCTTGAACTCCTGACCTCAGGTGATCCACCCGCCTTGGCCTCCCAGCTGCTAGGATTACAGGCGTGAGCCACCGCATCCAGTCAGGACTTCCTTTCTAAATGCTTTCACTTTAATCAGAATTAATCATGTATTTCCAAATAACAAAGGCATGGAAGGCTATGTGTTTACAACTACACCTATGGACTTAAACTTGCTAGCAAGATTCACAATGTCCTAGATCATCACTATAGAATTAATTATTGGAAATGGTGGCAAAAATCTCAGTTGAACCCATGAGATTTCTCTCTTCTTACATGCGGCTTCATCCACTGACAGTTCATTAGCCAGGATGCCCCCAATCTTGCTAAATGCAGGCATTTGGATGCCATACTTCTCCAACTCAGTCTTCATGTTGTTGATTTCTTCTTCTACAGAAGGGAATTAATACTCAGTCAATCAAGCTAGGCACCTTTCTATAACCAAGAGAAGGAAACATATTCCTCAACTATACAATGGGATTAAATGGCATTTACCTTTTAGAGTGTTATAATGATATAAAGATAAAATGTATGGAAAGCACTTAACACAGTAACTGGCCTATAAAATGCAGTCAAACATTATTATTATCAAAGGCATCAAAAATAACTATAAAGTGAGCAGGTCCTACAGGAAATAGTTGTTCAGAACTGCTACTTGTGGCATTTCCTACAACGAACTTATAAATGGAACAGCTTTAATGTGAGCTCAACAATAAGTGAATCACAAACTAAGTCAGTTATCTCAGTCTTTACAATCCAAATCATTAGCTGCTATTCAACAATTTCATTTCTAAGGCAGAAAGCCAAATGATAAAGAAAACATGTAAGGTCTGGCCCTTTCCCCAGGTCTGGTGAATAACTTCCCTGGAAGGAAAAAATATCATGGACAAAAAATTTCTTACCAAGTTTTAAACTTTCAAGCCAACAAAATAATCACCACTTTGAAAGACTTGAATCTATCTTACCCTTAAACAATATTACCACTATCCTTTTTCTCCCTAATCCCTCATTTATTCAAGCATCTGGCTATAGCAAATACACATAGAAACACGCATCCAAATAAGCTTAAACTTTAAAATTACTAAATTGGCATCTCTGTGTCATCTCACTCCTCACTCTCTCGCTTTGCCTACAACAGATGCTTGCTGGAATGGAAAGGGAAAGATAGTTATAAAGCTTTTTTCAACATACCCGAACATTTAATGTTATGTGTTAACATTATTATATGTTTTATATATGTTAATGTTATCCCCAATTTATATATAAGAAAACTGAGACTCACTAATCATGTTCACATTATAAGTGAGAGAACAGAGCTTGAAATTCCAAGTTTAGTGTTCTTTACCCCACATTAGAGAAGCAAGTTATTAATATTTCTTTCACCTCCACTGCCAGAGTATTTTTAAAGCCTTAGGTCTTTAAAATTGGTACTGCTGGCTCTCCAGGCTATTTCCACATAATGCAAGCATTTCCTGCCAAGTCTGTAACTCCTTACCTGTGAAGTCAACCTTTCCATATAGGTCTTGAATCTGAGGGGCCAGGCCTAGCTTGAACAGGTACAAACTAGAAGATACAATATGCAAACGGTTAGGCCTCCCAGCAGTGCCTAGCTGCCACCCCTGAAAATCAGCATGAAGAATAAAATAGAAGCATTCTGAACACTGAGACTCCCAGTACCTACAACAGTCTCCTTTGTAGTTACAATACTCTATTTACCTCAGAGTGTTTTTTTTTTAGTTTAAATGACAGCATTGTCCTAAAAAGTCACATAACACAATGCAAAGAGCACTGGACTGGGGAGATCAGTAGGCACAAATTCAAGTCCCGGTTCTGGCACAAAGTCAATGTATAATTAGATGTTAATGGCCAGGCACGATGGCTCATGCCTGTAATCCCAGCACTTTGGGAGGCTGAGGTGGGCAGATCACCTGAGGTCAGGAGCTTGAGACCAGCCTGGCCAACATGGCAAAACTCTGTCTCTACCAAAAATACAAAAATTAGCCAGGCGTGGTGGCATGTGCCTATAATCCCAGCTATTCAGGAGACTGAGACAGGAGAATCGCTTGAACCTGGGAGGCAAAGGCTGCGGTGAGCCAAGATCGGACCACTGTACTCCAGCCTGGGCAACAATGCGAGACTCCATCTCAAAAAAGAAAAAAAGATGTTAACATTAATGTTAATATAATTAATAGTGAAGTGTTTCTTCATTTGTTTGCTTTCCTGTAATCAATAAGTTTTAAATAACAAGACATCTTAGAAAAGCTTCATAAAAATGATTCAGATGGCAAATCTTACTTAAACTGAATTCATATTACTGATGGAAAAGCTTAATCCAGGTAATTTAACAGTTTTAGATAAATAATATTTCATATATTTTTACTTTTTAAGTATCGGGTTGGTAAAAATTATTTTTACTTTTTAAACTTAAAAAAAAAAAATCACTTAGACTCTAAGCTTCATGCAAGCAGGGACAATACAGGGCTCATTCACTAATGTCTACCCAGAGCCTAGCATATATTAATAAATGTTAATCAATATTTGACAGATGAATGGACAGATAAATCAATGTCCATAAGCCTGTGTTAAGTGGATTCTAAAGCCCTAGCTGATTGGAACCAATAAATTAGAAGAGATCAGAAGGGTACTTCACAGATACTGACAAAAGCAAGAAATTGACAGTTTAAAGCAAGCAGGGAAATAAGAAATACATAAGAAATAAATCATAGAAACTTAAAGCGGTATACAGTTTTTGTAAATAATCTATAAACGCAGTATCATTTAAATACAAACATGCATCCATGTACACTGCAATCACAGAACTGATCAAAATTTAAATTGTATATAATAAACCCAAATGTATAAGAGAAAAACAAAAAAAAATCAAGTATTCTCAAAACACACTAGACTTTATGCATCCACAGAAGCTAATCATCTTCTCAGAGAAGTGCAAGTGTAAGACATATGTATACGATTAAATGCTTTTCTTTCAGGTAAAACACTCAAGATGGATATATAAAGCTCCTCTCTCAGAAGATTTTAAATGTATTCAAAAAATTCTCCAGACTGGGTGTAGGGGCTCGCGCCTATAATTCCAGTACTTTGAGAAGGAGAGGCAGGAGGATCGCTTGAGGTCAGGAATTCAAAACAGCCTGAGTAACATAGCAAGACCCTGTCTTTACAAAAAAAAATTTTTTAATTTGCCAGGTATGGTGGTGCATGCCTGTAGTCCTAGCTATTTGGGAGGCTAAGGCAGGAGGATAGCTTGTGCCTCGGAGGTTGTTACAATGAGTCAAGATCACACCTCTGTGTTCCAGCCTAAGCAAAAGAGTAAGACCCTGCCTCTTTAAAAAAGAAATTCCAAAGCAAAATAACTAATAACTTTCTAGACATGTAATATATTCCCTTATATCTTTTCCTCACTAATACATCACACCTGCATTCTTAATTGTGAGATTATTTTTCTCCAAGAATTTCTTTCTCATTTATTACTATTTGGAAATAGGGAACAAGAAATTTTAAGAAAGTTCAAGAATGTTGCAGATATGGTTTGGGTCTGTGCCCCCATCCAAATCTCATGTCAAACTGTAATCCCCGGCCAGGCGCGGTGGCTCAAGCCTGTAATCCCAGCACTTTGGGAGGTCGAGACGGGCGGATCACAAGGTCAGGAGATCGAGACCATCCTGGCTAACATGGTGAAACTCCGTCTCTACTAAAAAATACAAAAAACTAGCCGGGCGAGGTGGCGGGCGCCTGTAGTCCCAGCTACTTGGGAGGCTGAGGCGAGAGAATGGCGTGAACCCGGAAGGCAGCGGAGCTTGCAGTGAGCTGAGATCCGGCCACTGCACTCCAGCCCAGGCGACACAGCGAGACTCCGTCTCAAAAACAAACAAACAAACAAAAAAACAAATTGTAATCCCCAGGTGGGGGCCTGGTGAGAGATGATTGGATCAATGGGGGCAGATTTCCCCCTTGCTGCTGTTCTCCTAACAGTGAGTGAGTTATCACTAGATTTGGTTGTTTAAATGTAAGCACCTCCCCACCTCTCTCTTCCTCTTGTTAATGCCATGTGAGATGTGACTGTTTCCTCTTTGTTTTCTGCCATGATTGTAAGTTTCCTGAGGTCTCTCCAGCCATGCTTCCTGTAGAAGCTGCGGAACCTTAAGCCAATTAAACTCTTTTCTTTATGAATTACCCAGTCTCAGGTATTTCGTTATAGCAGTACGAGAACGGACTAATACAGTTGCTTTCACAGTACCAAGAACACTGAATTAGCTTTTAATGTCTTTCAATGGTAAATTAAAGGTGCCACAACCGTATCACTGGCTGACATAAAAAGTAGACATGGGCACCATCTTTCTTTTAACTCTCTTTAATTATTACAAGTATTTTATGGAGATATTGGAGCTATGAATGGATTCAAAATGGCCAGGTAAGTCCTCTCACCCACAATCAAAAGTACTTAGCTTCACACTGAAACTTATAAACCCTCCCATCTTTGTTCCTGCTCTCCCATGCCTACTTCCACAAATACACTATTAGGCACCTATAATGGGTCAGACTGTAACTGTGCTTAAGATTTATTTTTCTTATTTCCTACTTAAGCTGAACTTTGTAGCAATGGGCAGAAGGAAGCTGTGTTAACCTATCTGGATTCTAACTATTTTTTCTGTGAATGGTAAGTAACCTAGAAGTCACTATGTCAATCTCAAAGATTATTAATAAAGACCCTGAAACACAGCAGGTGATTAGGAAACAGAATCTACTATAGGCCCACAGTCCCTTACCCAAATTCTTGGAGCCAGATATATTTGAATGTTGAATTTCTCAGATATTAGAAAGTGTATTTCTATTTACAGTGTATATGGTATTATAAAATATCCCCAGCAAGCCCTGGGGCAGCATCCTCAATCCAATACATTACTTTCTGCAGAGAAACACACAAACATAATCATACTAAGGAGACAAATGAGCTTACACCAAACTTAAAATCAATTTTCAGATAGTTTAGGGTTTTAATTTAGGATAAGAGATTATGGACCTGTTTAACCCCAAAATCAGTTATTAGAATAACAAAACAGGGGAAACAGGAAGAAAGTATACAAGTATTTTGAGAATGGAAAACTGGGGTCTTATCTGAGAGTGCAATGTTATCTACAAAAGTAATATAGTATGATTAAAGCACAGTGACTATCTCTGGAATAATGCCAATCAAGACTTCAGAGGGGGAAAAAAAAAAAAGGCAAGCAGGGAGGAGACAGACAGTTAGTACTTTTCTGTCACTGTTGATCCAAAGAAGATGGAGCCTTATCCAATACAGTGAGGTGAGGAACCTGCTCCGAACATGGTTGTGTTTTGTGGTAAAAGAAGAAACTCTCAGCAATTATAAACACTTCCTACATATTATCAAATGTTGCCAATCCACCCTTCAGGAAAAACACCATTAAAAAAAAAAATCATAAATCACAAAACACACCACTCTATATATACTTTCTAAGCACAGACTGCATATTCAAGAGAAATGGAAAACAATAGCGGACTTCCTTTCTTTCTCTTTCTGACTCTACCACTAGGAAGGCATAGTTAATTCTTTAGCCTCTACTACACAGAATTTGAGGGCCTGGAACCCAGGTTACACTGCAAGAGTAGTGGCTACACAACTAGCAGAGAGGAATTCTGCTTCCATGTTCAGATATCCATCGCAGGTACAGCCTTCACAAGATTATCAACATAGACAAATCTCATGCAACACTAAGTCAAACACAATACTCAGAATTAATGTGATCTGGACTCAGACACACATAGTTGGTAATGTTTTGTTTTGTTTTTTAGAGACAGTCTTGCTCTGTCGCCCAGCCTGGAGTGCAGTAGCACAATCCTAGCTCACTGCAGCCTCAAACTCCTGGGCTTAAGTGATCCTCCCACGTCAGCCTCCAGGGTAGCTAGGACTGCAGGCGCATGCCACCATGCCCAGCTAATTTTTTATTTCTTGTAGAAATGGGGTCTTGCTACGTTGCTCAGGATGGTCTTTAACCCCTGGCTTCAAACAAACCTCTCGCTTTGGTCTCCCAAAGCACTGGGATTACAGGTGTGAGCCACTGTACCTACCCAGCCTCAGACACGTATTTGAAATTGCTACATTCTCAACACGAGATCCACTAGTTCTCAGCTATATTCATTCTTTTGTATGTTTCACATTGATACCAATGATACCACAGATTTAGTACATGTTTGATCAAGAAACTGGAGACAATAGTCTTCTTATAGATCAGCATTATATACCTACTCCAAAGTAATTAACACTTAGCAAGCACACATAGATGATGCTATGTAAGTATAGCCCAAGCAAAAATCTCACTCATGTCCCACTTGCTCTGCCACCATCTCCTTTAGTCCTGTGGCCAAGTAAATCTGCTAAAATATATCACAGGTTGAGTATACCAAATCTGAAAATCCAAAATCCAAAATGCTCCAAAACCTAAAAATTTTTGAGCACCAACATGACCCTCAAAGGAAATGCTATAATTGGAGCATTCTGCATTTCAGATTTGGCATGCTCAAGTGGTAAGTATAATGCAAATACTTCAAAATCCAAAACACTTCTGGTCCCAAGCATTTCAGATAAGGGACCTGTTCTGTATTCAACCTGTAGAAGCATCTACTAATATGCCATCCCACTATCCTTCCAGACTTGTATCTTTTCCTTCCAATTGAATTTAGGATTCTGGGGACGTCAAAATTAAGCCACATTCCAAACTTACCATGACATTATGGGAAAAAAATATATATTGTATCATTTCCTACTATCATGTTTGTGTTGGTATAAGAAGTATTATTATTATTATTATTATTATTATTATTATTATCTGAGATGGAGTTTCGCTCTTGTTGCCCAGGCTGGAGTGCAATGGTGCAATCTTGGCTCACTGCAACCTCTGCCTCCTGGGTTCAAGCAATTCTCCTGCCTCAGCCTCCCGAGTAGCGGGATTACAGGCACCCGCCACCATGCCCAGCTAATTTTTTGTATTTTTAGTAGAGACGGGGTTTTGCTATGTTGGCCAGGCTGGTCTCGAACTCCTGACCTCAGGGGATCCACCCGCCTCGGACTCCCAAAGTGTTGGGATTACAGGCGTGAGCCACCGCACCTGACTTGTAAAAATTATTGAATGAATGAACAAATGGCTTAATGATGGCAAGGACCTAGATAACTAAGAGACTGCATTCTAAGTGAAGGTATAGTTCACAGAAACACTAGATCAATTATGAAAGATACCATGTTTTTACAACAAAATTATCTGCTATTAAATAAATAAATCCCTGCTTGGTACTCCCTAGAAAAACACAGCTGTTTCTCACCATTTTGTTCGGATAACAGTATTTTATCCTATTTGGAACTTATGAAACTAATGAAAAAATTTTTTCATTCTTACCTCAAGGATAAAAAACTACACACTCAATTCAGATGTTATTCATAATTTCCTTATTTTGCCAAGAAAATTTGATTACCTGAGTGCATGGATACAGTAGATACATCTTGGCATGTTCTTTCGATCATAGATATCTGTAGTTTCTGGGTAAAAAATCTAGGGAGAAATAAAAGAAATAGAGTAAGGTATCCATTCACTGTGTTCATTTGACATTCACTAATCATCAATAATACAAATCAAACTATGGACGGTTAGAAAACATCAGTGGCATTCAGTAAATAATTTCATTAGGGTGAACACACATTTCATCATTAGAACTGCAAGGAATGAAATGCTGTAATACAGAATAAAAAGTACTACTTGGAAAATCTCTATTTGGTCAACCCACTGAATTTCATTAGGTGTGAGAAGGTGATTTACTTATTTCAGACCCAGACACAGGCATATGAAGACCAAGTTCTAGTCCAGTTTAAATCACTGGACTGATCTGAGTATGAGGCTTTCAGAACCACAATGCTCCTAGTGACTATCTACCATGCCTAGATGGAGAAACAACTCAACAATGAACATTTACTAAGTGCTTTAGTTTGTGCAACCTGCTACATTTAGACACTGAAAAAACTATAAAATATTAAAATGTGTTTAATGCATGGGAGAAATGAGAAGCTACACAGATGAAGTAGCTAGAATACAGCATGTATAAGGGAATTTAGAAGACAAGTACTTTTCCGTGGTAGCACTTACCAAAATCAATCATTTGTGTTTATCTGTTTGGCTACTCCAACAGACTATAAGCCACATGAAGGCAGGGCTAGATCTATGTTATTTATTCACTGCCATATCTTTGATATCAAGCCCAGAGCCAGGGTCATGGAAGCTCTAAAGTTAGTGAATGACGTAGGATAGGAACAGAGTAGATTTAGACTGGGAATAGCCTTGAATTTCAAGACTAATTGTCATAGTCATGTGGCACCATACAATTCAATCTGTAATTTAGGGAAATAAGGGGTGACAGTGGTTTGGATAAGCAAAAGACTGAATAATGAGGTGAGATGAATTTGGATAAGCAATAAAGGCCTATATTTTTATTTTTATAAATTTTTATAAGCAATAAAGGCCTATATTTTTAGTTTATGATTTTATTTTTATGTAAAATCATAAACTAAAGAAATGATTGAATCATGATAGACAGCAAAAGGCCTTCCAAACAAGAGAAATAGCCAGAAAAAATAAAGCAGAAATAATCATGATATGTTTGTGAGACAGTAAGGCAATATACCCTATTGTTTTTTAAAATCTACAGAATACATTCTAGAAAATAACAGAAAAATAAGGTTGGATAGGCAGGATAAAATCAGATGATTATGAGCAACGTGAAAGTCAGACAAGTCTGAACTTGATAAGCAGGATATAAAGTGGCAGCCTAGCTTTGGAGCTAAGGATAAAAATAGAGCCCTGGGGAGATCTGACTGGAGACAGGACATAGCATATGTTGAATAATGGGAGACTGGAGCTGGGGAGGTAGGCTGGGAGGCTGTTGTTAACAGTGGATGGATAAAAGAGATATTTCAAATAAATGGAGAAGCGGGAATGACCACATTTAGAAGTTCAAAGTATCTCCAAGGTTTTGAGACTGGATGACTGGGAAAATGATGACATGGTACCATTTATTATAGAGGAAGGGAAGTTCAGTTGGGGGAAAGGTAGATTTAGTTTTAGATATGAAAAATTATAGGTGACAGGAAGCTATCCAAGGAGAAATATCCAGCAGCCAACTGAAGATACTATGTTTATCTTATGTCAGCAAGTCTTGAGAATAAAGGAAACTATGAAAATGGGAAAATGTATCTAACAAGGATTGCATCTTAAAGAATGTCCATCACTAGGACACGGAAGGTGGAATAATTAAAGAAAACAGGACGAGTTGAGCAGATTAAAAACAATTTTAAAAATCAAACTAAGAAATATCTCAGGGAAAAGGCAGCCAACAGCACCAATTATAATAAAGAGTCAAAAAGAATAAGAACCAAAAAATTACTGCATTCAGTTTCTATAACAGGCCAGCATGTACCATATAAAGAGATTAGAAAAGACATCCCAATAAACACCATATTTGTACTGTCAATTACGTATTATACATTATATTAAGGACAACAATACATTTTTAGGTTATCATTAGTTCTTATTACTCAGAAGTCTTCTGGGCCTAAATGTAGGGTGGACAATTCAAGGTTTACAGCCATGATTATCAAGTTGTCCCTGAAAGCCTTTAATACATTCTATGTTTGTTCCAATTGTAGTCCAGGACAATATATTACTGTTAGTAAACCAAAAAAGGTAATAAAATTACATCATTAAAAAAGCATCTCATAGTAACAACACTACTAGCAATAGAAAATATTAACAAAGCTCTTAGTACCATTCAAATTAGGTTAAATTGTCATTGCCCACTGGCAATATACTATATAAAAACCAGGTGCACAGTTTAATATTTTACACTATATATAGTACAGTATTTTATACTATATTTAAAAAAAAAAAGGCCGGGCGCGGTGGGTCAAGCCTGTAATCCCAGCACTTTGGGAGGCCGAGACGGGCGAATCACGAGGTCAGGAGATCGAGATCATCCTGGCTAACACGGTGAAACCCCATCTCCACTAAAAAATACAAAAAACTAGCTGGGCGAGGTGGCGGGCGCCTATAGTCCCAGCTACTCAGGAGGCTGAGACAGGAGAATGGCGTAAACCCGGGAGGCAGAGCTTGCAGTGAGCTGAGATCTGGCCACTGCACTCCAGCCTGGGCGACAGGGCAAGACCCCATTTTCAAAAACAAAACAAACAAAAAAACAAAAAACAAAACAAAACAAAAAAGAAATAAAAAAAAAAACAGGGAAAGGAAGTTACAGGTGCACAGACAGGCCACATAGCTATAAGAACTTGACGTATTGCATTTCCTAACACTTGTGGGGCCTAATTCTCAAACATACCAGTGGCAAGGAAGAGAACTTCAGCACTTTCTCTGGAAAAAAGCTAGTCTTCTGCAAAGATTCGGCTCTGATTTAACTCAATTCGACAGGTATGTATGCAACAATACATACCTGTAGTATATTATATACATAGCCATATACTATATATACACAACATATAATTATATATTGTAATAGTATATATTAATATACATTATTAAAATATACTATATAATATATAATTGTATATTATATATTGTATATGTAATGTATATTTATACAATATACATATGTGTATACAATATTTATATATTGCACAAAATACAAAATATAAAATGGTTTTAGCCACCTTCTGATACTCTACATCTCACTTCTTTATTTTTATTTTTTATTTATTTATTTATTTTTGAGACAGAGTCTTGCTCTGTCGCCCAGGCTGGAGTGCAGTGGCCGGATCTCAGCTCACTGCAAGCTCTGCTTCCCGGGTTTATGCCATTCTCCTGCCTCAGCCTCCCGAGTAGCTGGGACTACAGGCGCCCGCCACCTCGCCCGGCTAGTTTTTTGTATTTTTTAGTAGAGACGGGGTTTCACCATGTTAGCCAGGATGGTCTCGATCTCCTGACCTCGTGATCCGCCTGTCTCGGCCTCCCAAAATGCTGGGATTACAGGCTTGAGCCACCGCGCCCGGCCACCTCACTTGTTTAAAATAAATTTTCCTTTGGTTAGAAAAATTTGAACTCTACAGGAAAGTATAAGGAAAATAAAGACCACCCTTAATCCCATCACACAGAAACGAAAACCGTTTTATCTCCTTACAAATTTTTCCCAAGAACACTCACTTTATTTTCACACAAAAATAGTGATCTGATCTTAGCTAGAACACAAACTCTTATAACCTTCAACTGTTTTTCCCTACTTAATACATCAAAGGCCCTTTATTTGGGTTGATATCCTTTTTAATGGCATTAGTATTTGGCTGTAACACAATTAATACCCTTGTGAAGAAACATGTACTTTGCTATTAATTTTTTCTATCATAATAAATGCTAAAAAATCCTTATATATACTTTTTTTGGTGCTTTCTGATTATTTATTTGGGATAACCTCCGAGAAGCAGAATTCTTAGGTCAAAGGATATAAATAGAAAGAAAAAAACAGAGAACAAAAGAATGAAATCAATCAATCCATTCATGTCTCTAAGAGTGACAATACAGTGTGGCAATTATAGATTCAGGCAGGAGTGGGATGACAATTTCACTGAAAGCAACACTAAATAAACTCCTGAGCAAAACACCCAGAAGATATACACTCCCATCAAAACTGCAGCCATGACCAAAAACAGACACAGGAAGTAACGTCATTCTATCACCTCTACAATTTAAAATATAAAACGACCCTTCATACTCCCTACAGATTTCTAAAACGTTTTCTTATATTTCCAAAGGTCAAATTTTAATGCTAACAACTTTGTGAATAAATAAAAACCACTGATTCTTTAAAATGGTGAATCTCACAGCATGTGAATTCTATCCAAGGAAAAATAGTAAAATGTATGTCTACAATTTGATGTAGTAAAAGTAGATATCATCACAGGGAATTTCTCTAGGGTAAGGTGAAACAGGTATGAGGATTATAAAAGAAAAAGAACAAAACTATTTCCTATGTCAAAAAGAAAGACATCTTTCAGTATTTAAAAAAACACCAAAGATTCTGAGAATAATTTTACAGGTAGAATGAGAACAGGTTGTTTGGGGGTTATGCCAAAACAGCTGGAACAAAGCCTAAACTATTATCTCAGGTAAGTTACCTTAGGCAATCCAATCTCATCCATGGCATTCAACCACTGAATCACATTATCAGTGTGTCTAAAGTGGAGGCCAGTCGCCTAGAAGAAGAAAAAAATTAGGTTCTCTTGGCTGTATTAAAGCAAATATTAAATAAAAACTCTCTTCGCAAAAGTTTCCTCATGAGATTTGACAAATTCTCCTTAATTTTGAGGTCATTATGCTCACATTCCAATACCAAAAGCCAAATCCACATCTCAGTTCCTCTCACTTAGGAACCACCTGGAGAGCCTTCCTGTGTATAGGGTGCTCAACAGAACATGTAGTCTTTGGAGTTAAATTATCTTGGATTCAATTACTGGCTTAGTAATCCACTGGTGACACTGGACAAGCCACTTCATCCTTTAGGGACAGAGTTTTACCATCTAGAACAGCTGCTTTGTATGTATAAAGACTAAGTGAGATAATGCACATAAACCAATTACATTAGTATGGTATCTGAACACACAGAAGATATTCACAAAATGTTGTATAAAAATACCACGCTGGGACAGTGGCTCATTCCTGTAATCCCAGCACTTTGGGAGGCCAAGGTGGACGGATCACCTCAGGTCAGGAGTTTGAGATCAGCCTGGCCAACGTGGTGAAACCCCATCTCTACTAAAAATACAAAAATTAGCTGGGTGTGGTGGCGCATGTCTGTAATCCCAGCTACTTGGGAGGTTGAGGCAGGAGAATCACTTGAACCTAGGAGGCAGAGGTTGCAGTGAGAGCCAAGATGGCGCCACTGCACTCCAACCTCGGCAACAGAATGAGACTCCATCTCAAAAAAAATCAATCAGGGCTTTCATTCTCTCTATACATATAGATATCCCCTCTAAACATCAATGTCTGCTTTTTTTTTGAAACAGGGCTCCACTCTGTTGCCCAGTTTGCAGTACGGTGGCACAATCGGCTCACGGGCACAATAGGTTCACTGCAGCCTTACCTCCTGGGCTCAAGTGATCTTCTCACCTGTGCCTCCTGAGTAGCTGGGACTACAGGTGCATGTCACCATGTCTACCTAATTTTTTTTCTATTTTTTGTAGAGCAGAGGTCTCACTTTGTTGCCCAGGCTGATCTCAAACTGCTAGACTCAAGTGAGGGCTCCCACCTCAGCCTCCCAAAGTGCTGGGATTACAGGCACAAGCCACTGCACCCAGCCATTTTTTCTTACATTGTTGCTGCAAAGTCTCCACTCTCCTTTTACACTATCTGCAAAGTCTCCACTCTCCTTTTACACTATCTTCCCAATCTGCCTATAGAATAGCTCCAGAGTTGTCTTCAGAATAACTGTGTATTCAAAACTGAGCATAGGGCTGGGCACAGTGGCTCATACCTGTAATCCTAGCACTTTGAGAGGCCAAGGTAGGAGGATAATTTAAGCCCAGGAGTTGGAGACCAGGCTGGGCAACATAGTGAGACCCCCATCTCTACACTAAAATTTGTGTAAATTAGCCTGGTGTAGTAGCATGCTCCCATAGTCCCAACTACTAGGGAGGCTGAGGTGGGAGGATTGCTTGAGCACAAGGGAGGTCAAGGCTGCAGTGAGCCATGATGGCATTACTGCACTCTAGCCTGGGTGACACAGCAAGACCCTGTCTCAAAACAAAAACCAATCAACCAACAACAGAAAAACCCACTGAACATATAAGTCTTTTTGACTAAGAAAAGTTTCTGTTTATGATGTTAATTTTGGCTGAGTACCTATACTTTCCCTTGTTTTCCCTTGAATTTAAACATAAGACATAAAAAATTTCTTTGACGGCCGGGCGCGGTGGCTCAAGCCTGTAATCCCAGCACTTTGGGAGGCCGAGATGGGCGGATCATGAGGTCAGGAGATCGAGACCATCCTAGCTAACACGGTGAAACCCAGTCTCTACTAAAAAATACAAAAAACTAGCCAGGTGTGGTGGGGGGCACCTGTAGTCCCAGCTACTCGGGAGGCTGAGGCAGGAGAACAGCGTAAACCCAGGAGGCAGAGCTTGCAGTGAGCTGAGATCCGGCCACTGCACTCCAGCCTGGGTGACAGACTGAGACTCCACCTCAAAAAAAAAAAAAAAAAAAAATCTCTTTGACATTGCAGCCTTACTCATTCTGAGTTTGGGCCCAATTATCACAGCTGCCCACCCTTACATTTGGTCTTGGTAATGCAATTCTCCACTATCTTTCATAGTCATCCTTTTTCAAATAAGAGTCCACAGGTAAGCTCCCTACAGAGGCTCTGTAGACAGTAAAATTTGGTCCTTGTCAACATCCCCATTTTTTTGGGGGGGGCAGTAGGGGAGACAGAGTCTTGCTCTGTTGTCCAGGCTGGAGTGCAGTGGCATGATCTCAGCTCACCGTAACCTCCGCCTCCTGAGTTCAAGTGATTCTCCTGCCTCAGCCTCCTGAGTGGCTGGGATTGCAGATGTGCGCCACCAAGCCCAGCTAATTTTTATATTTTTAGTAGAGATGGGGTTTCACCAAGTTGGCCGGGTTTATCTTGAACTCCTGACCTCAAGTGTTCAGCCTGCCCCAGCCTCCCAAAGTGCTGGGATTACAGGCATGAACCACTGGGCCCGGCCCAACATCCCAACTTAATTAAGCAGTCTTCTTTTTTATAGCACCTTGAGACACAGGAATCAAACCCTCTCACTTATCTCAATTTTCTGAAATTGAATCACTTTCCCATTGTACTTTGAACTCCAGTATTACAGGGTGATGTTTTTTCATGAAGTTACTTTTGCATTCAATTTGCCAACACATCTCGGTGCTTAAAACTCATTTCTTTTTTTTTTAAGGAGACAGGCGGGAGTACAGTGGCGCAATATTAACTCCCTACAGCCTTAACCTCCTAGGCTCAAGCAATCCTCTTGCCTCAGTCTCCCAAGTAGACAGGACTACAGAATGTGCCATCGTGTCTGGCTCATTTTATTTTAATTTTTTGTAAGACAGGGTCTCATTATATTGCCCAGGGTAGTCTCAAATTCCTGGTCTTCAGAGATCCTACCACCCTGGCCTTCCAAGTACTGGGATTACAGGTGAGAATCGGCGTGCCCAGCCTAAAATTAGGTTATTTTTTTTTTTAGAAGGAGTCTCACTTTGTTGCCCAGGCTGGAGTGCAGTGGCATGATCTTGGCTCACTGCAACCTCCGCTTCCCGGGTTCAAGCGATTCTCCTGCCTCAGCCTCCTGAGTAGCTGGGATTATAGGCATGCACCACCACGCCTCGCTAATTTTTGTATTTTTAGTAGAGACGGGGTTTCACCATGTTGCTCAGGCTGGTCTCAAACTCCTGACCTTGTGATCCGCCCACCTTGGTCTCCCAAAGTGCTGGGATTACAGGCGTGAGCCACCACGCCCGGCCCCAAAACTAGATTTAAAGTAGTAATTCCCCTAGCTACTTCTTCTACCTTCTAAAGAATTAAAAAATTCATCTACAACTAGGAAAATTTCTAGATATATAACATCATAAGAATTCTACCAGAAACACAGACAGCTAAAGTTATTTTCCTAGTACATATATTTTTTGTGGGGGGACAGGGTGGGGGAAGGTGGGTTTTCCAGATAAATTCTAAAAGAGATGTAATACTATTTTCCTAGTACATATTATCTTTGCACAAATTTCTCCATTCTGCTAGGCATTTTAAAGGCTATATTTTGTTGAAACAAACACACCTTACACATACTTCTCAATAACTCTTACACAAAATAAAACATGCTAACTTTCCCATGTTGACAGAAATCTAAGCACTAAACAAGGAAGGACTCACCTTGTATCTGGTCTGTTCTCGATCATAGATTTTTTTCAGGGACACTACTCTGGGAGAGAAGAAGTTCCCCAGTTTGGCAAGGTAGACCCCATTCCTAAGCCCCTCCTCCAGTTCTGTGGTAGGAGGCAGATCTTCCCCTAGGCATGCTTCCATCCACCTGCACAGAAGGAGAGAGGATGCAAAAAAGGAAAGGGAAGGTCAGAACTTTTCCTTAGAGATTTTAAGCTTAATTTCCATTCTCCCTGGAGAAGCTTAAACTGAACCTAATAGCACTCTTTTACAATCAGTTCCACATACATACTTACCCTGCTTGGCCCAGTCAGATCTCAGAAGCAGAGAACTTAGGAAATTCCTGAGCATGAATGCCACTTTCTTCTCTACCCTGCTTTCCTCTGCTGCAGCAACACAGCCAGCTGGGCTCCCCAGATCCTGACTGCTCCATGAAACTTCAGACCCTTTCCCTCAGTCCTTAGGTTGCTCTTTAACAAATCTTAAGAAAAGCCATTTGTAACTGAAGCCACCATTTCAACTGTTCAGAAGCTTACATTTGTTGCTGACATTCTCTTCCAGTTTCAGAACTCAGAATCCACAGTGAATTTCTAGATCCAAGTTTTAAGGTTGTTTGGGGGTTATCAAAACAGAATCAATTATTTCAGCTAAAATATTAAAAGAAACTCCTATAGAAGCAGTAAATAATGAATTCTTAGATTTTTGGAGTCAGGGAGGAGATTGTAAAAAGGATAGGAAAAGAAAACTATTTTCCAAAAAGAAAAAGAATAAAACAAAGAAAAAAAGAAAACCGTATTTTCCCCTTCAAATACCTCAGGAAATTTCAGGAAAGCCTAAGATAAAACAAAGTTTAGTTACATGTATTTTCTACCAACAGAAACATAGGTAACTAAAAATCATTTATGGCAATGGTTTTCTTTTCTTCTTTTTTCTTTTGAGAAAAGTCTCACTCTATTGCCCAGGCTGGAGTGCAGTGGCGTGATCTCAGCTCACTGCAACCTCCACCTCCCGGGTTCAAGCAATTCTCCCGCTTCAGCCTCCTGAGTAGCTGGGACTCCAGGCGTGCACCACCATGCCCAGCTAATTTTTGTATTTTTAGTAGAGACAGGGTTTCATCACATTCGCTCAAACTCCTGACCTCAAATGATCTGCCCATCTTAGCCTCCCAAAGTGCTGGGATTACAGGCGTGAGCCACTGGACCGGGACCATGGCAACAGTTTTCAACCACTGAGCCACAGAATCCTGTGAATATCTAAGGAAAGCTACAGACCCTTCCTGCAGAAAAATATACATATACTTAAATTTTACATATAATTTCAGAGACTTCATTGACTCTAGGAACCCCAGATTTAAAACTCCTAATTTAAAATTATTCCACTCGGCCGGGCACGGTGGCTCAAGCCTGTAATCCCAGCACTTTGGGAGGCCGAGACGGGCGGATCATGAGGTCAGGAGATCGAGACCATCCTGGCGAACACAGTGAAACCCCGTCTCTACTAAAAAAATACAAAAAACTAGCTGGGCGAAGTGGCGGGCGCCTGTAGTCCCAGCTACTGGGGAGGCTGAGGCAGGAGAATGGCGTAAACCTGGGAGGCGGAGCTTGCAGTGAGCTGAGATCCGGCCACTGCACTCCAGCCTGGGCGACAGAGTGAGACTCTGTCTCAAAAAAATA
>NC_045439.1:100772856-100787338 GCF_002776525.5 Piliocolobus tephrosceles | reverse complement strand
CATGGAGTCTCACTCTGTTGCCCAGGCTGGAGTGCAATGGCACAATCTCAGCTCACTGCAACCTTTGCCTCCCGGGTTCAAGCAATTCTCCTGCCTCAGACTCCCAAGTAGCTGGGATTACAGGCCTGTGCCACCATACCCAGCTAATTTTTTGGTATTTTTAGTAGAGATGGGGTTTCACCATATTGGTCAGGCTGGTCTTGAACTCCTGACCTCAGGTGATCCACCCGCCTCGGCCTCCCAAAGTGCTGGGATTACAGGTGTAAGCCACCGTTCCCAGCTCAGTCTTGCTTTTAAATCTACTCTACCTTTAAATCAGCCAGCGTACTCTCTAACTTATGAAACCTGATGGGTATATGAATGGGCCAGATAATTTTCTGGTTGTTTCCTATACTTGATAAGCTTCTCTGCTGTCTTTTCTTTCTTTCAAATAGTAGAACTTAAATTGTCAGAAAGGGGAAAAATGAAACAAATGAGTTTTCCAGAAGAGTTGTCATAATAATTAAATTAGATACCAATTTGAAATGGCTACAAAAATCTAAACTATACCTCTATTGAGCCTAAAGACCCAAAGGGCAATGTGGAAAAGAATGGCAGTTGTTGGTATGGAAATAGTGTAGTTCAAGGACTCATCTCATCTTTTTACCGCTAAAAAAGATGCTGATAAAATCATTCTGGCAAACAACTACTGGCAACTCCAGCTCTCAGGGGACAATCTAACTTGGGTTCTCATTAACAGGGAAAACCTAACAACCTCAGCCTAAGCCAAAAATGGCCCTCAAGCAGGTAACAGTACCAAAAAAAAAAAGTTACTAATTTTTCTTTTTAAAATAAAGTAAACACACAGGGAAACTATGGATAAAGAGCACAGTAGATACTTTTGGCTTGAATCAGAGCCAGTTACCAGAGGTATTTAGGTTTTCCTCTTTTCTGAGATTTCTAGACTAAAATAAAAATAAAAGGAGAGCCCATGGTAACATCTCCCACCATTCTTTATATTTCCTTTCCCTAGTCCAACTGCTATAAAACAGTCCTGACTTAGACGTTTCCTATAGCTGGGTAGAATACTCTTTGTATAACACAGGAGTCAGGTCAGAGAAGAAAGGCCAACTGTGATTTGGTGAAAGCAATTAAGTAGAAAGAATGAGCTGGAATAAATAGGGAGGCAAAATACAGTGTTTCTAAACAACTGCTCAAACCTGAAGCTGCCCTCCAAGTCACCACATGTGTGGCTTGCCCGCCAATCTGAGCTATTTCACAATGGAGTATCACCTGGTTTGTTTACAAAATAAATCAGGACTAGGTAGGATGCGGTGGCTCACACCTGTAATCCCAGCACTTTGGGAGGCCAAGGCAGGCCGATCACTTGAGGTCAGGAGTTCAAGACCAACCTGGACAACACGGCGACACCCCATCTCTACTAAAAACACAAAAATTAGCCAGCGTGGTGGTGTGCACCTATAGTCTCAGATACTTGGGAGGCTAAGACAGGAGGATCACTTTAACCTGGGAGGTAGAAGCTGCAGTGAGTTGAGATGGTGGCACTGTACTCTAGCTGGGGTGACAAAGTGAAATCCTGTCACAAACAAACGAACAAATTAGGACCAAACTACTTTGAACAGTAAAGTGCCATGTTACTATAATTTTTAATGTTAGCAGAAGTTTAGATTCTACTCAAATTCCAAGATGACACAACAAACACTTCTTTCAGTCTTTCTCTATAGCTCACATGAGATTTCCCCTTCTTCCACTAAATCACAGAATCAGAAAATGTGAAAGCCAGGAAGTAAATGCACTTCTAGGGAAAATCCCTTTGTTTTCAAAGTAATATATATCTAAAAATGGCCAGGCACAGTAGCTCACGCCTGTAATCCCAGCACTTTCAGAGGCCAAGGCAGGAGGACTGCTTGAGCCCAAGAGTTCAGGACCAGCCTGGCAACACAGTCAGACCCTGTCTCTACAAAAAATTTTAACATTAGCCAGGCGTGGTGGCAAATGCCTGTACTGTAGTCCCAGCTACTTGAGAGGCTGAGGCAGGAGGACTGTTTGAGCCCAGGAAGTCAAGGCTACAGTGAGTTATGATCGTACCACTGTACTCCAACCTGGGCAACAGAACAAAACTCGGTCTCAAAAATTATATATATATATATATATATTTTATATATATATGAGACAATTAAACATTTCTGAAAATTTTATGAATATTTTCCATATTATATAGTTTCTGAAGACTTTAAGTTTACATAAAAATTTAACCAAGTCCTTAATCAGTCACCTGTTAGACATTTATGTCATTTCTAAATGTTTTTAACCATTAAATAATAGTGCAAGGAATATCTTTGTGCACAGTGTTCTTCTTTATTTAGAATTAATTACTCAGGAAAGGTCCTTAGAAGTACAACTCCAAAATTAAAAATATAAACATTGAAAAAGAATCTCCTGCCCATAAGCCTGCTCAGAGGCTAATAATGTATTTGCACTTCCCCCCATTTACAAATAAGAATAAGGCTGATCCAAGGTGATCCAATAGCTAGTGGCAAAGACAGAATAACAAGACTAACTGCTAGATTTAGAATCCTCCTCACAATATCACTGTTGTTCTCACTATACCACCTGAAAAACCAAAAGGGGCCGAACTCACAGGCTGTCCAAATAGGGAAAAATCTCAGAACTACCATGAAGGAAAAAGACTGGTTTATCTCCACATTCTGCCTACTTAATAATTAAAGGTATTTTAGTTTAACTAAATCCACCGATTCTCAACTTAGACACAAAACTTTTCTTATTAAACATTTAGAACTGGTTAAGTTTGGCAGGGTGCAGTGGTTCTCACCTGTAATCCTAGCACTTTGGGAGGCCAACGTGGGTGGATCACTTGAAGTCAGGAGTTGGAGAACAACCTGGCCAACATGGTGAAACCCCATCTCTACAAAAAATACAAAAATAAGCCAGGTATGGTGGAGTATGCCTGTAAACCCAGCTACTACTTGGAAAGCTGAGGCATGAGCTGAGATCGAATCACTGCACTCCAGCCTGGGCAACAGCAGAGCAAGTCTCTGTCTTAAAAAAACAAACAAACAAACCTGGCTGAATTCATTCTCCTACTGAATACTATGTTCCAAGTATGGTCTGACCAGCCTGAAACGAAACAGGACTATCACCTTCTTCATTATGACACTCCCTAACCACAAAGCCTCTGCTTAAATTATTTTATTACACTTTTTCAATCAACAGAAACTCCTTTTTATCCCAAATATAGAGCTGCTAAACCATATCTCCAGCTTTTTTTTTTTTTTTTTTTTTAATGGAGTCTGGCTCTGTCACCCAGGCTGAAGTGCAGTGGCATGTTCTCAGCTCACTGCAACCTCCGTCTCCCAGGTTCAAGCAATTCTCCTGCCTCAGCCTCCCAAGGCTGGGAATACAGGCCTGTGCCACCACACTTGGCTAATTTTTATATTTTTAGTAGAGACGGGGTTTCACCATGTTGGCCAGGTTGGTCCTGAACTCCTGACCTCAGGTGATCCACCCGCCTCGGCCTCCCAAAGTGCTGGGATTACAGGCATGAGCCACCACGCCCAGCCTCTAGCTCTTTTATAAATTTAGCTTTATGAAAATTTTTTAAAATTTTTTTTATTTTTTGAGATGGAGTCTCACTTTGTTGCCCAGGCTAGCGTGCAATGGCATGATCTCAGCTCATTGCAACCTCCGCCTCCTGGGTTCAAGCAATTCTCCTGTCTCCAGGGTAGCTGGGATTACAGGCGCCCATAAGCACGCCCAACTAGTTTTTGTATTCTTAGTAGAGACAGGGTTTCACCATGTTAGCCAGGCTGGCCTTAAGCTCCTGACCTCAAGTGATCCGCCCAAGTGCTGGGATTATAGGCGTGAGACACGCCTGGCCTATAAATACATTTAAAAATAAAACTATGGCTGAGGTGAGAGGGTTGCCTGAGCCTTTGAGTTTGAGGATGCAGTGAGCAGTGATCATACCACTGCATTCCCAGTCTGGGCGACAGAGTGAAACTCTTGTCTCAAAATCTATCAATCTATGCACAAAAGAAAATTACTGGCCAACACAACTTTTTACCAGTTCTCATGTTTAACCCTGTCCTAGCAATAACCATAGAATCTCAAGGCTGGAAGGCTCATTAAAGATTTTTTAGGGCCGGGAGCGGGGGCTCAAGCCTGTAATCCCAGCACTTTGGGAGGCCGAGACGGGCGGATCACAAGGTCAGGAGATCAAGACCATCCTGGCTAACACGGTGAAACTCCGTCTCTACTAAAAAATACAAAAAAACTAGCCGGGCGAGGTGGCGGGCGCCTGTAGTCCCAGCTACTCGGGAGGCTGAGGCAGGAGAATGGCGTAAACCCGGGAGGTGGAGCTTGCAGTGAGCCGAGATCCGGCCACTGCACTCCAGCCTGGGCGACAGAGTGACACTCCGTCTCAAAAAAAAAAAAAAAAAAGATTTTTTTAGGCCATCTCAATTCCTCCACTCCCCTCACATGTTCTACTCCATCCCCAATTTGATACCTTAACGTTCCCAAAACATCTCAGCCAAATCAGGAAGCAGGCTGAACCTGAACACTGATCAAGAATCGAACATTCAAGGTAACCTGGTTCATTTCTGGATTCCAGTAGTCAGAAAGTTTTGTTAAGCCAGCATCAATTTTCTACTGGCACCCTAAGCTGCCCCCCTGGAGCAAGAAAATGTAAAAATAAAAGCATAATGTGAGTAGCACTGAACATGGACTTGGAAAGATATGGTTCTATGTCCTGTCTCTGGCACTTACCAAGAAAGACAGCAAGCCACTTAACCAGTTCTTTCATTTGTTAAAAAAGGCTAACAGTATCTTCCAAGGTTTGTCATTGAGGATTAAATAAGATTGCAAGTGAAATATAGAGCTAGCACAGTGCTTGGCTGGGTATTGAAAAAAATATTTGTGTCTTTCCTCCTATCCCCTCATGATGAGTCACATGCTGACAATTCCATAAGTAGAATGATTCCAGCTCCTTCAAGCACTAATCATAAAAACAGAATAATAATAGCACCTACCCACAGAATGTTTATGAGGATTAAAGAGATGATAGTACATATAAAATACTAAGAACAGTGCCTGGCACAGAGTAAGTACTGAAAACGTTACCAGGTATTATATTAGCAGTATTAGACATCATCTCTGCCCCCTCACGTCTTTTGCGCATCTCTGAACGTTCTCCAACTGAATTCTGTGTTCCAGGTATGGTATGACCAGCCTGAAATGGAACAGGACTATCATCTTCTTCATTCTGACACTCCATAACCACAAAGCCTCAGATTAAATTATTTTATTATGCTTTTTCAATCAACAGAGACTAGTTTTTCCCCCAAATACAGAGCTGCTAAACTTTATCTCTACAATTCCATATTTAAATCATTATTTGCACTTATATCCATGACATATCTTCAAGATAAGAGTAAGCCAACTGTCCCTAGTGTCAGAATCTTTTAGATCCTAATTCCACCACCCAAAATATTCTCTTCCAGCTTCACATCACATCATCCCCAAATACTAATGGGCTTTAAAGAATGAACAGGAGTTTACCAAATAGCTAAGGCACAGAAGGCCTCCAAATAGTAGAAACACCATGTACAAAGGCAGGGAGGCACAAGAAAACAACATGTGTCACAGAGTAGCTCAGCACCAGCACTACTGGAAGGTAAAAGCAAGGGGACAACTGGAGGAGACGATGACAAAGTCAGCAGGCTGGATCATACAAGGCCTTATTTGTCACGCTTAGAAACCTTTACTGCATCCTTGGGGGGACACTTAAGGGTGGCCTGATCAGATCTGTTTCAGAAAATCACTTTGGCAATAATGTGGGGTTGTTTAAACTTTCTTCAATAGCAAACAAGTACAAATATTTTAACAAATAAGCAACTTTTTAGACAAAGTTTGGAGAATATCATACCAAGTGGCGTGACATCAGCAGGTGTACATGTGATCAGAACTCGACCAAAACCACAAGTAGAGTTCAGCAACAACACTCTTATATTTTTTATATTTTTCACAACAGGTGTGACAAGGAGACAGCAGGATTCTTAATCTCTCCTCTCACATGGGATATTAAATACAAAATTCAATATTTTCTCTTCAAGTTTAACCCCAGAACTGCATTAGCAAATCTCACTCAAATGCAAAATTTTTTAAAAGGTGATGTCAGATCTGAAACACAATTACCAAACAGGAAAGAAGTAACATAAAATGACTCATTTTCAATATAAATGACACTTAAAAAATAATCTTCACACCATGTGGCAGACATGAAGCCAAATACTTTACAAGATTATCTCAACCTTTGCAACAAACTCTGAAGTATTACTGTAATTATTTTACAGATAAACTGTGGGTTCCAAAAAGTATATTCCAAGATTGTCTGGCAAGTAAGTTCTCACTTGAACCCAAGTTGGTGTGATTCTGAAGCCTATACTCTGGTTTTTTGTTCTTTTTTGAGACAGGGTCTGTGCAGTGGTGTGATCATGGCTCACTGCAGCCTTGACTTCAGATTTCAAGCAATCCTCTGGATCCTCCTACCTAGCCTCTCAAGAAGCTGGGGTCACAAGCACATGCCACAACACCCGGCTAATTTTTGCAATTTTTTTGTAGAGATAGGGTTTTACCATGTTACCCAGGGTGGTCCAAAGCCCTGGGCTCAAGCCATCCGCCTGCCTTACCTTCCCAAAGTGCTGGGATTACAGGTGTGGGCCACCAACCCAGCATTGAAGTTGATACTCTTAATTGCTACAGGATACTTCCTCCTTCAACAATAATAACAGCTACCACCTACTGAACATTCCCTTACAAATGCTCAAGTTCTGAAATTGGGCTTCCTGAAGTATCTCACACCACAATATATAACCTTTGGGAGGCCGAGGTGGGCGGATCACGAGGTCAGGAGATCGAGACCATCCTGGCTAACACAGTGAAACCCCATCTCTACTAAAAATACAAAAAAATTAGCCGGGCGTAGCGGCGGGCACCTGTAGTCCCAGCTACTCGGGAGGCTGAGGCAGGAGAATGGCTTGAACCCGGAAGGCAGAGCTTGCAGTGAGCCGAGATCCCGCCACTGCACTCCAGCCTGGGGGCAGAGCGAGACGCCGTCTCAAAAAAAAAAAAAAAAAAAAAAAACCCTTACTTCTACAAGCACTAAGGGAGAGGCCTAGTAAGTATGACACATTGGTGAAGCTGATACAATTAGTACAAAAATGAATGCTTATACAAAAGGCTATCTTTAATAATATAATCTTTTTATATATTTTTTTGAGACAGTGTCTTGCTCTGCCACCCAGTCTGGAGTTCAGTGGCCCAATCACGGTTCACTGTGCCCTCAACTTCCTGGGCTCAGTGATCCGCCCACCTCAGCCTCCCGAGTAGCTGGGACCACAGGTGTGTACCATCACACCAGGCTAATTTTTAAAATTATTTGTAGAGACAGCAATTCCCTATGTTGTTCAGGCTGGTCTCGAACTCCTGGGCTCAAGGGATCCTTCCACCTCAGCCTCCCAAAGTGCAAGGGTTACAGGCATGAGCCACTGTGCTCAGCCTACATAGTAATTCTTATATCCTTTCATATTTATTCTTTTTTTTTTTTTTTTTTTTGAGATGGAGATGGAGTCTCGCTCTGTCGCCCAGGCTGGAGTGCAGTGGCCAGATCTCAGCTCACTGCAAGCTCCGCCTCCCGGGTTTACGCCATTCTATTGCCTCAGCCTCCCAAGTAGCTGGGACTACAGGCGCCTGCCACCTCGCCCGGCTAGTTTTTTGTATTTTTTAGTAGAGACAAGGTTTCACCAGGTTAGCCAGGATGGTCTCGATCTCCTGACCTTGTGATCCGCCCCTCTCAGCCTCCCAAAGTGCTGGGATTGCAGGCTTGGGCCACCGTGGCCGGCCTATTCTATTTTTTAAAGTTTTGTTTCAAACGTATTTTAAGTCAATTCCTCAAAAAACAAAAACAAAAAAAGGTGTCTACTCTGACACTTACGTATTCATTCAGGAAACATTTCGAACTGACTACTCTGTGCAGCACTTATCAGTGGTAGAACGTTGTGCTGAATACCAGTCCCTACCTTCAAGGGAATTACTCTTTGGAAAGAGTTATGCTTAAACAGCTAGCTACAATAGGAGATGACATTTGAACTAGGCTTTGCTCAAATAAATTGTATTTAGAGTTGTGAAAAATGGGAAAATGAGACACATAACATAAAGGAACGGCATAAACAAAGGACAAAAAAAAAAGTCTGAAAACAAATAGCACATTCAGGAAATGGTAAGTCACTGTGGTAGAGAAGTAGGTGGAAAAATATCTGGATTAGTAATTTAAGCTGCAGGAATGGGAGCCATGGGAGGTTTTCAAGTAGACTTAGAAGAAGAATTTGGACAACAGCATAGATGACAGAATCAAGAGAGAAACATTATGCAACCATTTCAGTAATCCAGGTGAGTGGTAATACAGTCTTTAACTGGGACAATGGTGGAAACAGAATGATTAACAATTACAAAGGTAGAATTGACCCCATTTGACAATCTGTTAGATGAGGGATGGGGATTAGAAGGGCAGTGGGAAAGATGTGAAATTTCATAGACGACTGAAAAGGCAGGGGGGCATGGAGGGTGGGGAAGCAAAGTTAGCTCCAGACCTCACGGTTCACAACTAACATTAAACACCAAATGGATTAGAGAATTTTTTAAAAAAGAAAACATAGTTATATAGTCTTGAAATGAGAAAGAAGTTTACAAACAAGACTACAGAAGCAGAAATCAGAAAGGAAAAGATAAATTGGCTAGTATTTAAACTTCTCTAAGGCCATTTTTAAAGAACTAAATAAAACTTTAACAAGGGCCGGGCGCGGTGGCTCAAGCCTGTAATCCCAGCACTTTGGGAGGCCGAGACGGGCAGATCACGAGGTCAGGAGTTCGAGACCATCCTGGTTAACACGGTGAAACCCCGTCTCTACTAAAAAATACAAAAAGCTAGCCAGGCGAGGTGGCTGGCGCCTGTAGTCCCAGCTACTCGGGAGGCAGAGGCAGGAGAATGGCGTAAGCCCAGGAGGCGGAGCTTGCAGTGAGCTGAGATCCAGCCACTGCACTCCAGCCTGGGTGACAGAGCGAGACTCCGTCTCAAAAAAAAAAAAAAAAACTTTAACAGGAAAGGTTACTGGAGGAAAAAAATCACAACATATAACAAAGAGCTAATAATATTCTATAATCTTTATACGTATATACATTTTAAACACTTGAAATAAAATGACAAACATTTCCCTAGAAAAATATGCTAGAAATACAAATAAAAAAATTCATAAAATATACATATAGCCGCCGGGCGTGGTGGCTCAAGCCTGTAATCCCAGCACTTTGGGAGGCCGAGATGGGCGGATCACGAGGTCAGGAGATCGAGACCATCCTGGCTAACACGGTGAAATCCCGTCTCTACTAAAAATACAAAAAACTAGCCGGGCGAGGTGGCGGGCGCCTGTAGTCCCAGCTACTCCGGAGGCTGAGGCAAGAGAATGGCGTGAACCCGGGAGGCGGAGCTTGCAGTGAGCTGAGATCCGGCCACAGCACTCCAGCCCGGGCGACAGAGCAAGACTCCGTCTCAAAAAAAAAAAAAAAAAAAAAATATACATATAGCCAGTAATTTATAAGAAAATTTCTCAATCTTACTACTAACCCAAGAAATGCGAATTAAAGTAACAATATCACCATCTTCAGTTATCAGACTGGCAAAGATTTTTTAAAATAACTTATTGTTGTCCCGTGTGTGGGGAAACCCCACATTCTGACACACAATTCTAGGAGAAAATCTGGCACCATATACCATCCATAGCAAACTGACAAACACTTCTATAAAAGGAAAAAAGAGAAGGTTTTTTCTTATTTTTAAAAGATGACTTGGTGACTTGTGGCATGGATGACTGCATAAAAGATGATGCCATTAAACAAGACTGGGGACACCCACAAAAGCCAGAGAGGATGAGCAATTCATGGTTGAAACATGCTCGGCTTGAAATGTCAATGGGACATCCAGAGAGTGGCATCTTGCAGGTAGTTGGAAACACAGGTCTCTGGAGGGAGACCTGTTGCTGAAGACCTAAATCTGGAAAATGGCACCACAGGAGTAGATAAGCTCACAGAGAAAGAGGTTGTGGAGAAAAATTTAAAAGCTGAAGCACTGTGTCTCAGAGAACACCAACATTTAAGAGGTGAAAGAGACAAAGACAGTGTCTGTGATCAAGTTCAGAACCAGGAGAGAATCACACAATGGCAATCAAGGAAGGAAAAAAATCAGCAAACTAGTAGAGGTCACCAGCTTTCAGTGCTGCAAAGAGGCAAGTGGTAAAGAGAAAAGGATGCGGCACACAAGCAAGAAGGTCATCTTTGGTTCCTGTAAGGGAAGTCTCAGTGGAGTGGTGACACAGGAGACCAATTAAAATAACTAGAAAAGTAACTAAATGTAGGAAGGAGAGATAGCAGATGTAGGCTTCTTTTTCTAATTTTTAATTTTTGTTTTTAATAGCGGAGACAAGGTTTCACTATGTTGTCCAGGCTGGTATGGAACTCCTGAACTCAAGAGATTCTTGCCTTCCAACCCCCAACTCCCTCCCCGCCCCCTTCTCCACCTCCCAAAGTACTGGGATTACAGGCATGAGTCACTGCACCCAGCCAACTTCTTTTTCTAGAAGTATAAGAAGGGAAGAGGAAAAACTAGGGGGAATGGAGAAGGAGTTAGTCTGAGATGGTGACATGTCCTGGGAAAGTGTCTTTTTTAAAAAATGACTGTGGAGGGGCCGGGCGTGGTGGCTCAAGCCTGTAATCCCAGCACTTTGGGAGGCCGAGACGGGCGGATCACGAGGTCAGGAGATCGAGACCATCCTGGCTAATACGGCGAAACCCTGTCTCTACTTAAAAATACAAAAATTTAGCCGGGCGACGAGGCGGGCGCCTGTAGTCCCAGCTACTCGGGAGGCTGAGGCAGGAGAATGGCGTGAACCCGGGAGGCGGAGCTTGTAGTGAGCTGAGATCCGGCCACTGCACTCCAGCCTGGGTGGCAGAGCAAGACTCTGTCTCAAAAAAAAAAAAAAAAGACTGTGGAAAAAGCATATATATTTATAGTCTGCAAGAAAAGAACACGTGAAGGAGGGGCTAAAGATATAGGAATAAGAACAAAAGAAAGTAAGGTTCTGAAGAGCAGAGGTGGCAGTCAGCTACAGAAAGGAATATACCCGCTTCTTCCTTGAGAAAAGAGGGAAGGAAATAAGAACAACCAAGAATGACATGTTATCCAGCCAACTTCTCTGAGCTTCCATTTTCCATATATAAAGCAGGACTAGCAACACACCAAACTTCATAAGGTTGTTGTGAGGATTAAATGAAATGATATATATCAAATACTAGTGAGGAGAGCAAAGATCACCTGGAGTCCACTAAGGAGACCATCCAGAGGCAAAACTTCTTATCTGAGGAATTTAGAAGTAATCAGACTTCCCTATTATCTAAAATTGGCACCTGGTTCTAGCCCTCTTACAACTTAAAATGTGTAAGTAACTAGAATTTCTATACATCTCTGGAATGCCATGCTGAAACTCACCGTGCAACCCTTGCTGACATTATGTCTAAAAATGTAATCATTTGTCATGACCTAATGTGGCTAATATGGTCCAAATTACCCTTAAGCTCCTGCTTTAAGTTCCATAAATACCCTAAGGAAAAATCCACCCTGAGCTCAGTTCTCTCTTGCTGAGGCATTCTTCTGCAGAGTTCCTTCTTTCTAATAAAACTTTCCTTTTTCAAACCTATACTGTTATCAGTAAATCCTTCCTATCAACCTGCAAGTTGACTACTTGCCAATGCCAGGGCTCTGATACCTCACCCAGCAACTAGTAGTAGGCTCTAAATAATGATAGCTATGTATATGTGTATGTATACATGAGTGTGGGGGTTGAAATGGTTAGATCCACAGAAATAAACCTACTAATGGAGTCTGACACTTCATGATTTATGTAATACCTAACTTGTCTTACTGATAACATTTTTCAAAGGGAGTATATACTTGGCCCTACCCACTCTACACTCAGCAAGACAAAGAAATAACTACTCTGAGAACTCTACTGTGGTAAACCTTAAAACAAGCCCAGACTAAAAGCATATGTAGAAAAGAATACGGGTGGAAATCTGAATTAGGGGTCTGTGGAGAGGAAACCAGTTGAACAAGTTCTGCAGAGCACATGACTTCAGCGGTTTCCCAGCTCTGTGCAATACAGAAGGGGAACATACCAATGCAGGAACTGACTACTTCAAGCCATTGAGATTCAGTTCCTCCAGGAACAGCTCCTCTGGTACCACACCCATCTTGCACAGCAAACATCACCAAATGCCAGGGTTACTCTATGCTAAAAACCTCCCAAATTTGGCTTTCTCTACAATTAGGATTCTACTAAACCACTAACACTTCTGAGCACCACCTAGGCACTGGAAACAGCCTAGAAATTTCCATATGGTAATGGTAAATCTAAGTCTTGAGAGAAAGGAATGCAGAGTATTCCATAAAGCATTCTTCACCATACGCAGAGAGAAGGGAATTAGGATGACTTCCCAGAGAAAATAGTATTGATTTTATAGGTCTTGAAAGACTTGCGGTGTGTGCTGATAAGGGAGAATACATCAGGCCAAGGGCAGAGAATGTGCAGACCCTTGGAAGGATTTACACAGGAATTAAATAATAAGATTTAATTCAAAAGACCATTCTGAGCAGTTGTAGATTAGGAGAAGGGGCTAGAGAGAAGTGAGGAGACACTAAAGAAAGTATTGCAGTAATCCAGCCAAGAAACAAAAAAGGCTTATTTTCCAAACCATAAAGGAAAATGAGAAATCTTGGTAGTATCTGTTTTAAAGGAAACTTGAGTATAAATTAGGCCAATCTGAAAAGCTACAGGAATAAGTGAAAAACAGGGAAATGTTTTTGCTTCAAGTTACATATTTAACTTCTGTGTGTATTTATATCTAATACAGACCCCTGAGCAAATCACTTCATTCTTAGCATAATCAGACAGAGTAGGCCAAGTCGACTTGTCAAAATTACATGTCTAATTGTTGTATTTCAATAGGGTCCCCGGTCTTATTGGAGCAATGGAAACTAGATCATAGTGATGGGTTGCACAACTCAGTAAATTTACTAAGTATTATTGAATTGTACATTAAAAACAGGTGGATTTTGTGGAATATGTATTAAACTCCAATAAAGTTTTTTGTTTGTTTGTTTAAGTCTGGGCTAACAGATTAACTACCTACTCCTTGATCAAGTCTTCAGATCCAGAGTCTGGTGAAACATTACCGTGGTCAGCTGTCTATCTATCCATCCATCCCTAGTTTACCACTTATCATGGAGCATGAAAGACTTTTTAATCATAAATGAAATGAAATTCCAAAACTGAGTTAAATCTAGAAGATAGCTAAGTCTCAGAAGCTACAGCCTAATCATTACTAACCCGCGAGCAGCTCTTGAGAAGAAAAAAACAGGTAAGAGTCCTCTACAAAGTAGAAGACAGATACCTATTTCTTTGTAAAAGCAATCCTCTGCTAGAGCCATATTATGTCAAAAATTTAATTTTCACACCTATTATTTAGTAAGAAAATAATAACGGGGGGTTAACTATGATACACATTAAGAACAGGCTGCAGTGAGCCGAGATCACACCACTGCATTCCAGCCTAGGTAACAGAGTGAAACCTGTGAGAAGAAGGGGAGGGGAGGGAAGGAGAGGGAAGGAGAGGGAAGGGGAGGGGAGGAGAGGGGAGGGAAGGGGAGGGGAGGGGAGGGGGTACTTGCCTTCTAAGGCTAATACTGCATTAGGGAAGAGAAAAGTTATAATAAAGATACATGAGAGAGGAACATCTAACTTAGACCTGGGGTAAGGATGGATGGCCAAGTGAGTTTCCCAGAGGAACGCTAACTGATTTTCTTAGATAGGCAATATATTTTTTACACAGGTCAATACTTCAATACACAGTTCAAAATTCAAAAAGTATAAAAAAGATACCCAATTAAAAGGAAGAAAACTCCATGAAGTGGACAGGCAAGAGTGACATATGCTGCAGAGACTGAGTACTAGAAAAATTGCCATGGGACACAGCAATTAGGCCATTGGTGATATGAGCAAGATAAATTTCAATGGGGAAAAGGAAGGCACAGGAATTACATCCAAATGAGTTAAGATAAGGAAGTGAATATAGGGGCAGGGCACGGTGGCTTACACTTGTAATCCCAGAACTTTGGTAAACCAAGGTGAGCGGATCACTTGAGCTCATGAGGTCGAGGCCAGGCTGGGCAACCTGGTGAAACCCGTTTCTTTTTTTTTTTTTTTTTTTTTTTTTTTTGAGACGGAGTCTTGCTCTGTCACCCAGGCTGGAGTGCAGTGGCCGGATCTCAGCTCACTGCAAGCTCCGCCTCCCGGGT
>NC_045439.1:100748331-100772846 GCF_002776525.5 Piliocolobus tephrosceles | reverse complement strand
TCGCCCGGCTAGTTTTTTGTATTTTTAGTAGAGACGGGGTTTCACCGTGTTAGCCAGGATGGTCTCGATCTCCTGACCTCGTGATCCGCCCGTCTCGGCCTCCCAAAGTGCTGGGATTACAGGCTTGAGCCACCGCGCCCGGCCGGTGAAACCCGTTTCTACAAAAAATGTAAACATTAAGGCCTGGCACAGTGGCTCACGTCTGTAATCCCAGCACTTTGGGAGGCCAAGGCGGGTGGATCATTTGAGGTCAGGAGTTTGAGATCAACCTGGCCAACATGGTAAGACCCCCATCTCTACTAAAAATACAATGAGCCAAGATTGTGCCACTCACTGCACTCCAGCCTGAGTGACAGAGCCAGACCTTATCTCAAAAGAAAAAAAGTGAATATAGGAAATTTTCCTTGAAAGAACAAAGAGGGGACAACAATCAGAGTGTCTAGGATTAAGGAAGTGTATCTTGAATGGGTGAGGATGTTCATGTGCTAAAGAGAAAGAACCAGCAGGAAAAAAAGTGCAAGTTATAGTTGGGAAAATCATATTGGAATAAGAACCCTAGAAGACAAGAAGGTAGGATAAGATCTAGATCTAGATCACAGATAGAAGGTTAATTGCTAGGAGAAAAAATATGTTTTTCCCACTGCTACAGGGAAAGAGGTAAAGATGGCATGTTAAGCCAACGTGGTGGCATGCACCTGCAGTCCCAGCTACTCACAAGGCTGAGGTCTGAGGATGGCTGGAGCCCAAGAGTTCCAGGCTGCCATGAGCTATGATTGCGCCACTGCATTCCAAACTGGGCAAGACAGCAAGATCCTTTCTCAAAAAAATAATTAATTAATTTTTTTAAGAGACCATGTTAAATGAGATGGGGTAAATTTGTTAGGGCCAAAACGTGAAGAAGTTTTGAGAGAAAACAGATGTCATCAAGCCATGATGCAGGAAGGTAGAGACAGGGATGCCAACAAAGAATAAAAGGTTTAGTATAACTTTTAGGTGATCAGCCCCATCCATCTCTGCCAATTCAAATGTTACCTTCAAAAGTCACCTCTCCTCCACGAACCTTTCATGACCTACCATCAGAAATAATCTCTTCTCGTTCCAAGCTTCTTCTAAATTTTCTTATGGCACTTTATATCTCTTTATCGCCTAACAGTTATTTATGTACATAAGGGTGGAATCCTTTTCTAATTTATCTTTGAATAAATTAGAAAGACTCTACTGAAAGACACACACTGTTCTTTCTCTCTTGCTTAGGGACCATATTACTCCTGGTCTCAATTATAACCAAATAATAAAAGAAAAACAAAACAAAAACAGAAAATTACCCCAAGCTCTTATCAGCATAACACTGAAATTCTTTTTCCTACCACAACCCCCACATCCCACACAACTCTGTACTCATTCAATTTAATATCCCCAAGCACCTACTTTGTGAAAAGCACTGCAGTGACAGGTGCCATTGGGTACCAGGAAGTGGAAAGAGCTTCAACTCTAAAGGAGCACAGAGAACAAGATAAATACACATAGTGTTATGTTTTCCCTTGAAAGGGAAAAGCCAGACCATACAATGTCAGCTTATCTTGCAAAACTCAGCCATAAAATAATCTTTCCCTCATCTAAACTCTCACACATTAACTATTTGCATCATTTCTTCAGCAATTACATATTGCCTTCTGACACTGAGACTTCTCATTCTCTGATGTTGGGTAACTTTTCAAATGTTTATGCCCTGTCTGTTCAATTGATCCTTAACCTCCTAAGGGCAGGACTGTTTTATACTTTCGCATCTTCCTCAGTGCTCCCAGAGTGTCCTGAACAATGGAGGAGCTAAAAATGTGACTTACTTGCTTTAAAGTAACTATTTTATTGGAGGAATTTTCCCAACTTCTTAGCCATGTTAGAAAAAAATGAGCAATGGAACAGAATCAAGTCATTCAAAATAAAAATGGTTTTTAATAACACAGGAAATGAAAATAAAAACTGTTTTTAAATAACTTGAGAAAATACTTAGGTTAGAACACAACAAGCTTCCATTAAACTGTTACATAGTCTAAGCCTGAAAATCTGCAACATGGGTTTTCCCAAAGCAGCTCAGACACTGTTTGGAAATTTCTTTATTGTTATATAAGAAATTATCCTCCTATTAAGCAGATTTCCATTGTCTAGTTCTGTTCCCCTGGCACCACACATGACAAAATGAACCTCTCTCCCATCTCTCAGGAATTTTTTAGTAAAGCAGTAAAATGTTAATATAACAGTTGACTGAATTCCTAAACTGGATGAAAGGTTGAGCTTCTGAGATTCTGATTTTATATTCCTTCTAAATCTTGTTTCCATGTCATATAGCCTCAGTATTCTCAATTATTCTTCATACATCATAATTAGTAGACCCTTTATCATCCTGGTCATGCTCATCAAACATCCTCTCGTCCCAGAGCAATAACCAAGTCTCAACTAATGGACGACCAACACCCACTGATGGGGAGCGGTTCTTCAGCTTCTATGTTGAAAAGGATTCTGATCTATCAGCAGTGCTTGCTGTGGGTGTGAAATAACCTACCACAAATCTAACATCCTTGCTCTAGACTACAAGATCCAACTTAAAGTATGGCCTCCAGAACTAAATACCAATTTCAGGAAGCCTCTGATTAGTCCAGAGGACAGTGGAATCATCTTTTCCTTGGCTGCATATACCATATATCTACTAATGAGGTAATGAACTTCTCAGGTTTCTTTCATTTTGTTTTCATTTCCCACTAATGCTATTCCCACTAACGCTACTTCTCTCCCTTATCCTGTACACTTTTTGAACTCCAATGTTGGACATCATACTTATTACTAATGAATTTCATTATTAGATTCATGGTATATTGAAAGCAAAATGTGTCTTACAATATATTAACTATCTCTCCAGAAACAAGTAAAACCCAAATTTCATTGACACGTCACTGACACCCTAGTAAGTCCCAATCAAAATGTTTACAAATAACATGCCCTAAAAGTGCTTTCTCTGAACTAAAAATCTGTAGCTCTTTTTGCTGAGATACGATTCGTAACGTAAACTCATTTTAAATATACAATTCAGTTGCTTTTAGAATATTCACAATGTTGTGCAACCATCATCACTATCTAATTCCAGAACACTTTCACCACCCAAAAACAAACCCTGGCTGGGTGTGGTGGCTCATGTCTATAATCCCAACACTTTGGGAGGCTGAGGCGGGCGGCGGATCACCAGGTCAGGAGATCGAGACTATCCTGGCTAACACGGTGAAATCCCGTCTCTACTAAAAATACAAAAAATTGCCAGGTGTGTGTTTTTCTCTGATTCACCAATCTGGTGACCCTGTCCAAAAGGAAATGATGTTAATGTGACAGGGCTTTTCTTAGGGAGCTCATGTTGGCTCCCAAGCATCATTTTTCTCGATAAGTGTTCATAAGTTATCGATCTGACAACGTGCTCTGGAATTTTTCTGGTCCAATGTTTTGCCAGAAACTAGTTTACTAGACCAGAATTTGTGATATTTATCTTTTCCTTTTTAATAATTAGTACATCTGCAACCCTCATTTTTAAAAACCACACTCCCGTCTTTGCAATGCTTTAAAGATCACTGAGCAATTATACCTATCGAATTAGTACAATTATGGCTTTAATTTAAGCTCTATAAGCCAAGAACTGGATAACTCAATGGAGAATGTAAACAAACTATCATAAAACACAAAATAGCTGAGAATTGACCATGAACATCTCCCAAATTCTTATTTGAAATAGTCTCTAAGAAAGTCTTAGGGTTCAAAAATAAAAAATAAAGTAAAAGAAAGAAAAAATAGTCCCTTAAGTCCATAACTCTGATAGAAAAAGTGTTCGCAAACCAAAAAAAACAAAAAACAAAAACAAAAACCTGGAACACTACTGATAAAGTAGGTTTGAGGAATACACTATCCTCGGCCTTGGAGACAGAATTTACAAGTCTATGATAAAGATTCCAAGTAATTGCCACTTAAATAATATTTGGCTTGGTTTTAACTCAGTATTTCTGAAACTTATTTCACCACAATAAGTTTTTGTAATATTTATTTCAGTATTTCTGAAACTTATTTCTTTAATATCACAGCACAATATACCTCAAAAAATACCGATCTAGAAAGTCAGCCACACAGTTTTTCAAACTCCAAATTTGCACGCTTCTTTAACACAAAGAATAAATTGTCAGTTTGGCAAGTCTAGTCATCTCTTCACAGTCTTTATGTCAAAGCTGTTAATCCAAAACCTGTTTTCTCAATGCCAACTTTACTACACACAACTAATCTGTTTAGCATTACAATATAACTTGCTTGAAAGCACTTTGGAAAATCCTAACCAAATTCCCTAAAAGGATAGTTAAGCCATATGTTTCAAAAAGCTCAACAGCTGAAGCTGCCTTGTTCTGAAAAAAATTAAGATATCAGTTCATAAACACAAGACACCCTCCAGAGCACATTTCCTAAGACACTGACTGCTAAGACTCGAAATGTAAGATACAATCCAAAACTCAAAAAAGCAGGATCTCTATCTCACTCTTCACACCAAAATAAATTCCAAATGGATAAAAGAGTTAAATATTAAAACACTTTACATCCTAAACATACTAGAGGAAAACATGGGAGAATATTTTTATATAATCTCAGTATAGATAAGGACTCTCTAAAAATCATGCAAAAAATTCAAAAGCTAAAAGTAAAATATTAGTAAGTTCAAATACATTTTAAAACTTTATTTGAAATACAAAGTCAAAATTTAAAGGACAATGGCCGGGTGAGGTGGCTCATGCCTGTAATCCCAGCACTTTGGGAGGTCAAGGCGGGCGGATCACCCGAGATACGGAGTTCGAGACCAGCCTGGCCAACATGGCAAAATCCTGTCTCTACTAAAAAATACAAAAAATTAGCCCAGTGTGGTGGTAAGCACCTGTAATCCCAGTTCCTCGGGAGGATGAGGCACAAGAATCGCTTGAACCTGGCCGAGATCACACCACTGCACTCCAGCCTGGGCAACAGAATGAGACTTTCTCAAAAAAAAAAAAAAAATTAAAGGACAAAGTGGAATGAATACTTATAACACCCATGGTATACAATGAGCCCATTTCCTCAATATATAAAGAACTCTTACCAATAAGAAATAGAACAATAATCCAACAGAAAAATGAGCAAAGGATTCTGCCAAAACAGTTCACAGACAAGAACATACAAATGGCTTTCAAACACATGTAAAGATGCTCATCTTCACTCATAATTACATAATCCAAAAATGTAGCTGCAATGAAATACCATTTTCACCTATGAAACTGGCAAATGTAAAAAATCTGTAATACTCTGGATTGGTAAAATTAAAGGGGAAACAGCCTTCTTATGTGTACATTATTGACAGGCAGATGTGTAAACTGGTACAACCTCTTAGGAGAGCAAATTGATAATATTTATGAGAACTAAATATGCATATTCCCTTTGACCCAGAAATTACACTTTTAGAAATTTGTCCTGCAAGAATACTCATACATGCACAATGGCATACCTACAAAGTGACTAACCACAGCACTTTTTATAACAGCAAAAGCTGGAGAGAAAATGTCCATTAACAGGTTAACTCCAAAACTGAAAACTAAGGAACTGTGAGGGAAAAAAAGAGGCACTTCATTCCACATTCACTGATGTGGAATGAATCTTCAGATGCAAAGCAAAACAGTGGCTCATGCCTGTAATCCCAACACTTAGGGAGGCCAAGGTGGGCAGATAACCTGAGGTCAGGAGTTCAAGACCAGCCTGGCCAACATGGTGAAATCTGTCTCTACTAAAAATACAAAAATTAGCTAGGCGTGATGGCGGATGACTGTAGTCCCAGCTACTTGGGAGGCTGAGGTGGGAGGATTGCTTGAACCTGGGAGGTGGAGGTTGTAGTGAGCCGAGATTATACCACTGCACTCCAGCCTGGGCAACAGAGCAAGACTCCATCTCAAAAAACAACAACAAAAAGATGCAAAGCAAAATGTACAGTGTGCTACCACTTCTAAACAAATCAAAGTGATGTGTATTTATAAGCACAGAATATTTCTGGAAAGAGACACAATCATGATAGCAGTTCCATGTGGGGAAAATAACTGAATAGCTAGAGAAAGAAGACTAAGGATATAGACTTTTTTTCAGTGTTATATACTTGCATAGTCTCTGAATTATGTATCATGTCTGTGCATTATCTGTTCCTAAGAAAAAAATGTTTTAAATTTAAAACTTTTAAATTAAGACCAAATCTATCTAAAAAAACATTTCTATGGGGATTCTCAAATTAAGGAAAACCCCAAAAGTCAAGCCATTGTCAAACACTACCTTTTCAAACTATCAATTATGAAAAGGCATTGCCCAAACTAATGACATAGTATGTCTTCAGGGAAGAAACATATTTTTGTGCAGCGGCGTGATCACAGCTTACTGCAGCCTGGAATTCTTAGTTAGGCTCAAGTGATCCTCCCACCTCAGCCTCCCAAGTAGTTGGAACTACAGGTGTGTGCCACCACACTTGGCTTTTTTTTATTTCTTATATTTTGTAGACACAGGGTCTGAATATGTTGCCTAGGCTGGTCATGAACTCCTGGCCTGATGCTACCCCTCCCTCCTCGGCCTCCATAAGTGTTGGGATTACTGGTGTGAGCCACAGTGCCCAGCTCCAAAAAACATTTTGTTATAATAGTCATTTAAGTAAAAGATAAACTTTGTTTACTTTTAGCTGTTTTAAAGGTCATCTGGGATGTATGTTATTTGTAGTAAAATGACCTGCTGATTAAGGCGCACTGTGTATCTGTGAGACTTTTTCTATTTAAATGTTATCATTTTCCTATTTTTAATGATCATAAGTTTTTTTTCTCTTCTTTTCAACTTTTCCTTTTCTAATTTTGCCCCATTCCCTGTTGTATTCCTCAGTTCATTCTGTTTTTAGGATCACTAGTTAATTCTATTCGAGAAAATATTTTTAATTTCTTACGTTGTTCATCAATGATCCCAAGCAACAGTCTGACACTTTTTAACTTTATGAATAAATACCTATCAGAGTAATACAATTTCCTTCTGCTACAGAAACCTCACAGTTCTTAGAGCCCAGTGTGTCTCAATCGCCAAACAGCTGCCCCAACAGAAGCCAAGCCCTGGGCTGGCAGCTGCCTCTCCAATGTTCCTTCTGCTTTCTGTTATGATTTCCAATGAGTCAACAGGAAGGTATTCCGAGTAAAGAAGAAATAGAGGCTTTTAGACAGGACTTTCCACCTCCCACAACCCCAAAAATACAGTTCTTACCAAATGAGCCAAGGCAATTTCCAATCCAATTTGCCACTCCTGTCTGTATGAGGTAACTCTTTAACAAACAAGAAAGTGGCAGGAAGGAACACCTTTCTAAGCTAAATCCAAAGCAGATACCAGGTTATGAAGAAGAGAAGCAATTAGGAAGGGTCCAACAAGCTAGTTAGACACAAAAATACATAAGACAACTGGAGACTTTCCCTCAGGTGGCTGGTGGAAGAGACTCCAAAATAAGTGGCAGGAAACTGATGGAGTTCCCTCACTGACTTGAAAACTACACAAGTTACTCAATGTCTCTGGGCACCAGCTAAAGAGGTTGGACGTAAATGTTGCTACTTCAGCGCCTGCAGAAGTTAAGAGCACCAGCTTTGGTGTCACAAACCTAGGCTTGAATTCCAATATATGATCTTGGGAAAAGTGTTATCAACTCTATTTTTTTCCCTCTTTAAAATAAAAATAACGCCTATCTCACAATAATGTTATATGTAAACTCCATCATCATTCGGCTTAATTAACAGTAGTTACTACTGTTGTCATTATTTTTAGAAGCAGAAGTACAGCAGCAGCAGACTAACATGGCAGTTAAGAGAAAGGACTTCAGAGTCCTTGCCAAACCTAAAATCTGGATCAACCACTTACTAGATGAATGGGTTAACCTCTCTGAGCTTTGCTTTCTTATCTGTTAAATGCAGATAATAAGCACCTCACAGGGCTTCAAGAATAGCTAATTAGATAGCACAGTGACTTGCATGCAGAAAGTATGAAATAAACGGTACTGATCATGACAATGAGGAAAAGGGGGAGAGGCAAGGGGAATACACTGACTTTGGGACAGACAAAAAATATTTTAGATTATGATTGTCTCGCAAATTGCAGTTTTTTTGTTTTTTGTTTTTTGTTTTGGGGGATTATTTTGGCTTTCCTTTAGCTGCCTTAAAGGTAAAGTACTGAGGTTTCTAGAATAAAATGCCTTATTGAAATAATTAATTCTTCCCAACATACAACTATTTTAAAAAAAATTTTAACCCAACATTCAAACTTAAGCAAGTAAACTCTTACTTTTCAAAATAAACCATTAACCAGATCTTTCTTAAACATTTATATGTTTAAGATTTTTTAAATTCACACACTGTCAAACCACAGAGATCAATCAGATTACTAGGAGACTTCTAGAAAAAAAACGAAGGAGCAGAGCCCTGATTTGATCCGGTAGGCCACAGGCCCTCCAAGTTCCACTGGGGCTTCACTCAGCTAGCTCAAAGATATGGTCTCTAGGCAACCAAGTCCTGAATTAAGCAAACAACCACAGTAATATGAATCACTTCCGGATGTTCTCACTTTGCCTACCAGGGCTTTCTTACACAAATACTTGTCAAGGGGTTTATTTAGCACCAGCTAGAAACAACCAAGTGTCCATCAGATACCACAAGGCTTAAAAATGTTCAAAACAGGTTCCACTACCAACTGATATTCCCAGATGTGACACTGTGAAGCAGAAGGAATTGTACAGCAATCAGAGGCAGGTTACCACACTAAGCTGGAAAATGAAATTCCCAGAACATGCCAACTTGGGTCCTCACATGTATTTTTACTATTTTGTCATTAGGGACATTAAAATATATAAAAACAGTTGCTCTGACCTTAAGACCAGAAGAAATACATGCCAAATGAAGCCAAACTAATGGGCCACACTTAGCCCAGCCAGATTTTTTCCCCAGACTTGACTGGTGGACAATCCATTCACTCAGCTGCCCAATTAACACTGGTTTTTCATAGTCACATCTATTTCAACACCTATTGATTATAAGGCGAAGTGGTAAACTATGTAACCCAACTCTCTTGGCTACCCGCTCCTTTTTTTTCACCTTGAAAGAGTCTTTTGTGTCACACTATTCTTCATGAACTAAAAAGAGATCATTTAAGTTATTAACAAGAATGGAGACGGAAAAGGACTTAATTAAAAATAAAAACTACAATAGGACAAAGCAACTACCGTTAACAGAACCAAGGAAAAAATATCAAGACTGTAGAAAATCAAGTCAGTGCAACAAAAGATGTATGTGAGACACATACCTAGAATGCTTATTTAACATAAACAAAATGAAGAAGAGTCATAAAATAGACTACATAGATCTCACTAATGATCAGAACTAATCAATACAGGCATAATGGACAATTTCCTAGAGCTAAAATAAACAAACAAGAGACATTATAAACCAAGAAGAGTCTCCACATTACAGGCAAAATTGCTAAGCCAATATCAACCCTAACATGTTAACTGGGGAAATGTTTATACCTCAAGGAACAACAATTCTACAAATTTCAAGTCACAAAAAAAGGAAAAAAAAAAATCAAGTTACTTGTCATGGAGTTAAAATTAAGCTAGCTTCAGATGTTGTTTCTCATAAGTAAACAAAGTCATATATATTTTTCTCAAAAAAATGAAATATGGTTCACCATAATAGAATGTAAAAGTCCAGAACTAGAAATATATATATAATATTTGACAAAATAGACATCAATTGCTTGTAATAAACAGCTGGTTTTAAAACGATATTAGAGGCCTGTAATTCCACCACTTTGGGAGGCTGAGGCAGGAGGATCACTTAAGGCCAGAAGTTCGAGATAAGTTCCCCTTACAATCAACATAACAAGACCCCATCTCTACAAATATATAAAAATTAAGCCAACAGATTATTAAACTGAAAATTTTGGCAAAGTTTTAAAGAAATTAAACTATCTAGACTTTGAGTTGATAGAATAAATCACAAATCAAAAGACTGACATTTAAACTCAAAAAAAAGGCCGGGCGCGGTGGCTCAAGCCTGTAATCCCAGCGCTTTGGGAGGCCGAGACGGGCGGATCATGAGGTCAGGAGATGGAGACCATCCTGGCTAACACAGTGAAACCCCGTCTCTACTAAAAAATACAAAAAAAAACCGAGCCGGGCGAGGTGGCGGGCACCTGTAGTCCCAGCTACTCCGGAGGCTGAGGCAGGAGAATGGGGTAAACCCGGAAGGCGGAGCTTGCAGTGTTGCAGTGAGCTGAGATCCGGCCACTGCACTCCAGCCCGGGCGACAGAGCGAGACTCCCTCTCAAAAAAAAAAAATAAATAAATAAATAAATAAATAAATAAATAAATAAATAAATAAAACTCAAAAAAAAATTTAAAACTACAATGAAGAAAACAAATACAATGAAACATCAAGGGAAAATGTTTGTAGCAAATACGAGAGAAAGTCAATGTCCATGTTACAAAAGAGCTCACAAAAGTTAACATCATGATCCTAGAAGCCAAGCACGTAACAAAAATAGAAAATTTGCATAAGAAAATAATACTGATAAACAAATATATAAGAAAATGTTTAACCTCTCAGCAATCAAAGCAATAAAACTTTAAACAGGAATAAACCTAAATAAATCATGAACATTAGATGGCCACTGAAAATAGTAAATCAAGACAATACAGGTCGGGTGTGACTGCTCACGCCTGTATCCCAGCACTTTAGCAGAAGGACGGTTTGAGTCCCAGGAGATGGAGACCAGCCTGGCAACACAGAGAATCACCATCTCTACAAAAAATATATATTTTTTTAATTAGGTGAGGTGGAGTGGGTCTATAGTCCCAGGTACCTGAGAAGCTGAGGTAGGAGTATCTTTGTTCTTTCAAGGAAAATTTCCTATATTCACTTTTTTTTTTTTTGAGACAATGTCTGGTTCTATCACCCAGGCTGCAGTACAGTGGCGTGATCTCAGCTCACTGCAACCTCCACCTCCCAGTTCTAGTGATTCTTGTGCCTCAGCTTCCAGAGTAGCTGGGATTACAAGCACATCCCACCATACCCAGCTAATGTTTTTTGTATTTTTAGTACAGATGGGGTTTCACCATGTTGGCCAGGCTAGCCTCGAACTCCTGGCATCAAGTGATCCGTCTGCCCTGGCCTCCCAAAATGCTGAGATTACAGGTGTGAGCCATCACGCCCAGCCAAGATACTCAATACTTTATTGTAATATAGGCTTTGTGCTATATAATTTTGCCCAAGTGTAAGCTAACATCAGTATTCTCAGCACAATTAAGGTGGGCTGGGCTATGATATTCAGTAGGTTAGGTGTATTAAATGCATTCTGACTTACAATATTTTCAACTTTCAATGGGTTTATTGGGATATAATCCCTTCATAAATCAAGGAACATCTGTGTAGTAACTTAAAAATCTGAATTTGTGATTAGATCTAAACATTTTATACACAGTTTTTCCTTTTACTTAATCCCTTATTTTCCTTCATTATAAAATTACCACTGTAAAAAGCATTTTAAATATATAGTACAGAATTAAGTAAAAAGGAAGACTCACACCCTCTAACCCCATTCCAATCCCTAAAAGTATCCTCTGTTTCTGGTGTTTTCCTTCAGGTAAAAGCTAAGGTCTGAAGTGAAAAAACTAGGGTTATAAACCTTAGGACCTTGAAAGTGCCAAGAAAATTCCTGTCATCTTCATGTTAAATCTGCTTTTCCTTTTGCAGATTTAATGTGAAAATTCAAGAGGCCGGGCACAGTGGCTCATGCCTGTAATCCCAGAACTTTGGGAGGCTGAGGTGGGTGGATCACGAGGTCAGGAGATTGAGACCAGCCTGGCCAACATGGTGAAACCCCCGGTCACTACTAAAAATATAAAAAATTAGCTGGGTGTGGTGGCAGGCACCTGTAATCTCAGCTACTTGGGAGGCTGAGGCAGGAGAATCGCTTGAACCCAGGAGGTGGAGGTTACAGTGAGCCGAGGTAATGCCACTGCACTCCAGCCTGGGCGACAAGAGTGAGACTCCGTCTCAAAAAAAAAAAAAAAAGAAATTAGAAAGAAAAGAAAAAATTCAGGATATTGTTTATCCAGGTGCTTGGATAAAAGTTTGTTGAGTGCAGGCCGGGTGCGGTGGCTCAGGCCTGTAATCCCAGCACTTCGGGAGGCCAAGGTGGGCGGATCACGAGGTCAGGAGATCAAGGCCATCCTGGCTAACACGGTGAAATCCCGTCTCTACTAAAAAATACAAAAAATTAGACAAGTGTGGTGGTGGGCGCCTGTAGTCCCAGCTACTCGGGAGGCTGAGGCTGGAGAATGGTGTGAACCTGGGAGGCGGAGCTTGCAGTGAGCTGAGATCCCACCATTGCACTCCAGCCTGGGAGACAGCGAGACTCTGTCTCAAAAAAAAAAAAAAAAAAAAGGCCGGGCGCGGTGGCTCAAGCCTGTAATCCCAGCACTTTGGGAGGCCGAGATGGGTGGATCACGAGGTCGGGAGATCGAGACCATCCTGGCTAACACGGTGAAACCCCGTCTCTACTAAAAAAATACAAAAACACTAGCCGGGCGATGTGGCGGGCGCCTGTAGTCCCAGCTACTCGGGAGGCTGAGGCAGGAGAATGGCGTAAACCCGGGAGGCGGAGCTTGCAGTGAGTTGAGATCCGGCCACTGCACTCCAGCCCGGGCTACAGAGCAAGACTCCGTCTCAAAAAAAATAAAATAAAATAAATAAAAATAAAAAAGAGTTAAGAATAAATCTCACCCCATACTTCCCCTTAGTAATTATAAATAAATGAATAGATCAGCTCCTAGTGCTACCATGTCATTACACAGCTATATGCTATGGTCCCTTAGTCACACTGGGTCTCATGAGATAACTAGACTTCTCATCTGTACAAAGAGAGCTTGGGTAACCATCCTAAAAATGATCTCCCTCAACATTTAAGTGAAGTTCCTCATTTTGAGAATTCTAGAAGTGCCGGGCATGATATTCTTCCTAGTCACCTTGCCTAACCATTTTGTTTTCTTGCTTCTTAAATGTCTGAACTTCTATTTGCATGATCACAGGGTGCCAGCCTGGACATATCCCAATGTTCATGGAATTCTGATATCACTTACAGGGAGAAGAGATCTGAAGAGCCCATCCCAGAAAATGCTCTATGCCAACAGTAAAGACATATGCACAAAAAAGACTTTGTTCCCAAGAACTAATTTCTTTCCAAGACACCTTTCCAATTCCTCTAAATTACAAAAAGTGACATGCTTCTATTTAGTGCTAAGCTCAACTTACCACCGTGGAGTTGCTGACAATCTCTAACCAGCCAGCATTCCTACTTTCCCTTCTACAAGAGAACGGTTGCCCTACTCCTTGAGTTGGGGTACAGGCACTCAGAGGAAGAAAGGTGGCCCATGACAGACTTGAAACTGCACACCAGGAATTGTCTGAGACTCAGAGAATGCTGGAATTAACTTTCTTCCTGTAACCTTTAACCTAGCTGAATTTTCTTCCATTTCCAGTACTAGTCATACTTTCTTCTCACTTGCAGACTTCCCTGTTCTGTCCTGCCTTACATGTTCTCTTCTTGGTTCTTTTCACCTGAACCTTATTCTGATCTATTGCTTCCTCCTGTCCAAGACCTGAGCACTGAACATACCTCACATATTTAAATGTTACTTCCTTCAACTGAGTGAAATGGTATTCATCACTCCTACACAACTGCTCCTTAGGCAAAACAAATGTAAAACTCAATAAGAACAGGCAAAAGGGGCCGGGCGCGGTGGCTCAAGCCTGTAATCCCACCACTTTGGGAGGCCGAGACGGGTGGATCACGAGGTCAGGAGATCAAGACCATCCTGGCCTACACGGTGAAACCCTGTCTCTATTAAAAAATACAAAAAACTAGCCGGGCGAGATGGCAGGCGCCTGTAGTCCCAGCTACTCGGGAGGCTGAGGCGCGAGAATGGCGTAAACCCGGGAGGCGGAGCTTGCAGTGAGCCGAGATCGCACCACTGCACTTCAGCCTAGGCGACAGAGCGAGACTCCGTCTCAAAAAAAAAAAAAGAACAGGCAAAAGGATAAAAATAAGCTCCGATTTAAGCATGAATAGTAATTTAAGATGTATAAACAACTCATAAAATCCTTGATCTATTGTGTAGCCCTTAGCAAAAAGCCTTGAATCATTAGGTGATATTTCATTAGAACAGCAGCTTAATTTCAATATTGAAGCTGCTCTCCAAACAATGAAGAAAAACAGAAATCTCTACATTTTCTATTTCTCAACCACTCCCAGTGCTCATTTATAGGAATTACCCCTAAATTTTTCCACTTAACCTTTCAGGGAAACACAAACCCACACCGACAGAAAACCCTTGTCTCTCTACACTTATACTCTCTTACTTATACTCACTGCCTCTACACAGTCATATTCACTCTCTACACACTCCTCTCTTTTCCCAAGAAAGAGCTCTGTTACAGGCAGAGGAGAAAATGGAGTGCCCCAGGATACACAATGGGGCCACTGTACTAAAAGGTGGAGCTTTTAGTAGGAGGAGTAAAGGTATTATAAATAGAACTGAGGAGGGGAACCTTTTCTCTCTCCGATCTCTATGATCTTTATTCCTGGCCTTGGAATTACCGTAAATCCCAGATCTTGGGGCTCCTCCAACTTGGGAGGGGTGGAGGTTATGAAGGAAACAGGATGGAACCAAACCAAAAAGGCAAACTGGGCCTAGTGCTAGAGGGGAAAGAGGGGCCCTAGGAACACACAAGATACAGCACGGCATACCAAGGTAGGAGAAAGAACTGGAAGAGATTAATAGCTAGCTAATAACAAAGGGCATGCCATTTGTCCTTGGTGCACTCCCAACACTTTTTAGGGGTGGCAGCAGCCACATAGGTGGCTGACAGGGATTCTAGTCCTCTTTTCTCACCATAACATTCCCAGGCTTCTTTCCTTTGCCCTCTCTAGTTATACAATCCAAATAGGTGCTTCCAACATTGATTTTTTAAAATCAAAGCCTTAAACAACAACAAAAATCACCACACCCAGTTTTATGATTGCCTCCATAAAATAGACCAGGCACCTTTCCATGATGCCAGGCCAATGGGCAGGGTGTGCTAGGGTAATATGCCACTATTATGTCCTCCCTTTAAAAAAAAAAAAAAAAAAACCTGAAGATCATCACAATGTCTCCATTGCCTTATTTTATTTTATTTTTTTTGAGACAGTTTCACTCTTGATGCCTAGGCTGGAGTGCAGTGGCACTATCTCGGCTTACTGCAACCTCCACCTCCCGGGTTCAAGCAATTCTCCTGCCTCAGCCTCCCGAGTAGCTGGGATTACAGGCAGCTGCCACCACGCCCGGCTAATTTTGTATTTTTAGTAGAGATGGGGATTCTCCATGTTGCTCAGGCTGGTCTCCAACTCCTGACTTCCAGGTGATCTGTCTGCCTCAGCTTCCCAAAGTGCTGGGATTACAGGCATGAGCCACCGTGCCCGGACAGTTACTTTTTAAGTATGCAAAAGCACTCAACTAAAAAACACCCCAGGGGATCATGCCCCTGGGTGGTCTTTAAAGGAAATGGGCTACTTTCCTATACTGGAAAAAAACATCTTACAGAAAAAAAGATGCTCTAGAGTAGCTGAAAATAAAATGTCTTGCTAATGCAGCACCTGATGAAGAAAATATGATGAAGTGTAACATTTTACTCAGGCCATGATATCCCAGCATAAGGCAGAGTTCTAAAATTGTTTTAAATCTTGTTTCTCAACAGGGGGAGGAGTGGGGGTCAAGAAAGGACCATCGGAATCACTAGAGGCATTTAAAATACAGTCGGCCCTCCTTATCCGTGGGTTCTGCATCCATGGACTCAACAAACTATGGATCAAAAATAGTCAGAAAAAAAATAAAGATACAAATAAAACAACACAGTGTAACAACTATTTATGTAGCATTTACATTGGATCAGGTATAAGTAATCTAGAGATGTTTTAAAGTATATAATATGTAATATGCTAAGGTTATATGCAAATACTATGCCATTTTATATAAGGAACTTGAGCAACTGTGGATTCTGGTATCTGCAGGTGTCCTGGAACCAAACCCCCACAGATACCAAGGGACTACTATATATATGTCTGGACCTCCCACCCAGATCTATGGAACCACAATTTCTATGGTAAGGCCCAGATAGCTGTATTTTTTTTTTTTTTTTTTTAGTTCCCCGGGTGATTCTAATGCACACATCTGGTTAACAACCACAGTTAAAAAAATGATGAGGCCAGGCACAGTGGCTCACGTTTGTAACCCCAGCACTTTGGGAGGCTGACGTGGGTGGATCACCTGAGGTCAGGTGTTTGAGAACAGCCTGGCCATTATGGTGAAACCCTGTTTCTACTAAAAATACAAAAATTAGCCAGGCGTAGTGGCAGGTGCCTGTAATTCCAGCTACTCAGGAGGCTGAGGCAGAAGAATCGCTTGAACCCGGGAGGTGGAGGTTGCAGTGAGCCAAGATCACGCCACTGCACTCCAGCCTGGGCAACAGAGCAAGACACTGTACAAAAAAAAAAAAGATGGAAACTATTCTTCAATCAAGAAAACTACAAGTAGACCAAAAAACTCAGGCCTCAGTTTCTTCATTAAATGAGATGGTTAAACGAAATTAGCGGTTGAACTAGATTAGTGGTAGTGTTTGGGGAAGGGGAGGTGTTAGCCAAAACACCCTCTGTAAAAAGTGAATTTTTTCAGGAAATTCAACAGTAAATCAAAAGCAGAGCTACTTTGGAAGGTGTGTTGAGGCTCTTCCCTCTCACCCCCAGGTCACCTCAGTGGAATCACCAAAGCTCCACAGAGCACAAGATGATCTCTTAGAACGGCTGCAGCTTTCAAATTCTTTGACCTTCCAAACCTAGAAATCCACAATTTAAATGGCAGAGAACTTACAATTTTTGTTTTCTTATAAACTTCATGAGAAAATGTCCCCTTATCTAGTGATACAGCATGTCTTGCTATGTCATCTTCTATTATTTGGAAAGACAAGTGTTATCCTCCTCACTTAAGTCACCACTGAAACCCAAGCTCCAGTTTCCTGGAAGGTTTTTTTTTTTTTTTTTGAGACACAGTCTTGCTGTGTCGCCCAGGCTGGAGTGCAGTGGCGCGATCTCGGCTCACTGCAAGCTCCGCCTCCCGGGTTTATGCCATTTTCCCGCCTCAGCCTCCCGAGTAGCTGGGACTAGAGGCGCCCGCCACCATGCCCGGCTAATTTTTTTTGTATTTTTAGTAGAGACGGGGTTTCACCGTGTTAGCCAGGATGGTCTTGATCTCCTGACCTCGTGATCCGCCCACCTCGGCCTCCCAAAGTGCTGGGATTACAGGCTTGAGCCACTGTGCCTGGCCTCTCCTGGAAGTTTTAAGCTCAGAAAAGAAGCCTAGATACAAGAGGGCATGCAAAATACAGGTTAGAGTTTGCCCCAGGAGAAGGAAGAATGGGACCAGAGGGGCACAAAAGAGATTTTAATGCAGCAATGTTGGTTTTGTTTTGTTTGGTTTTAGAGGAAAGGGAAATATCTCAAGTGTTAACATTTGTTAGTTCTGGGATACAAAGATGTTTGCTGTATTGTTCTCTGGAATTTCCTGTAGCATTTTAAGATTTTCAGAATTAAAATACACACACACACACACACACACGTGTACATGTATTAGCACCATTTCAAACACCCTTTTTATTAAAAGTTAATTACAGATATTTCATTATCCCTCACTTGCCTTCACCCAAGGTCACTTATAGAATACATGATCTATAATTACATCTACCCTGGGACTCTGCAAAAGAACACAAGCACCAGAACAAAAGAAATTAATCACTGATACCAAACTGACACTCTAAAATTAAGACCACAAGGCTGTGGGGCATCTGAAAAAGAAAAAGAACAGCTTTACAAATTCACTTCACAAAGAATGCAGAGGATGCTGCCTCTGAATATTGCCAAACAGATGGACCTACACCAACAGTACTATACTTCTAAGCCTCCCAAACCAAGCACCCACTCCACAGGTCATAGTAGGAGACTCAATTCATATATAAATCAAAATTCATGAATAAGTGAAACATTAAAGCCAAAAACCTCAAACCCTAAAAATGCTATTTCCACCTGACAGTTGGTAATGCCCAAAACATGCACAATAAGCATAAAACTGAACAATACAAACCTGGAAAATTTTTCAGTACACTTAAATGCCCATCACAGTAATTCACGATAAACTGTCATCAAGGCTACTTATTGCCATAAATAAATACCCTACCTATACTTATTCCCTCAACCACCAGCTTCCCAGTCACATCTATAACATACTTAAATAAATCTTTTCTTTTTTCCCCTGCCCCCAAAACAGTTTTGTCACCCAGGCTAGAGCACAGTGGTGAGAACACAGCTCACTGCTGCCTCGACCTCCCGGACTCAAGTGATCCTCCCTCCTCAGGCTCCCAAGTAGCTAGGACTACAGGTGCGCACCACCATGCCCGGCTAACTTTTTAAATTTTTTTTATAGGGATGAGGTCTCACTATGTTGCCCAATCTGGTCTCAAACAGCTGGGTTCAAGTGATCCCCTCTACCTCGGCCTCCCAACGTGTTGGAATTACAGGCATGGACTACTGTGCTCAGCCTCAAAGAAATCTTTATTTGTATTAACACTATTATCAGTTCCCGTCTCTTAATCTTCTCTCCAGCCAGCCAATCTTTACCTTTTTGCTTCTTCCAAATGACAAAGGTACTCATAAGCCACATTCTGACGTCTCCTTTCATCCATCTCCTCTGCAGTAAGTCTTTCATTATCCAGGACAGCTAAAACATAAAAGAAAGAATGTAAACACCAGGATCTGTAGCGTTCCTGAGTGATAAAAGATTGCCACAGACTCAATTTCCTGCTACTCACCTAGAAAGTCAGGGTAACTAATGAGTGTGTAGCTAGCCAGATGTACTACAATGACTTTTCTAAAACAAGAACTATGTGGTTTCAACTATACTCATCTTGACCTTTTTAAACATGGATGATAGTATAAATATGTACTAAGTTTTAGTGTAATCTTGAAAAATACTGTCTTGAGATTTTGGCCCAAATCTGTCCCTATCTGCCAGAACTCCTTCTAAATACAGAGCTGATAATGTTGTTTCCCTCTTTTATTAATGACCAAAGCTTGCAGTTATTGAGAAATAAGTGACAGTAACTGTACTAAGCATTTTACACACATTCTCTCATTGAAACCACTCCTATTTTACAGATGAGGAAATTGAGGCTGGGTGAGCCCAGCCCCGTGGCTAATAAGTGGCAGGGCCTGAATCCAAACCCAGAGAGTCTGTCTCCAAAGCCTGAGCTTAACCTTGAAGCAATCTGCTTCCTTCATGGGCACCAGGTATGGAATAAATTCCTAACTCCTTGGGAAGGCATTCAAGGCCTTTCCCAGTCTGGTCCCAACTATTTTTGGAAACTCTCCTCTGCCCTTCCTCCCACCACTGTGCAGTCCACACCACTCAGTTCCCAACACAGTGTCCCTCTACTCTTCAGTACCTTTGTTCATGCTTTTCCCTCAAATCCTGACTCTTGTTCCACATGCCCTATCAAACTGTTTTTCTTTTGAGACAGGGTCTTGTTCTGTCACTCAGGCTGGAGTGCAGTGGCACAATCATGGCTTATTGCAGCCTCGACTTTCTGGGCTCAAATGATCCTTCTACTTCAGCCCCAAGCAGCTGGGACCACAGGAATGGGCCACCACGCCTGGCTAATTTTTTTTTTTTTTTTTTTAGAGATGGAGTCTCACTATGCTGCCCAGGCTGGTCTCAAACTCCAGGCCTCAAACGATCCTCTCACCTCGGACTACCAAAGTGCTGGGATTACACGCAGGAGCCACTATGCCTGGCCACCTGTCAAACTTTCTACACAGCATTCTTCAAAGTTCTGTTCAAATGTCACCTTCAGGCCAGGTGCAGTGGCTCACACTTTGGGAGCCGAGGCGGGGGGATCATTTGAGATCAGGAGTTTGAGACCAGTCTGCCCAACACGGTGAAACCCTGTCTCCACTAAAAATACAAAAATTAGCCAGTGTGGTGGCCGACGCCTGTAGTCCTAGCTACTTGGGAGACTGAGGCAGGAGAATCGCTTGACCCTGGGAGGTGGGAGTTTGCAGTGAGCTGAAACTGCACCACTGCACTCCAGGCTGGGCGACAAAGAAAGACTCTGTCTCAAAAAAAAAAAAAAAAAGGTCACCTTCCGTGCTCATACTGTGTTCCCTAAGCCCCTTCTCCTTACCGACATTACTCTGTATGGCTAGTAAGTTCAGCATCTTTTATCGTTATTGCACCTTATAATCATTAGCATGCACACCTGTCTGGCTCTCTGATTAAAACGTTCTTTGGAGGCAGGGCCTGATCTTACTCATCTTTAATTTCATAAATGTGGCACAATACCTCACAAATAACTGTTGATGCGTGAAATGTTGAACCTTTAAAAAAGAACATTATTTCCAGAATATAAAATAAAATCGAAAACCTCATAATCCCAAAGGGTCCGCCTTTAGCCAATCCTGCCTGCAGTTCAATGACGTCCAAGGCCAACAACAGAAAATGAGGAAGTCTTAGGATTTTGTTTCTTTTTTTTACTATTTTACTTTTGAAATCTTGAGGAGGGAACTAAGCCCGAGAAAACTGACGTGACTTGCCCAGGACGGCACCTCTTAGCTAGCCTGGGGCCGGACAGGTCTGGACCCTGGTCTACCCCGCAGGCAATACTAGGGCAGCGCCTTTCCACGAAACGGGCAGAGCCCGCGTACCCAGACCCCAGTCCCCGGGACACGCCCTGCGCGGTCCTCCTGCCACCTCACCCTAGGCCGTCTTCCCCAATCTCGGTCGAGCTTGGGCGACGGGAGGGGCCGGGTAGGGCTCCCCCTACCGCGGCCCCAGCTAGGGCGGGAGGCCTCGGAGGTCCTCTCCGCCGCCTCGGACCCGAGGGGGCGAGCACCAGGGGCCTCCCCGCCTGCCGCCACCGGGGCGGCTCTTCCGGGTCCGAGCTGCCGGCAGCCGCCCTGCCCCACCCGCCTGGCCGACCCCCCAAGAAAATCGCGCCTCGTCTGCAGTTAGCTCGGCCCCGAAGCCCCGCGCCGCAGAGCCCCGCACTCACAGCCATAGTGCGGCCGGGCCACGCCTAGCCCGTCAACCTCGTCTGCGGAGGACATGGCGGCCGAGCCCGGGTCTCTGCTGAAGAAGCCGTGAAACCTTGGAGGCGCGGACAGCGGCAGCTGCAGCTCCTGCCAAGTGCGCGGGCTTGCCCGGGTCCCCGAGGCCCCGCCCATGCCGTCAACCCCACCCCGCAGGCCCAGTCCCAGCGGGACCGCCCGAGCGACACCGCCCTGCCGCACCGCCCTGAGCGGCCGGAAAGAGGCGGGGCCAGCGTCACCATACCCCGCCCCCAACTCCGCCCCCTCAGCCCGGCCCTGCATGCATCCCGCTACCGTCTCCGTAGGCGGAAGGAAGAAGGTAGAGCCCATCCTCCAATCGGGCTCATGCTGAGCTTGCCCTGCCGGGAATGCCCGCCCGGGTTTATAGCCCCGCCCCCAGGGCCACCGCCCTATCCGCAACTCTAACCGAAAAGCTGCCGGTGTCTGCTACCTGAAATCAAAATAGTGGGTCATCTCCCTTCTCTTGCCGGCCCAGCTAACCTCTGCACCAATACTCGGAGAAGGTGGCCCAGGGTATCTTGTTGGACACAAGCAGGCCCCAAACTGCCATAAAAGCCCTCCAACCCCACTCTCCACAGTTTGGCAACCTGGCCTCAGTGCTCTTAGATTCGGCAGCAGTCACCAGATTACCCAGGTATTTGAGATGCAGATGCTAAAGCAGAACTCTGTCCAAACTCCCTACCTTTAGATCCCTTGACATTGTTCTTTGCAAGTTCTTTTTTAAAGAACTCTTTTCCCTTACCAGGGATGCCTCTGCCCCCCTGCACCTTGTAGCTTGCCCTTCAGATATTGGTATTCAACGGTATTCTGAGCGCAGCCCTCTTCTGTTTTTTCTTATTTATTTATTTATTTATTTATTTATTTATTTATTTATTTGAGATGGAGTCTTGCTCTGTCGCTCAGGCTAGAGTGCAGTGGCCTGATCTCGGCTCACTGCAACCTCTGCCCCCCGGGTTCAAGCGACTCTCCTGCCTCAGCTTCCCAAGTAGCTGGGATTACAGGCGTCCGTCACCACGCCAAGCTACTTTTTTTATATTTTTAGTAGGGACGAGGTTTCACCATGTTGGTCAGGCTGGTCTCGAACTCCTGACCTCAGATAGCCCACCCGCCTCAGCCTCCCAAAGTGCTGAGATTACAGGTGTGAGCCACCGCACCCGGCCTGCTTCCGTTTATTCTTTGCCCAACTCAGTAACCTTTTCTACACTCGCCTATAACTGCTGAGGACCCCTCAATATGTATCACCAGACCAGATCATCTGGAAGTCCCTTGGTATTTTCAGCTAATGAACACTTTCACCTGTGCATAGCGCAGACACTTCAAATCCCACGTGTCAAATACTGACCCTGCTCCTGCTATATTCTCCATTCATAGAAGTACTCAATTCCCACTGGGAATACCCCAGGCTCCTTTCCTCACACCCTACATCCAATCTGTGTTTATTTCTGAGGTGTCTACTTTTGTCTCCATCTCCGTTGTGATTATGCTGTAGTCTCCCTTCTGCCAATCAGATCCTCACAGTTACCACGGTGTTCTCTCTAAAGTGCAAATGCAATTGTGTTTCTCTTTTTAATTTTTTTTTTATTACTCCCTTCAAGATAATGGGCCAAGTTCAGCATGATTTAGCATGCCAAATCATAGCCTGACTCCAGATGTTTTGCTCCAGCTATTTTCAATGTATTCACTCTTCCTTCAAACTATTAAAGATACTTGAAAACCTGTAAGAACAAAACACCACTGTAGAAAAATGGACAAGTGTTTGGTTTATTAAATCTACAAAGTAAAAAGTTATTCCATTCTTAAGCTTTTAAGTTCACTTTACAAATTATATTGTTCTATTTATAAGTCTAGCACATTTTACCAAACACTTTTCAGAAACTGAATGATTTATTTATTGGGGGGGTCACATTTTCATTGGGGGCCATAGGGGACATGGTCTTCTCCATGTCAATGGAAGTGCTTGCAGTTTCTTCAGCCACTCCAAGCTTGGGCCTTGGGGGTGGCTGGGAATATCCAGTATGTTCCCATCATCTCGGAGGAGCACTGGGTTGTTGTGGGGCGTGGCCTGGTTGATCCTGGTGGAGTACATGGTATAGGGACAGACTGGGGTCAGATTTACAGCTAGGTCCCCGATGGTGAGGAACAGGACCAGCACCCGCAACTTGGGCCAGGCATTCTTGAGAAAGGCAGCCAATGGCGGCGAGGACACAGAGCATTCTGAAATTTCCCGAATTTTTTTTTAACTCAATTTTTTTTTTTAACTCTCAGTTAATTAAACATCTTCAAATATTTAAAATTATGCCTACTAGGGCAGGCACAGTGGCTCACAACTGTAATCCCAGCACTTTGGGAGGCCAAGGCGGGTGGCTCACCTTAGGTCAGGAGCTCAAGACCAGCCTGGCCAACATGGTGAAACTCCGTCTCTACTAAAAATACAAAAATATTAGCTGAGCATGGTGACACACGCCTGTAGTCCCAGCCAGTCGGGAAGCTAAGGCAGGAGAATCACTTGAACCCGGGAGGCAGAGGTTGCAGTGAGCCAAGATCATGCTCCTGCACTCCAGCCTGGTTGATGGAGCAAGACTGTCTTTTAAAAACTAATAATAATTGCTGGGTGCAGTGACTCATGCCTGTAATCCCAGCACTTTGGGAGGCGGAGGCATGCGGATCACGAGGTCAGGAGATCCAGACCATCCAGGCTAACACGGTGAAACCCCGTCTCTATTAAAAATACACACACAAAAAAAAATTAGCCGGGTATGGTGGCAGGCACCTGTAGTCCCAGCTACTCCAGATGCTGAGGCAGGAGAATGGCGTGAACCCGGGAGGCAGAGTTTTCAGTGAGCCGAGATCGCACCACTGCACTCCAGCCTGGGCAATAGAGTGAGACTCCATCTCAAAAATAAAAATAAAAAATAATAATAATAATTAAATTTAAAAATAAAGAATGAATTGCGCCTATTCTATTGTCTATATTAGACTTTCTCTTTTTTTTTTCTCTTTTGAGACGGAGTTTCACTCTTGTCACCCAGGCTGGTGTGCAATGGCGCAGTCTCGGCTCACTGCAACCTCTGCCTCCTGGGTTCAAGCGATTCTCCTGCCTCAGCCTCCCAAGTAGCTGGAATTACAGGCACCCGCCACCACGCCTGGCTAATTTTTTTTTTTTTTTTTTT
>NC_045439.1:100711336-100748231 GCF_002776525.5 Piliocolobus tephrosceles | reverse complement strand
TTTTTTTTTTTTTTTTTTTTTGAGAGGGAGTCTCACTCTGTCCCCCAGGCTGGAGTGTAATGGCACAATCTCGGCTTACTGCAACCTCTGCCTCCTGGGCTCAAGCAATTCTCCTGCCTCAGCCTCCTGAGTAGCTGGGATTACAGGCACGCACCACTGCGCCCAGCTAATTTTTGTATTTTTAGTAGAGACAGGATTTCACCATGTTGCCCAGGCTGGTCTTGAACTCCTGACCTCAGGTGATCCACCCACCTCTGCCTCCCAAAGTGCTGGGATTACAGGTGTGAATTACCACGCCCGGCCTAGATTTTCTGTCTAATTCATTCAATTGTTTAAACTTTTTCAAAACTTGTAATTCCTGTAAATAAACATTACAAGCATAACGAAGCTAATATTCTCTTAGAAGGCCTGATTCCATAAGTAAACTTAGTAAGTTTTCAACTCAAAAACCTAAGTCTAAAACTAACTCAATTACACATTTAAAATGATTTACAAAAACGCTATCATTCAAATAGGCCAAATTTTCTTAAACATTGAGAATACATAAAATGTGAAATATTTCTTTTTCTTTCTTTCTTTTTTTTTGAGACGGAGCCACACTCTTTCGCCCAGGCTGGAGTGCAGTGGCGCGATCTCGGCTCACTGTAACCTCAGCCTCCCAAGTTCAAGTGATTATCCTGCCTCAGCCTCCTGAGTAGTAGGGATTACAGGCGCACACCATCACATCCAGCTAATTTTTGTATTTTACTAGTGGTGAGGTTTCACCATGTTGGCCAGGCTGGTCTTGAACTCTTGACCTCAGGTGATCCACCCACCTTGGCCTCCCAATGTGCTGGGATTATAGGCGTAAGCCACCATGCCCAGCGGAAATATTTCTTCTTAATTCCAACATATTAATCCGATTGTTTATTCCATAAAGGCTTTCTTTACTTAATTATAAAGTTTGTCTGAGGTGAAAGCCACAGAAATGTTAAGACAGGCCGGGCGCGGTGGCTCAAGCCTGTAATCCCAGCACTATGGGAGGCCGAGACGGGCGGATCACGAGGTCAAGAGATCGAGACCATCCTGGCTAACACGGTGAAACCCCGTCTCTACTAAAAATACAAAAAACTAGCCGGGCGAGGTGGCGGCGCCTGTAGTCCCAACTACTCGGGAGGCTGAGGCAGGAGAATGGCGTGAACCCGGGAGGCGGAGCTTGCAGTGAGCTGAGATCTGGCCACTGCACTCCTGCCTGGGTGACAGAGTGAGACTCCGTCTCAAAAAAAAAAAAAAAAAAAAAAAAATGTTAGGACAGTTACCAACTCTACCGATACCTTACTATACCAAGTGTTGCATATTTATTTTCTCAGCTGATCCTTGTAATAATCCTGTTATGTCCGTTTTACACTTGGAAAAATGGAGACCTGGGTTATTTACCTGAAGCCACACAGCAAGAGGCAGAGCTGGAACTCAAACCCAGGCCTATCTAATGACAAAGCCCACATTCCTGGTGAATAAACTCAAGATTCAGAGAAATAGACATTAAGATAATAACATGCTGGCCAGGCATGACGGCTCACACCTATAATCCCCCAGCACCTTGGGAGGCAGAGGCGGGAGGATTGCTTGAGGCCAGCAGTTCAAGACCAGCCTGGGCAACATGAAAAATCCTGTCTCTACAGAAAATACAAAAAATTAGCCTGGCGTGGTGGCATGCTACCCAAAAGGCTGATATGGGAGAATTGCTTGAGCCTGGGAGTTGAGGCTGCAGTGAGCTGTGATCCCGCCACTGTGCTCCAGCCCAGGTAGACAGAGTAAGACCCCATCACCAAAAATAAATAAATAAATAACATACCACATATCACTTCTTGCCTATCATATGTAGCAACATTTTGATTTGTCTTTTTAATTGATATTATTGGCAAAGGGGTAAAAAAGCAACCACTCTTATGCAATGCTAGTAGGCAATAAATTAATATAGTCTTTCTAAAGACCAGTTTCACATTATGCATCTACTCTTCAACCAAAAAAAAATTCACTTCTTAGAATATATCATAAGGATATTGTGTTTGTATTAAATGTGCAAAAATTATCCATGAAGATGCTCCTTGAAAATTACTCAAATGTCCATCAGTAGGTGTTTAAGTCAGTGATGGCAGCTATACACAATAGAATGCCATATAGCCATGAACAGTGATGATCTGTGGTCTGGTCAGGCTTGACTGGCTACAGGAAACAGACATGCACAGTTTTACTTCTAGAGGAAAAAAGACTGGAAGGGGGACCTTTATTATAAAGGCCTGTATGGACTGGAACTGCACCAAAAACAAAACTACACTAAACAAAAAAACCAGGATAAATGAAAGCTTAAAGGCATGGTTTCATTCCTCTGAGCAGCTCTGCTTTCCCACAGAATGGCTCTACTCTCCACTCTTTGATAACCAGCTTCCTCCATTTAATTTTTTCTGTTCCCTCACAAGTCTTGTTTCTGCTTGCCTTGCCATGGCTTTGACTGAAGGTCATGGTATCCTTACATCATCAGCTCCATTGAGGATCATCTCAATTGCCTAACTCCATAACCCATAGAGTGGCATATGATTGACCCAGCTCAGCTTTCCATCCTGTGGGTACATCTCTGACCACCCACAGGCAGGCTGCCCTTAGATTAGATGCTGATTCTTTACTTCCGTCAACTGTGATCAGGAGATACAGACAATTAAGCATAGAGAACTATGAGCTGGGCATTATTTCCTTCAGTGGGAGGCTGGGTGGGCAAAAAATGTACAGGCCGGCAGTACGATATTTTAATATTGTGGTTAAGTGAAAATATCAAATTATGATTAATAAATATGATACCATTTTGTTTTAAATATAGATAGATAGATAGATACATTAATGGATATGTGCTTTTGAATAGACAAAGCCTTGAAGTATAGACAACAATATATTAACAGTGGCTTCTCCAGGCAGTGCTATTACACTGGATTTGTGTGGGGTTTGCTTGCTTGTTTGTATTTAAAATGAGCTGCTGGAAATACTATTTTGTTAGCAAATATAAATATGAATAAAATTATTAAATATGAAATGAATACATGACAAAACAATGAGGTAAATGGTCATTTGGGGAGTCAAAATTGGTTCATGATCACAAAGAATTTATAAGCCAGCAGGAGTCAAACAATATTAACAAGATATCTTCTGTAATCCCAGCACTTTGGGAGGCCGAGACGGGCGGATCACAAGGTCAGGAGATCGAGACCATCCTGGCTAACACGGTGAAACCCCGTCTCTACTAAAAAATACAAAAAACTAGCCGGGCGAGGTGGCGGGCGCCTATAGTCCCAGCTACTTGGGAGGCTGAGGCAGGAGAATGGCGTGAACCCAGGAGGCGGAGCTTGCAGTGAGCTGAGATACAGCCACTGCACTCCAGCCTGGGCGGCAGAGCGAGACTCCATCTCAAAAAAAAAAAAAAAAAAAAAACAAGATATCTTGAGATAAGCACCATAATAGAAGTTTCCCTTGCTTGGAATAGCTTTTAGCCTATTATCTGCCTGGGAAACTCCTACTGAACTTCCCAGACCCAATTCAAATGTCACCTACTCCCCAGGCAAAATTAATCACTTCCTCATTTATTATATTTCCCAGTAGTACTTTAGCAACCAGGTGTCTTCAGAAATAAGTCTTACTGTCTAGTAAATACAACATTTTCAAGACGTAAGTCCCAAGTTTTTTTAATATTTAAATGCCTCTGAAATCAGGATAGGTCTTACAATCAGTATTAAAAGAAACTAGCCAGCTACCAGGAGAAAAGTAGATGGAGAAGTAACATAATTGTTGATATAGTCTGGATATTTGTCCCCATCCAAATCTCATGTTGAACTATAATCTCCAGTGTTGGAGATGGGGCCTGGTGGGAGGTGATTTGATCATGGGGGCGGTTTTGTTGTTATGCTAGTGAGTGAGTTCTCATGAGATCTGGTCGTTTAAAAGTGGTCATTTAAAAGCTTGCGGCACTCTCTCTCTCTCTTGCTCTTAATTTCACCATATGATGTGCCTCCTCCCCATTCACCTTCCACCATGATTGGAAGCTTCCTGAGGCCTCCTTAGAAGCAGATGCCACTATGCTTCCTGTACAGTCTCCAACACTGTGAGTCAATTAAATTTCTTTTCTTATAAATTGCCCAGTCTCAGCCAGGCACAGTGGCTCACACCTATAATCCCAGCATTTTGGGAGGTGAAGGTGGGTGGATCACTTGAGGTCAGGAGTTCAAGACCAGCCTGATCAACACAATGAAACCCCATCTCTACTAAAAAAAAAAAAAAAAAAAATAGCAAGGTGTGATGGTGTGTGCCTATAATCCCAGCTACTCGGGAGGCTGAGGCAGGAGGATCACTTGAACCCAGGAGGTGGAGGTTGAAGTGAGCCAAGACTGCACCACTGCACTCCAGCAAGGGTAAGAGAGCAAGACTCTGTCTCAGAAAAAAAGAAAAGAAATTACCCAGTCTCAGGTATTTCTTTCTAGCAATGCAAAAATGGACTAACACAGAAAATTGGTACCAAGGAGTAGGGTACTGCTATAAAGATACCTGAAAATGTGGAACTGACTTTGGAACTGGGTAACAAGTATAGGTTGGAAGAGTTTGGAGGGCTCAGAAGAAGACAGGAAGATGAGGAAAAGTTTGGAACTCCTTAGAGACTGGTTACATGGTTTCAACCAAAATGCTGATAGTGATATAGACAATGAAGGCCAGGCTGACAAGGTCTCAGATGGAAGTGAGAAACTTATTGAGAACTAAAATAAAGGTCATATTTGTTATGTCTTAGCAAAGAGCCTGGCTGTGTTCTGTCCATGCCCTAGGGATCTGTGGAACTTTTAACTAAAGAGTGATGATCTAAGGTGTCTGACAGAAGAATTTTTTTTTTTTTTTTTTTTTTTTGACACTGAGTCTCACTCTATCACCCAGGCTGGAGTGCAGTGGCACATCTCAGCTCACTTCAACCTCCACCTCCCGGGTTCAAGCAATTCTCATGCCTCAGCCTCCTGAGTAGCTGGGATTACAGGCACCCACCACCATGCACAGCTAATTTTTGTATTTTTAGTAGAAATGAGGTTTCACCATGTTGACCAGGCTGGTCTTGAACTCCTGACATCAGGTGATCTGCCCACCTCAGCCTCCCAAAGTGCTGGGATTACAGGCATGAGCCACCATGCCTGACCAGCAGAAGAAATTTCTAAGCAGCAAAGCATTCAAGATGTGTCATGGCTGCTTCTAACAGCCTAACTTAAATGTGGGAGCAAATAAATGACTTAAAGTTGAAATTTATATTTAAAAAGGAAGCACAGCATAAAAGTTTGAAAAATTTGCAACCTGGCCATGTGGCAAAGAAAGAAAAAGCTTTTTCAAGAGAGGAATTCAAGCAGGCTTTGGAGCCACCACTTGCTAGACAAATTTGCTTGACTGAAAAGGACCCAAGAACTAATAGCCAAGACTATGGAAAAAAGACCTCAAAGGCATTTTAGAGACCTTTATGGCAGCCCCTCCCATCATAAGCCCAGAGGCCTAGGAGGGAAGAATGGTTTCCTGGACCAAGCCCAGGGCCTTGCTGCCCTGCACAGCCTTGGGACACTGCTTCCCACATCCACGCTGCTCCACCTCTAGCCACAGCTCAAAGGGGTCCAGGTACAGCTTGGGCTGCAGTTCCAGATGGTACAAGCCAAAAGCCCTGGTGGCTTCCATGTGGTGTTAAGCCTGCAGGTGCACAGAGCACAAGACTTTAGGCTTGCCACCCTCCACCTAGATTTCAGAAGGTGTATGGACAAGTCTGGGTGTCCAGGCAAAAGAGTGCTGTAGGGTTGGAGCCCTCACAGAGAACCTCTACTAGGTCAGTGCCAAGGGGAATTGTAAGGTTGGCACACTGATATGGATTGGCTGTGTCCCCACACAAATCTCACCTTGACTTGTAACAATCTCCACGTGTCAAGGGTGGGGCCAGGTGGAGATAATTAAATCGTGGGAGTGGTTTCCCTCATACTATTCTAGTGGTAGTGAATAAGTCTCATGAGATCTGATGGTTTTATAAATGGGAGTTGCCCTGCACAAGCTCTCTTGTCTGCCGCCATGTAAGATGTGAATTTGCCCCTCATTTTTCTTCTGCCATGGTTGTGAGCCCCACCCCAGGGTGGAACTGTGAGTCAAGTAAACCCCTTTCCTTTATAAATTACCTAGTCTTGGGTATGTATTTATTAGCAGTGTGAGAACAGATTAATACACATTCCCCACACAGAGTTCCCAATGGGCATACTGCCTAGTGGAGCTGTGAGAAGAGGGCCACCGTCTTGTAGATCCAAGAATGGTAGATCCAACAGCAGCTTGCACTCTGTGCCTGGCAAAGCCACAGGCACTCAACTCAAGCCCATGAGAGCAATCATGGGTGAATCATGCATAGCCACAGGAGTAGAGCTGCCCCATGCCTTGGGAGTCCACCCATTGCAACAGTGTGCCCAGCATATGGAACATGGAGTCAAAGATTATTTCAGAGCTTTAAGATTTAATGACTGCCCTTCCAGCTTTCAAACTTGCATGGGGCCTGTAGCCCCTTTCTTGTTGGCCGATTTCTCCATTTTGAAATGGGAGTGTTTATCCGAGGCTTGTACTATAACTGTCAGGCCTCACAGGATAGCTTCTCAGGAGATTGTAAGTATGTTGTGTAGGCAGAATTCTGAGATGACTGTCCAAGATTCCCAATGCTTGGCTATTCAATCAAACACTAATCTAGGCACTATTTTGAAGGGATTTTGCAGATGCAATTAAGGCTACTAAACAGTTGATCTTAAGATGGGGAGATTATCCTGGTCATCACATGAGCCATCTATAAGCAGAGAGATTCCCTTAGCTGACAAAAGAAGTCAGAGACTCAAAGCATGGAATGGTTCAATGGGCCATTCCTGGTATTGAATATAGAGGGGTCCACATGGAAAGGACTTGAGAGCAGCCTTGAAAAGTTAAGAGTGGCCCCTGACTGATAGTCAGTAAGGAAACAGGGACCTCAGAACTGCAACTGCAAGGAAATTGATTCTGCCTATAGCCTAAATGAGCTTGGAAGCAGATTCTCCTCACAGCCTCAAGATAAGTCCTTAATCTAGTGAACATTTTAATCTTGACCTTGTAAGACTCTGAGCAAAGAACCCAGTCAAGCTTGCCTGTACTTCAATAGAAAACTATTACATACACTTAAGGAAACTTGAGTGTATGGGGAGGGGGTTGGGGTGGCTTATAAATAACGTTGCCAAATATGCTAATGGTGAAATTTTGTATAAAAAGGACTATGAGCTAGCTGGGCACCCTGCTCCTCTCTGATAAGACTAACTCCATATAGTTCATGAGTCTTTTGAGCAGATGTAGCCCACAATAAATCAGATACTCCATTTGGTCTATGTAATTACTGATCTTCTTTGTCTCTCTATACGTTGAATACCTTGGGAAAAGAGATAGAACACCTTGTTCTAGAGATAGAACAAAGGGCCAGTAAACTTCAGAATACCATGAAGTGGCTGGCTGTCAAGTACCAGTTTTCATCCTTGTGAAACTTCAAGTATTACCTATCACCGCTTAACTCCTTAATCAACTCGTTTGAGAGAAACCTATTTCACCTTGTCCTAAAGGTATTCAGATATTCCAGATCTTGTGTTTACGCACAGCTCTTGCCAGGTATTCCGACTTCAGCCATTTCTTCAACTCTTGGTGTTTCAGATGGAGGAAAAGTTTTGAACTACCTGTTGGTAGTTGCAGCTATTTACCAACTGCTTATCATGTTCCAAAAAATGCTAGGTGCTTTATTTATATTGTCTCATTTAATCTTCACAATAACCCCATGAGGAAATATAATTATCCTCGTTTTACAAATAAGAAAACAAGCACGAAGAGGTTAGGTATTTTGCTTAAGCCATAAGATTCAGAGTTAGGATCAAGCCTCTATCTCTCTGATTCTAAAATCTCTGTCAAATCATCATTCAACACCGTGTCCTAGTTTATGGACAGCATATCAATGAGAAGGTGTTCATTCATCTCTTAAATATGCCTAATTGCCTCGGAAAACCTTTCAACAAACATGTGTGAACACCCATGTCCTAGTCTAGGGACAATATATAAAAACAGAGACCCGGAAGTTGTGGGAGGAAGCCAGGAAGTCAGCCCAGAATGGAGTTGGGGCATTGGTTTCCGGGCTGGGGTTAGAATAGGCCACAAAGTTCTACTGCAGTCTTCAAGGCCTAAGACAAAGGACAAATCTAAGGACTCACCAAGAGACAGAAATAGCTCATAGGAATCATGAGCTCATTGGAGAGTCAGACCAAAGTATGGGGAAAGAGCAGTAAATGAGGCATGGAACACCAGACCCCATCACAGGGTTAGAACCCGAGACAAGCCTGCATGGTAGGGTTACCCATGGGAAACTCCTGAAACATCGACAGGGATGACAATGGGTTACTAGTAACAACAGCTAACTCGTAACCAGTGCCCTTTAGGTCCAGTTGTAAGTATTTGATCTCATTTGGCCTTCACAACAATCCTATGAGGTAGGAACTACTAGAATTTTCAATTTAAGGATGAGAAAACTGAGATCAGAAAGGTTATTAATGTTCCAAAGATTACACAACTAGTTAGTGACATACTCAGAATTCAAACTGCATTGGACCCAAAGCCCACATATGTGAACGCTATTCTCCACCAATGCACATAAGGACCTAGAGGGCTGAGTTGAAAGATTTGTGAGGCCACATCTACCAAGGAATGTGATGGATATAGACTCGACAAAGCACTCTCAAGAAGCTTTCAGACATCAAGACAAAAATCTAGGAGCACAGATAACAGAACAGTTGACAGGTCGGGCATGGTGGCTCATGCCTGTAATCCCAGCACTTTGAGAGGCTGAGGTGGGCAGATCATGAGGTCAGGAGGTGGAGACCATCCTGGTTAACACGGTGAAACCCCGTCTCTATTAAAAATACAAAAATTAGCCAGGCCTGGTGGCAGGTGCCTGTAGTCCCAGCTACTTGGGAGGCTGAGGCGGGAGAATGGCGTGAACCCAGGAGATGGAGTTTGCAGTGAGCCAAGATCGTGCCACTGCACTCTAGTCTGGGCAACAGAGCGAGACTTCAACTCAAAAAAAGGAAGACTTTGCAGGGAAGACCAATGGAAAGGGTGAGAAAGGGCACAAGTTGCAGTAACAGTGTAAACCAAGCTAGAAAAATCGCAAAGGTGTGTGCATGTGCAATCATGCCCTGATTCTTGTCTAGTTAACTTCACCCCAGGCTTTTCAAACAGCCACAGGCTTCTCAAACAGCCCAGGCTTCTCAAACTTCACCCCAGGCTTCACTAACAGCCACATGATGTTTCAAAAAGTCCAAGTGGAACCTCTTTGGAAAGATGCCCACCACTGGCAGAGGCTGTGACCTTTTTCCTCAGGTACCATGGGTTGCTACATGGGGAATGGGTGGACACTGGGCTGTAAATACCGTGTCCAGAATTTATTCCTTTTGGTGGGTTCTTGGTCTCGCTGACTTCAAGAATGAAACTGTGGACCTTCGCAGTGAGTGTTACAGCTCTTAAAGATGGTGTGTCTGGAGTTTGTTCCTTCAGACATTCAGATGTGCCCCAAGTTTATTCCTTCTGGTGGGTTCGTGGTCTCATTGACTTCAGGAGTGAACCACAGACCTTCTCAGTGAGCGTTACAGCTTGTAAACGTGACGTGTCCGGAGTTGTTTGATCCTCCTGGTGGGTTCATGGTCTTGCTGACTTGAGGAATGAAGCTGCAGACCCTCGCGGTGAGTATTACAGCTCATAAAGGTAGTGTGGACGCAAAGAGTGAGTAGCAGCAAGATTTATTGTGAAGAATGAAAGAACAAAGCTTCCACAGTGTGGAAGGGGACCCGAGCGGGTTGCCACTGCTGGCTGGGGTGGCTAGCTTTTATTCCCTTATTTGTCTCCACCCACATCCCGCTGATTGGTCCATTTTACAGAGTGCTGATTGGTCCATTTTACAGAGTGCCGATTGGTGCGTATACACTCCTTTAGTTAGACACAGAGTACTAACTGGTGCATTTTTACAGAGTGCTGATTGGTGCGTTTACAATCCTTTAGCTAGACACAGAGTGCTGATTGGTGCATTTTTAATCCTCTAGCTAGACAGAAAAGTTCCCCAAGTGCCCACCTGACCCAGAAGCCCAGCTGGCTTCACCTGTCAATACCTTCTTTCTTTATCACTCCTCATTTTCTTTAGAACTGATATTTGGGTGGTAGAAAGCTCACATCCTTTATGGAAAGTCACCTTCCCATAAGCTCCTGTGGAAGTACAGTACAGAAAAATCTAACTAGGCCTCTCATGAGATTACAGGCAATGAGTGACATTTCTACTACAACTTTTTTTTTTTTTTTTTTTTTTTTGAGACGGAGTCTCGCTCTGTCACCCAGGTTGGAACACAGTGGTGCAATCACAGCTCCCAGGAGTCTTGACCTCCCCAGCTCAAGTGGTCCTCCCACCTCAGCCTCCCCAGTAGCTGGGGCCACAGGCATGCACCACTATGCCCAGCTAATTGTTTTTATTTTTTGTAGAGATGGAGTCTCATCATGTTGCACAAGCTGGTATCCAATTCCTGGAGTGCAGTGGCAAAATCTCTGCTCACTGCAAGCTCTGCCTCCCAGGTTGACACCATTCTCCTGCCTCAGCCTCCCAAGTAGCTAGGACTACAGGCACCCACCACCACGCCTGGCTAATTGTTTGTATTTTTAGTTTCACTGTGTTAGTCAGAATGGTCTCGATCTCCTGACCTTGTGATCTACCCGCCTCAGCCTCCCAAAGTGCTGGGATTACAGGCATGAGCCACCGCGCCTGGCTTCTACAACTTATAATGCCAGAGCCGGGCAAGGTAGAAACTGCAAGACTTCAGTCACCATTCAGTTATGTAAAGACTAACACATGGACACACTGGCTCACACCTGTAATCCTAGCACTTTGGGAGGCCATGGCAGGAAGATTGCTTGAGCCCTGGAGTTGGATACCAGCCTGTGCAACATGATGAGACCCCATCTCTACAAAAAATAAAAACAATTAGCTGGGCATAGTGGTGCATGCCTGTGGCCCCAGCTACTGGGGAGGCTGAGGTAGGAGGACCACTTGAACTGGGGAGGTCGAGACTCCTGGGAGCTGTGATTGCACCACTGTGTTCCAACCTGGGAAACAGAGCAAGACCTTGTCTCAAAAAAAAAAAAAAAAGGGGGCTAGGAAAGGTGGCTCACTCCTGTAATCTCAGCACTTTGAGAGGCTGAGGCAGGTGGATCCCCTCAGGTCTGGAGGTCCAGACCAGCCTAGCCAAGATGGTGAAACTCTGTCTCTACTAAAAATACAAAAATTAGCCGGGCATGGTGAGATGCGCCTGTAATCCCAGCTATTTGGGAAGCTGAGGCAGGAGAATTGCTTGAACCCGGGAGGCGGAGCTTACAGTGAGCCAAGATCACCCCACTGCACTCCAGCCTGGGCAACAGAGTGATACTCTGTCTCAAAAAATAAAAAAAATTAAAATTAAAAAAAAAAAAAAAAGACTAACAGGAAAAAACGCGAGAGACATACAGCTATGCAGCAATGTTCCTCCCTAAGACTCCAGTCAGTTCATTGACACGTGTCCAGTTTGATTTTTTTTTTTTAAAAAGGCCAGGTTCTGCCACCTTTCTTACAGTACAGAAACAAGCTCTCTCAGTCACAAGTATCAATCACATTATTCAGTTTCGTGGAATCACTGGCAATGCCCCCATGTATCAGAATGTCTTCTGTGACTGAATTTACATGTCAAGGTTAATTAAACAAAGCTTTATTTCAGTATCATGGCTTGTATGCATTTTTCTCATTCATGGACCAACTGGCGTAAGTGATGCCTCCTCCAGGAAGCCTTCCTTGACTCTCAAGATAGCCCTTCCCTGGCTGACATATACTTCTTGTATTGAAACTATGTGTCTGGGCTGGACGCGGTGGCTCACACCTGTAATCCCAGCACTTTGGGAGGCCGAGGCGGGAGGATCACCTGAGGTGAGGAATTTGAGACCAGTCTGGCCAACATGGAAAAAACCCGTCTCTACTAAAAATACAAAAATGAGCTGGGTGTGGTGGCGCATGACTGTAATCCCAGCTACTGGGGAAGCAGAGGCAGGAGAATTGCTTGAACCCGCAAGGTAGAGGTTGTGGTGAGCTGAGATCACCTCACTGCATTCCAGCCTGAAGGACAGAGTTAGACTCTGTCTCAAAAAAAGAGAAAAAAGAAAGAAAGAAACTACGTGTCTGTATGTCTGTTTCCCACAACCACTCTGTGTACTCCTCAAGAGAACTGTCATGTTTACACCTGTATCCCAAGCACCCTCAACTAGGCCTGGATATAATAGGTAATGAGTGTTTACTGAATTAAATTGAATAAATTAGAGAGATACAATGTGGGGTTTGATGTGTGTCCATATATTCTGTTTGTAACATGCCTCCGACTCTGGAGAGGGAGGACATGCTATGCTGGTGCCGAGACTCAGGCTGAAGTGCTAACATTTAGATGCTTCAGGTTTCCTTCAGTTAAGCCCAAGTCACCTGGATCAAGAAATTTATGTATTCTTATTACATAACTGACAGATTCAGGGCAGACTCAGTAATAAAATCAAGCTTCTGGCTTCAGGATCCCAAGAGATTTTTCTCTTAAAGAATTTGGGCTGGACGTGGTGGCTCATGCCTGTAATCCCAGCACTTTGGGAGGCTGAGGCGGGTGGATCACGAGATCAGGAGTTCAAAACTAGCCTGGCCAACATGGCGAAAGCCCGTATCTACTAAAAATACAAAAATTAGACCGGGCACGGTGGCTCAGACAGGGTGCAGTGACTCATGCCTGTAATCCCGGCAGTTTGGGAGGCGGAGGCAGGCGGATCATCTGAGGTCAGGAGTTCGAGACCAGCCTGGTCAACATGGTGAAACCCTGTCTCTACTAAAAATACAAAAATTAGCCAGACATGGTGGCAGGTGCCTGTAATCCCAGCTACTCGGGAGGCTGAGGCAGGAGAATTGCCTGAATCCAGGACAGGGAGGTTGCAGTGAGCCAAGATCATGCCACTGCACTCCAGCCTGGGCAACAGAGCAAGACTCCATCTCAAAAAAAAAAAAAGAATTTTATAGGCAACTAAAATGGGTGGGACCAACCTGCCATTCCAGCTGCAGAGAGAAAAGTCAAACATTAGCGGACTGAGATCTTATTGTGGATGAAGAACCTAGTATCTGGGGCAGAAAGCAAGCTCCTCCCAGGAGAAGAGCAAGAAAGGAAGGTTGATGCTATAGCCTGTGGAAGGGTCTGAAACTCTACATTAAAGGACATTCCACTCTCTTCTGTAGACAATAGGAAATGATTTAAGATTTATTTATTTTTTTATTTATTTTTTATTTTTTTATTTTTTTTGAGACGGAGTCTCGCTCTGTCGCCCAGGCTGGAGTGCAGTGGCCGGATCTCAGCTCACTAAAAGCTCCGCCTCCCGGGTTTACGCCATTCTCCTGCCTCAGCCTCCCCAGCAGCTGGGACTACAGGCGCCCGCCACCTCGCCTGGCTTGTTTTTTGTACTTTTTAGTAGAGACGGGGTTTCACTGTGTTAGCCAGGATGGCCTCCATCTCCTGACCTCGTGATCCGCCCGTCTCGGCCTCCCAAAGTGCTGGGATTACAGGCTTGAGCCACCGCGCCCAGCCCCTGATTTAAGATTTTATAAGCAGGGGAGGAGTATGATTTGATTCAACAAAGATTTATGAAATGTTTACTTTTGTACTAGTATGAACAAGGGCATAAAGTTGAGTTAAACATAGTCACTGCCCTTTAGACAAGTACACAAGTGACTGTAATGCAAGATGAAATAAGAAGTGAGTGAAACCCAAGATGTAGAAAGAAAGGATTACAGAAGTCCAAAGGAAATCCTATCTGCTTGATGGAGGAGATCTGGAAATACTTTATGGAGAGGGAGGTGTTTTAATGGAGCCTTGAAGAATAGCTACTTTATAAACAAAATTTCCTGAAGAGGCAACATGAACAACAATAAACTCATAAAAGTTGTGTAACTGCTGGGCGCAGTGGCACACGCCTGTAATCCCAGCACTTTGGGAGGCCCAAGCAGGGGGATCGCCTGAGGTCCGGAGTTTGAGAACAGCCTGCCCAACATGGCGAAACCCGTCTCGACAAGAAATTAGCCGGGTATGGTGGCGCATGCCTGTAATCCTAGTTACTCGGGAGGCTGAGGCAGGAGAATTGCTTGAACCTGGGAGGTGGAAGTTGCGGTGAGAGGAGATCGTGCCACTACACTCCAGCCTGGGAGACAAAGTGAGACTCCCTTTAAAAAAAAAAAAAAGTTGGGTAACTTCCCCACTAATCAGGGAGACACTTTTTACTTTAATTTGATTTATTTATCTGAAACAGGATCTGGCTCTGTCATCCAGGCTGGAGTGCAGTGTCATGATCATAGCTTACCGCGGCCTTCACCTCCAGTGCTCAGGCAATCCTCCCACCTCAGCCTCCTGAGTAGCTGGAACTACAGACACCAGCTACCATGGCCAGATAATTTTTCATCTTTTTTTTAGAGATGGGGTCTCACTATGCTATCCAGGCTGGTCTTGAACTCCTGAGCTCAAGAAATCCTCCTGCCTCAGCCTCCCAAAATGCTGAGATTACATGTGTGACTACTATGCCCAGCTGAGATGCATATTAACACCACAATGAGATATCATTTCATACTCAAAGACATTTTATAAATAAAATTTCTACATATATAGATATATATGTATGTATACATATATTTGCTTTTCTCTCTATATATACACATACATACGTATACATATAATACATGTATATTATATATAATATACATATGTTTCCAATTAACTACTATACTGAAGTTCATATTAGTAAATCCTTTGATTTTCATTAGTTTGTATGAGTATCCTATTGCTTAAGCAATATATTTAGTTTTGTCTGTTTTTTACTTTTACTGTTTTTTTTTTTTTTTTTCCCAAGACGGAGTCTCACTCTGTCACCCAGGCTGGAGTGCAGTGGCACAATCTTGGCTCACTACAACCTCCACTCCCAGGTTCAAGGGATTCTTCTGCTTCAGCTTCCTGAGTAGCTGGGACTACAGGTGTGAGCCACCACACCCGGCTAATTTTTGTATTTTTATTAGAGACAGGATTTCACCATGTTGGCCAGGCTGGTCTCAAACTCCTGACCTCGTGATCCACCCGCCTCGGCCTCCCAAAGTGCTGGGATTACAGGTGTGAGCCACTGCACCCGCCCTGATCTTTACTGTATTTTTGCTCTTACTAAATATATATGTATGTATAGAGAGAGACAGGGAAAAAAGCAAATATATATAAAAGCATAGGAGTGAGAAATGCCAAACTCTTTCCCAAGTTGTACAGTGGGTACATGGTTGTTCTTTATACTAATTGTTGTATATTTTAATATCGACTTTTTTTTTAAAGAGTAGATAGTAGTTCAGCAGGAGGAAGTGAAGCAAGAAGCTATTCTAGAGAGAAGAAATTGTACTGGAGAGGGCAGGCTGTGTTCAGGAAACAAAGTGTCATCATTCTGCTTGGCAGAATAAAAGACATTTTTTCTTTGTCATAAGAGCAGCAACTTGCATTTGTGCACTTTATAAAATACTTTCATGTGCTCCCACCTGTTAATTATCAACTTGAAGAACAAGTATTCCATTCGATACATGAGGAAACAGGCTCAGAAAGAATAAGCGATATATCTGTGAGTATTTTTTGGCAGAGGAAAAGCTTAAAAGGATATACAACAGGCCGGGCGTGGTGGCTCAAGCCTGTAATCCCAGCACTTTGGGAGGCCGAGACGGGCAGATCACGAGGTCAGGAGATCGAGACCATCCTGGCTAACACGGTGAAACCCCGTCTCTACTAAAAAATACAAAAAACTAGCCGGGCGATTTGGCGGGCACCTGTAGTCCCAGCTACTCGGGAGGCTGAGGCAGGAGAATGGCTTAAACCCAGGAGGCGGAGCCTGCACTGAGCTGAGATCTGGCCACTGCACTCCAGCCTGGGCGCCAGACTCCGTCTCAAAAAAAAAAAAAAAAAGGATATACACAAACGGTAGTGGTTATCTCTGGGAAGTGGAATTTACTGTTTGCTTAATTGTATTTTCTGATATTTCTATAAATGAATATGAAATAAAAGATAATAAAGCAGAGAGAGGGAAGGAAGACAACAGGAAAACAAAGATTCCTCAAAATCAAATGTTCATGTTTTTATATTCCCAATCCTGCTCTGATTTACACTAATGACAACAACAGAAGAAATACAAGAAAGATTCTAACATAGAAAAACATGTTCGCCGGGCACGGTGGCTCAAGCCTGTAATCCCAGCACTTTGGGAGGCCGAGATGGGCGGATCACGAGGTCAGGAGATCGAGACCATCCTGGCTAACATGGTGAAACCCCGTCTCTACTCAAAAATACAAAAAACTAGCCGGGCGAGGTGGCGGGCGCCTGTAGTCCCAGCTACCCGGAAGGCTGAGGCAGGAGAATGGCGTAAACCCGGGAGGCGAAGCTTGCAGTGAGCTGAGATCCGGCCACTGCACTCCAGCCTGGGCGACAGAGCCAGACTCTGTCTCAAAAAAAAAAAAAAAGAAAAAAATGTTCAACCTCACTGGTAATCAAAGAAATGCAAATTAAAACAATATGTAACAATAATGTATATTAAATTAGCAAAACTTTTTTAAAGATGAGGGTGTGATGAGACTAGTAGCCATTTACTGTTGGGAACACTGTAAATTGATACAATAGCTTTAAAAATGATTCCACAGTGGCCAGGTATGGTGGCTCACACCTGTAATCCCAGCCTTCTGGGAGGCCGAAGTGGGCAGATCACTTGAGGTCAGGAGTTTGAAACCAGCTTGGCCATCAGAGTGAAACCCCGTCTCTACTAAAAATGCAAAAAATTAGTTGGGCATAGTGGTGCACACCTGTAATCCCAGCTACTCGAGAGGCTGAGGCAGGAGAATCACTTGAACTCAGGAGGCAGAGGTTGCAGTGAGCCGAGATCGTGCCACCGCACTCCAGCCTGGGTGACAGAGCAAGACCTGTCTCAAAAAAAAAAAAAATTCCACAGCAAGTAAGGAAGGTTTAAAATTGTTCTCATCCTGTGAAAATCTAAAATGTGGAAACTTTTTTTCTGGGGAGCAACAAAATATTCACATGAGAATTTTTAATGCAGTAGGGCATCCCCGATTCAGACACCAGGTCCAAGATTGACTGTTTATAGAAAGATGGCCTATACTCTTTTGGACATTTATTTGCTCTAATTTATACACAGAAAGGAGCAGAGGGTGTTTTGGGGTTTGTTGGAGGGGCGTTTGCTGAAGGAAATATAAGAAAATGTGTGTGTGTGCATGTGATTGGGAATGAAGGAACTGATATAGTGTCTGTTCAGGGTCCAGGCACTCAGATTACTCTTTTTCCCCCTCAGTATAACTCAATGAGATTTGAGTGAAAAAGGTCAATCTCGGGAGAAGTGTTCTGTTTTCTTATTTGCTTTCTTTTATTTTTCTTGTGAAATACATTGTAAATGAAAAGCATATAAGTAATGCATATTAACAATTTAAATAATTATTTCACAAAGAAAACCTGTGTACTCAGCACCCAACTTAAGAAATAGAAACTGATGGCAATGGTGGGCGGATTACTTGAGACCAGGAGTTTGAGACCAGCCTGGCCAACATGGTGAAACTCCATCTCTACTAAAATTACAAAAATTAGCTGGGTGTGGTGGTGCATGCTTGTAATCCCAGCTACTTGGGAGGCTGAGACAGAAGAATCACTTGAACCCAGGAGGCGGAGGTTGCAGTGATCTGAGATCATGCCACTCCAGCCTTGGCGACAGAATGAGACTCGGTCTCAAAACAAATCAAAACAAACAAAAAAAAAGAAATAGAAACTTTGCATCTTTCTCTCCCATTCGAAATAATTACTATACTGAAGTTTGTATTAGTAAATTCTTTGATTTTCATTAGTTTGTGTATCCTTATTGCTTAAGCAATATATTGTTTAGCTTTGCCTCTTTTTTACCTTTACTGTATTTTTACTCTTACTAACATATATTTCTGTGTCTTGCTTTTTACACTCAATATTGTTTGAAGCTTGTCTGTGTTGATGCATGTAACTGTAGTCTGCCGGCTTTCCTTGATGGATAGTATTCGATATGTAAATTACCAACTTGCTCGGAGGTGCAGCCACTAAATCCTCATTTTGAGCAATCAACCCAAGTAAGACTGATGCAGGTGGACTTTTGCTCACACTTCAGGAATTACTGTCTTAGAGGACAAAATCCGAGCTCTTACCTCCCAGTTTCCCAACTCTCTACATCAGCCTTTTATTTTTAATTTTAGTAAAACTATTTGTTTTCCTTTTCCAAAAATATTTTCCCATCATTCTTCACCTACATAATTCTTATGCTTTAAGTCTCTCCATTAAACTATAAACTCCTCCAAAGATTATCATTATTATCATTGTTGTCACTGACATTTATGGAGCAGATACAATATACCAGGTAGTTAGTACAAAGAGTTTTTCATGGATCATCTCATTAATCCTCGTTCAACCCCATGAAGAAGATGCTGGGATTAGCATCATTTTACAGATAAGGAAGTAAGGGTCAGAGAGATTAAGTAACTTGCCCAAAGTTAAACAGCTCTGGAATGTGGATCTCTAACTATCTTACTTGTCTTTGAACCTCTAGGATCTAGGGTAGGACTTTTGGTGTGTGGAAGGCACTTGATTAATGTCTGTTGAGCTGCACTGAAAGGAAAAGTCAAGGAGACCAGATGGAAAACAATCCGTTTAGTTCAGATGATGGCAGTGGGGATGGAAAAGAGGAGCTGGAAATAAGACTTGGCATGCCAGACTATTACAGAGCTGAATCTGGGGAGTGAGGTTGGGGGAGGGAATGAGGAAGGGACAAGGCATTTCCATTTTTTCGCTTTGAGCACTTCTGTATTTTTTGGAAATGTTTTCAGCAAGCATGTGATGCTTTTATAATTTTTTTTTAAAGAAGAGAAAGTGTAGAGGCAGCAACTACATGACTAGGCACCAGAAAAATATAGAAAAAAAAAGGACAGGCCGGGCGCGGTGGCTCACGCCTGTAATCCCAGCTCTCAGGGAGGCAGAGGCGGGAGGATAGCTTGAGCCCAGGAGTTCGAGACCTGCCTGGGTAATACAGCGAGACCCCGTTCTCCACAAAAAGGAAAAAAAAAAAAAAAGACAGAAAAAAAAAGGACAAAAAGAAATCCAAGCTGACCAGGAGGCTTCTGGCAAGGCAATGTAGGAGAATGGGGGATTGAAGTCAGAAAGAGAAATGCCTGGGGGAATGCTTCTTGGGGAGATACTGACTGTAATTTGGAGAGTCTGGATTTGGGAAGCAGCAGGTCATCTGGGGGAGGTCCCTACCAAGTAGCTAGACTTGTAGGTCTGAAATTCGGGAGAGAGTTTGAGCCAGACCCATGCTCTGAGAAATGATGGTTGAAGTCATAAGCTTAATGTGCAGAACAAAAAAGAAAGAAGAAAGAAGACCTCAACCAGAGTGTTGACGGGTCAGGCATATCTGAGTAGAAGAAGAAGAGCCAGGCCGGGCGCGGTGGCTCACTCCTAGAATCCCAGCACTTTGGGAGGCTGAGGCAGGCAGATCACCTGAGGCAGGAGTTCAAGACTAGCCTAGTGTAACCCCCGTCTCTACCAAAAGTACAAAAATTAGCTGGGCCTGTGGTCCCAGCTACTCCGGAGGCTGAGGCACCACAATCCCTTGAACCTGGGAGGGGGAGGCTGCAGTGAACTGGTGAGCCGAGATCGTACCACTGCACTCCAGCCTGGGCAACAAAGCAAGACTTTGTCTCAAAAACAAAACAAAACAAAACAAAACAAAAACCAGAGGAGACAGGGAAGGTACTTGAAGAGGAGCATCCAGAAATGTAGGAGAATCATCTCACAACCTCATAATCACCAATGGAAAAGATAATTTTTTTAAAAAGGCATATGGGCCTGGTGCAGTAGCTCACACCTGTAATCTCAGCACTTTGGGAGGCCGAGGTGGGACAGTTGCTTGAGGTCAGGAGTTCAAGAGCAGCCTGGGGAACAAAGGGGGACCCTGTCTCTATCAAAATTATTATCATTATTATTATTGGAGATGGAGTTTTGCTCTTGTCACCCAGGTTGGAGTGCAATGGCACGATCTCGACTCACTGCAACCTCCGCCTCCCAGGTTCAAGTGATTCTCCTGCCTCAGCCTCCTGAGTAGCTGGGATTACAGGCGCCTAGCACCACGCCTAGCTAATTTTTGTACTTTTACTAGAGACGGCATTTCACCATATTGGCCAGGCTGGTCTCGACCTCCTGACCTCAGGTGATCCACTTGCCTTGGCCTCCCAAAGTGCTGGGATTACAAGCATGAGCCACCACACCCGGCCTCTACCAAATATTTTAAAAGGCCGGGCTTGGTGGCATATGCCTGTAGTCCTAGCTGCTACTCAGGAGGCTGAGACAGGAGGATTGCTTGAGTCTGGGAGGTTGAGGCTTCAGTGAGTCATGAAAACACCACTGCACTCCAGCCTCAGCAAAAGAGCAAGACCCCATCTCTAAAAAATAATAAAAAACATATGTAAATGGCATCAAACAGTAAAGAGTTCTTGAATCAGAAGAAGACTAACAAGAGGCCTTCAGATGTGGAAATTAAGTCTTTTTTTTTTTTTAAGAGACAAGTTTTAGCTCTGTCATGCAATCTGGAGTACAGTGGTACGATCACAGCTCACCGCAGCCTTGAACTCCTGGGCTCAGGCAATCCTCAATCCTCCCACCTCAGCCTCCCAAGTACTTGGGATGACAGGCGCACATCACCATGCCTGTCTAATTTGTTGAAACTATTTTTTGTGGAGACAGGGTCTGGCTATGGTGCCTAGGCTGGTCTTGAACTTCTGGGCTCAAGCAATCCTCTGGCTTCAGCCTCCCAAAGTGCTGGCATTACAGGTGTGAGCCACCACACTCAGCCCTAAAAGACCTTTGAGGGTCCAGTTGTAGAAGCATGCTAGGGTAAGTGGCCCTATTAAAAGGGCCTAGGCCTGATAACCCTGAGAATATCTATATGTGAGTGGAAGTTTGACAAAAGGGGAAGAGAAGGAATGCAATGATAAGGTCCAGGAGGAATTATTTCGAGGTAAAAGAAGGGCTAGCGATCTTGTCTTTTTATTGTGGTGCCTGCCCTGGTGCTTGGTGATAACAACTACTCGCTGGAGACTTACTTCACATCATGGATTGTCTCAAAGCCTTTAGTTTTTTTCTCCATAATATGACCTACACACAGCGGCCAAACTGACCTTCTCAAGTGCTGATCACGCCTCTCCTCTCCTATAAAACCACCAGCTATGCCCTTTTCTCCAGAGAGTAGATCCAAACTCTTTAGTTTGGCAGCTAAGAACCTTCTTGGTGTGACCTTCGCTCGCTCACCTGGCCAGTTTTGTCTCACTCTGCTACTTTTCCAGCACAATGAGATCCTTGCCCATGAGCATGCACTCATTAATTCATCCAGTAAACACATATTGAGCACCTACCATGTGCCAGGCACTGTTCTAAGTGCCATGGAAAGAATGGAAACAAGAGAAATGACTCCCACTTTTTGTGGAGTTTACCAAAAACAAATAAATAAGAAATTATCAGACAGGTATAAGGACTTTGATGAAAAAAGAGGATAATGTGATGGAGGGTGACTAATTTAGATGGGATAGTTAGGGAAAGTCTTCCTAAGGAGACAGGTTTAGGCTGAACCCTGGTTGACAAATAGGAGGCAATGCAAAGGTCTGGGCGAGGAACATTCTGGGCAGAGGGAACAGTTAGTACCAAGGATCTAAAAAGCGCACAACCTTGGCATGACCAAGGAGCAGAGAACTCAAAGAGTGCTGAGATGAGGCAAGGGAGAGGGAAGGGGACATCACAAGAGGCTGGAGGTGGATGGGACAAAACCATATGGACCTCTTAGGCCTGGGTAAGGATTTGGGTCTTCATTCTAAAAGCAATGGAAAGCTGCTGAGAAGTGATGTGATTCAATTTAGGATTTTAAAAGTTCACTCTGGTTTCTGTGAGTGAAACCAGAGTTTTTTCAGAGCAAAAATAGTATCAGGAAGATCAGTTTGGAGGCTGCTGCAGGAATTCATGTAAGAGATTGATCATTTGGGACTGAAGAGTGGCAGTGAAGACGGACAGGTTTCACTGTTTGAGAGGAATCTGGGAGGTAAAATTAATGGAGCTTGGTGATGACCTCAATTTTGGAGTGAGAAAGAATGGATGTGTGGAGCATGTTAAAGCAGCAAATCATCTAGTCATGAGGTAGAAAGAAAAGAAAACTATAGAAAGGGTTAGCCGGGCGCGGTGGCTCAAGCCTGTAATCCCAGCACTTTGGGAGGCTGAGGCGGGTGGATCACGAGGTCAGGAGATCAAGACCATCCTGGCTAACATGGTGAAACCCCGTCTCTACTAAAAATACAAAAAACTAGCCGGGCGTGGTGGCGGGCGCCTGTAGTCCCAGATACTCGGAGGCTGAGGCGGGAGAATGGCGTGAACCCGGGAGGCGGAGCTTGCAGTGAGCCAAGATCCGGCCACTGCACTCCGCCACTGCACTCCAGCCTGGGCGACACAGCAAGACTCCGTCTCAAAAAAAAAAGAAAAAAGAAAAAAAAGAAAGGGTTAGGCCGGGCGCGGTGGCTCAAGCCTGTAATCCCAGCACTTTGGGAGGCCGAGACGGGCGGATCACGAGGCCCGGAGATCGAGACCATCCTGGCTAACACAGTGAAACCCCGTCTCTACTAAAAAATACAAAAAACTAGCCGGGCGAGGTGGCTGGCGCCTGTAGTCCCAGCTACTCCGGAGGCTGAGGCAGGAGAATGGCGTAAACCCGGGAGGCGGAGCTTGCAGTGAGCTGAGATCTGGCCACTGTACTCCAGCCCGGGTGACAGAGCCAGACTCCGTCTCAAAAAAAAAAAGAAAGAAAGAAAGAAAGGGTTACCTCCACTCTCAGCAATAGTATTGAAATATTCCCTGCTCATGGCTGGGGGAGGATGGGCAGGAAGACAGGGAGGAGAGAGGGGACTGGCAGGGCCACAAACCAAATCTCATACTGCCCTTTGAGAGCTCCATTTTACCATGGCTGTACAACATGAAAATCAAAGTGATAGGTGGCCAGGTGTGGTGGCTCTTGCCTGTAATCCCAGCACTTTGGGAGGCCAAGGCAGGTGGATCTCCTGAGGTCAGGAGTTCAAGACCCACCTGGCCAACATGGTGAAACCCTGTCTCTACTTAACATATAAAATTAGCCAGGCGTGGTGGCATGCATCTGTGATCCCAGCTACTCGGGAGGCTGAGGCAGGAGAATTGCTTGAACCTGGGAGGCTGAGGGTGCGGTGAGCGAAGATCACGCCATTGCACTGCAGCCTGAGCAACAGAGCAAGCCTTTGTCTCAAAAAAAACAAAAACAAACAAACAAAAAGAGCTCACATCTTACAATAACTGAACAACATGAAAAACAAATAAAATGATAGGTGACCAGGCACAGTGGCTCACGCCTGTAATCCCAGCACTTTGGGAGGCTGAGGCGGGCAGATCACCCGAGGTCAGGAGTTTGAGACTAGGTGTGATCTCAGCTCACTGCAGCCTCCATTTCCTGGGTTCAAGCAATTCTCCTGCCTCAGCCTCCTGAGTAGGCAGGATTACAGGCACATGCCACCACACCTGGATAATTTTTGTATTTTTTAGTATAGGTGGGGTTTTGCCATGTTAGCCAGGCTGGTCTCAAACTCCTGACCTCAGGTGGTCCTCCCGCCTCAGCCTCCCAGAGTGCTGGGATTACAGGCATGAGCCACTGTGCCCATCCTGAAATCTGCATTTCTGAAAAGTTCCCAGATAATGCTGATGCTACTGGTCTGGGCTCACAGTTTGAGAACCACTGCACTGGATTAACTAAAAAAACCTTTTGGTCAATTATCTAATGATGCTTTCAAAAACGGAGGTAAGATTATCAGCTGAGTTCTATCCGTCATGAGCCACAGCACTCAGATGGCATTCCATATAATGGAAGAGAATGAAAGAAAAAACCTTTAATCCACCACTTTGTTCTCTAAAAAGTGGTAACTACCCAGCTCCCTCCTTAACCCCTTGCACCTGCGCTTACTCCGCCACTTCCATTCCACCAGGATCAAGGACCCCAGCACAGGATCTTGCAAAGCTCCCTAGAACTTAGACTACACCCCTCCATCATTTCCAAATTCAGACTGGTTTAATGGATGTAATATGAGTCCTCTGGTCCTGTAGTGTCTCACAGGCACTGTAGCAAATCCCAGAGCTGGTCTGTTGTTGCAGAGGAGGACTGCAAGCTGGAAATCTAGTGACTTGCAGCCAAATCTGGCCCTTCCATTAACTATGTGGCCCATGATGAGTCATGTCATTTTTACATCCTAATTTTCAACAGTTTTTTTTTTTTAAGTCCCCCAGAATGAGAGAAAAGGGAATACTTAAAGAAATATTAGCCAAAATTTTCTTGGAAAAAAGACATTAGCAACAGAACTATAACATTAGAGATATTACATTCATAGTTAACCAACAAAGAGCGTGCGTGTGTGTGTGTGTGTGTGTGTATTTTTAGATCTTCACAACAACCTTGTGAGGTAGGTAAAACTTGAGGCTGAGAGAAGATGAAAGTCTGGCCAAATTAAGCATCAGGGCCAGGACTCAAATACTTTACCTTCTCAATGAAGTCAGTGTTCTTTCCAACACACTGCCTTCCCTCAATTTATTTCAGTTGAATGTAGGAATGTACTAGTGCATAACCTGGATGGCCCTAAAAGGATCAGAGAATTATATTAACCTAAAACTAAATGGCCAATGACTCAGCAAATTAGAAAACAAGAGTTGCTTCCTTCAGCTAAATGCCAGGGAGGACCCCTGTAATATCATTCGACATTCTCAGCAATTTTGCTTCCACAATTTTACAGTCCTCTACCAGGTCCCTCTGGCTTGTTCATTGTAGGATATTTTCTCTGTGTCAGATGACAGCAAACCTCCTGTAGAAGCACCTCATACACTGCCATTTCAAAGAGCTTCTGAAATTCTTTCAGTCTCCAAGTCACAAGACCGCAAACATCCTCTACGATAATTCAGCCTTGTCATGGCAGTGAGACATCTGGTGACTAATGCCTGCACAGCACTGAACTGGGAGTGCATTTCCATTTTATTCAATTTGCGTATTCCAATGCCAAACCTTCCAGTTATAATCTAATTTCTTTCAAGTTCTGAGCTTGGGGTGGGGGGACTACACTAATAAATTTCTAGTTGAGTAAAAAGACTGATAAAAGTCACCAATCTTGTATTGAGTGTCTTTTAAGGGCCAGGTAGTGCATTAAAGGCTTTATATAAGACCTCAAATATTAATCATTAATAATGATGTGACCATTTAGTTATTGAGCATCTATGTTGTGCCAGGCACTGTACTAGGTGGTTAACGTATGATCTCTAGGCCACATTTTTCTCATTTCTCATTTAGCAACTAGGCATCAACTTTTTTTTTTTTTTTGGAGATGGAGTCTCACTCTGTTGCCCAGGCTGGAGTGCAGTGGCGTGATCTCAGCTCACTGCAACCTGCACCTTCCGGGTTCAAATGATTCTTCTGCCTCAGCCTCCTGAGCAACTGGGACTACGGGTGCATGCCACCATGCCCAGCTAATTTTTTTTTTTTTTTTTTAGACCGGAGTCCCCCTCTGTCACCCAGGCTGGAGTGCAGTGGCTCAATCTTGACTCATTGCAAGCTCCGCCTCCTGGGTTCACGCCATTCTCCTGCCTCAGCCTCCCGAGTAGCTGGGACTACAGGCGCTCGCCACCACGCCTGGCTAAGTTTTTGTATTTTTAGTAGAGACAGGGTTTCACCGTGTTAGCCAGGATGGTCTCAGACTCCTGACCTCAAGTGATCCATCCGCCTTGGCCTCCCAAAAGTGCTGGGATTACAAGCGTGAGCCACCACGCCTGGCCAGCATCAACTATTAAACTCACATTTCCCTAAGCGTCAGTCACACACTGAAGGAATGCCTTTTGTATTCGGACCGTTATTTGGTCCCTTTAAGTTTATCCTCTCTGTTATAACATAGACAAGAAAGAGGGAGGATAGATCAGGGCCTAAATTGAGCCACTGATGCCCAGGTTTTCTCTATTTGGGGTGCTTGAAGACAGTAGCAATGAAAATTCGCAAGGGAGCAGCAGAACACTAAAGACTATTTCCTAAACCAAATGGGTGTTTTGATGGCATAAAAGATGCGCTTTCTGACGGAAGCTCTTGTTACATTTACCACAGTGGAAAGGTTTTTCTCCTGTATGCGTTCTCTGGTGTGTGAGGAAATGGGAACGCTGATTGAAGGTCTTGCCACACTCAGGACATCGATAGGGCCTGTCTCCTAAGTGGATTCTCTGATGGGTAATGAAGTGGGAGCTCTGATTGAAACTCTTCCCACACTCCCCACATTTGTAGGGTCTTTCTCCTGTGTGGATTCGTTGGTGCTTAATGAGGGCAGAGCTGTCAGTGAATCCTTTCCCACAGTTTTCACACTTAAAAGGTCTCTCACCTGTGTGTGTTCTTTGGTGCGTGACTAAATGTGAGCTCTGACTGAAGCTTTTGTGGCAGTCAGGACAACTGAAAGGTCTTTCTCCTGAATGAGTACTCATGTGAGCTACAAAATGAGAACTATCTCTGAAGCCCTTCCCACACTCCGGGCATTTGAAGGGCCGTTCTCCTGTGTGGGTTCGTTGGTGCTTAATCAAATCCGAGCTCTGGCTAAAACTCTCCCCACAGTCATTACACGTGTAAGGCTTCACCCCTGTGTGGGTCCTCTGGTGAGTGATGAAATTTGAGCTTCGACTGAAGCTTTTGTGACATTCCAGGCACGTGTAGGGCTTCTCGCCTGTGTGGGTTCTTTGGTGCATAATGAGGTGTGGCTTCCGCCCAAAAGTCTTCCCACACTCTGGGCACTCATAGGGTCTCTCCCCTGTGTGGGTTCTCTGATGTTTGATGAGTGTTGAGCTGTCGCTGAATTTTTTCTCACACCCCTTGCATTGGTAGGGCTTCTCTCCTGTGTGTGTTCTGCGATGGGTGACAAGGTCTGAGCTCTGTTTGAAGCCTTTCCCACACTCAGTGCACGTATAGGGCCTCTCGCCAGTGTGGGTTCTTAGGTGTCTTATGAGATAGGAACTCTGGTTAAAGCTTTTCCCGCATTCTGCACACATAGGCTTCTCTCCTACATATCCATCCAGGAGCTTGTTTAAATCCCTCTCCTGTGAAAAGGGCTCCAGCTGGTCCTCTCCTGGAAGGGTTCCATGTTGCCCTTCTAATTTTAGGCCTCGCTCCCAGTTTCCTCCCCAACTAAGAGTATGAGAAAGATCTTTATTGGTTCTTTCTGAGGATGTTCCACATTGTTCCGCTGTTTCAGAAATGTCCTGATTGAGCTTTGCCACCTGATGCTCAAAGTCTGAAAAATTAATGTAAGTAACAAAGAATAAAGTTATCAGTTATCAGGAAGGAATATCAGAAAACAGTGAAAAAGATTAAAATCCCTGTTTCTGTAGCAGATTGCACTTAATTCAACCGTTCTGTTTTTCACTTTGTGAAAAGTTTATTGAGGTTCATTGAGCTGTCAGAACACATGAATTCCTAAACTTTTTAAATTTTAAGATAGCCAGATGAATCTTGATATCCTTCAAGTGAAGACCACATATTGTTAATATTGGGTGGTTTCTTTAGAAGATATTATAGGTTTAGGCCAGGCGTGGTGGCTTACGCCTGTAATCCCAGCACTTTGGGAGGCCGAGGCAGGCAGAGCATTTGAGGTTAGGAGTTCGAGACCAGCCTGGCCAACGTGGTGAAACTCCATCTCTACTAAAAATACAAAAATTAGCTTGGCATGGTGGCGGATGCCTATAGTCCCAGCTACTCAGGAGGCTGAGGCAGGAGAATCACTTGAACCCGGGAGGCGGAGGTTGCTGTGAGCAGATTGTGTCACTGCACTCCAGGCTGGGAGACAGAGGGAGACTCCATCTCAAAAAAAAAACATAGGTTAGACAAAAGTGAAATGCTTAGTCAAAATGTAGACTTTATTTAGTCAACTACTGACCATTAAGTCAAATTTAAATGTCTGCTAGTAGGAACAAAATTCTAGGGCGGCATTCCAAATTCTTCATCTAAACAAGGCTGAAATGCTAGATTTCCTTCCACTGGGGAGCACTCACATCTCACCTGCGTGGGTTTCCCTCAGGATCTTCCTCGCCTCAAAGTTTTGGAGTGGTAGGACCCATGGCTCTTCTTTCTGCTCCAACTGGGAGATTACACTAGGCCTGGAAATTCTACACAGGAATGTAAACATAGGATGTGAGTCTGAGTCAATCACACAAGGCCTGACCAAAATCCAAGCCCTACTCCCTGCCTAGGTATGAGAGAACACCAGGGAAACTCTAACATGTATTTGGTCTCATTAAAAGTACAGCCATGGTACAGTGATAAAACAGGGTGATTTCCCCAAAAGACTAAGGAAAAAAAAGCCCTTTTCCTCCCATAAAAACAAAACAAAACAAAAACAAAACAAACAAACAAAAAAACAGATTCAGTTGACAGAAACTCTGAAGTAAATACAATAACCATTTCTGAAGGCACAAGGCTAAAGTTAAATACGGAGAGGATTTTATCAGAAACAAAGCTGCCATGACCTCACCCTTTGAAAGAATGAAGGAAGTTAACTATAATGTTGGGCTTTAACATTTTCCCAGAATGGCAGCAGTCAAAAAAGCCACGAGAAAAAGATAAACACTTGTTAAGTAGCCTATAAATATATGAAAAATGTTTAACCTCACTATAATCAAAGAAATTCCATTATAACAATGATACACTGAGGCAATATAGTGTAGAGATAATGAGTGCAAACTCAGCATTCACACTGCCTGGGTTTGAGTCATAATCCTGCCTCTTACAAGCTGTGTGGCCTTAAGAAAGTTACTTAAACTCTGTGTCTCAATGTCTTCATCAATAAAATAGGGATAAGAGGCCGGGCGCGGTGACTCACGCCTGTAATCCCAGAACTTTGGGAGGCCGAGGCAGGCGGATCACGAGGTCAGGAGTTTGAGACCAGCCTGGCCAACATAGTGAAACCCTGTCTCTACTAAAAATTAGCTGGGCATGGTGGCACGGGCCTGTAGTCCCAGTTACTCGGGAGGCTGAGGCAGGAGAATTGCTTGAACCTGGGAGGCAGAGGTTGTGGTGAACTGAGGTCACACCACTGCACTCCAGCCTGGGCTACAGAGTGAGACTCCATCTCAAAAAAAAAAAAAAAGGGATAACAATAAGATCCATTGGCCAGGGGGAGTAGCTCACACCTGTAATCCCAGCACTTTGGGAGGCCAAGGCAGGTAGATCACTTGAGGCTAGGAGTTCAAGACCAGCCTGGCCAATACGGAGAAACCCTGTCTCTACTAAAAATACAAAAATTAGCCACATGTGGTAGTGCACACCTGTAATCTCATCTACTTGGGGGGCTGAGGCATGGGAATTGCTTGAGCCTGGGAGGCAGAGGTTGCAGTGAGCTGAGATTGCACCACTGCATTCCAGCCTGGGCGACACAGACTCCATCTCCAAAAAAAAAGACTTCAATAAATGTTAACTATCATTGCTATTTTTCCCAGACTCTTTTCTTGTGTTTTGTGTGCATGTTCGTTTTTGAGACAGGCTCTTGCTTTGTCACCCAGGCTGGAGAGCACTGGTACAATTACAGTTCACTGCATCCTCGAGCTCCTGGTTCAAGCGATTCTCTCACCTCAGCCTCCCAAGTAGTTGGGACCACAGGCACAAGCCCCTACACCTGGTTAATGTAACTTTTGTAGAGACATTACGTTGCCCAGGCTAGTCTTGAACTCCAGAGCTCAAGTGATCCTCCTGCCTCAACCTCCCAAAATGCTGGGATTATAGGCATGAACCATCACACCCAGCCCCAGACTATTTAAATTATAATACCCACTGTGAAAGGTAGAATATAAAGAAATGGATACTTTCATATAATGTTTGTGGGAATAAAGCAATTGATTCGATCTTCTTGGAAGGCATTTTGCAAAGTATTAAATACCTTAGAAATGTATCTGTTCTTTGACCTACCAATTCTAATTCTGAGAATTCTAAGGAAATGATAAAATTATACTTCAATAAAAAACACTTTTAAAAAATGAGTTAAAAGAGGTTTATCACAACCTGGTGAAAATTTAGAAATGACCTAAATGTCCCACAACAAAGGAATAATTATATAGCTCACTGCAGCCTGGAACTCCTGTGCTCAAGGGATCCTCCTGCCTCAGCCTCCCAAGTAGCTCAGGCAATTGCTATTTTTATAGTTAAAAAAAGGTCAGATATATGGTTCAATCTAATGTTTGACTTCAACAACAAAATAATATTATATTCCATAAAACAAAATACTAGGTGGTTATTTTAAGTGATGTAAAGAAAGATATTTATTGTTGTCAAAATATATTCATGATACAACATGGAAGAAAGAATGTGCAGCTGAATGTACAGTATAATACCAATATTATCCTTTTGTGCTTGTTTTAAAATTGTATACATGCTTAGAAAATTGCTGGTAGGATAGTAACTCTTCAGTGGTGGGATTAGGGATGATGTTTGTTTTCATTTTGCTTGTCTTTTTCTTTAATGAGTATACATTACTTGTATAATAGATGAAGTAGGCCAGGTGCAGTGGCTCATGCCTCTAATCCCAGCACTTTGGGAGGCCAAGGCCAGTGGATCACTTGAGGTCAGGAGTTCAAGACCCACCTGGCCAACATGGTAAAACCTCGACTCTACTAAAAATACAAAAATTAGAGTGTGGTGGCTCTCTCCTGTAATCCCAGCACTTTGGGAGGCCGAAGTGAGCGGATCGCTTGAGGTCAGGAGTTTGAGACCAACCTGGCCCACACGGAGATAACCCATCTCTATTAAAAATACAAAAAAATTATCCAGGAATCGCTTGAACCCAGGAGGCAGAGGTTGCAGTGAGCCGAGATCGCACCACAGCACTACAGCCTGGGTGACAGAGCGAGACTCTGCCACAAAAAAAAAAAAAAAAAAAAAAAAAAGAGTAAAGCAGGAGGAAGGGTAGCCAGGATATTTGAGAAAGAGTAATTGGAGGTATTTTGTTTGTTTGTTTGTTTTTTTGAGACAGAGTCTTGCTCTATTGCCCAGACTGGAGTGCAATGGTGCGGTCTGGGCTGACTGCAACCTCCGCCTCCCAGGTTCAAGCGATTTTCCTGCTCAGCCTCCAGAGTAACTGGGATTACAGGTGCCTGCTACCACGCCCAGCTGATTTTCATATTTTTAGTAGAGACGGGGTTTCATCATGTTGGCCAGGCTGGTCTTGAACTCCTGACCTTGTGATCTACCCACCTTGGCCTACCAAGGTGCTGGGATTACAGGCGTGAGCCACTGCGACCAGCCTGTTTTTAAGTGACAGAAAAAATTACCTCCTTTTCCACAAAGACCTCAAAAGTCTCAAAAGTTAAGTGGCGAGAGTTAAGTCTCAAAAGTTAAGAGGTGAGAGTCCAACCCAGGCTGGAAAAGGGGGATAGTAATACATATATCAAAAAATTATGATGAGATATTAAAAAGACAATAAATAGCAAAGATGTTTACAAACCATAAAATGCATAAAGACGTAATTCTTTTTCTGCCAAGGAGGCAACAATTAATCTTACAGAGGTCTGGAGCTCTAAGACACCAACATACCAGAGACTACTCAGACCTGGGCCCTTTATCTAAGTCTCAAATTAAAGGAGAGTAGTGGCCAGGCATGGTGGCACCCATAATCCTAGCACTTTGGAAGGCGGAAGCAGTGGATTGCTTGAGCTCAGGAGTTTGAGACCAGCCTGGCCAACATAGCAAAATCCTGTCTCCACTAAAAACACCAAAAATTAGCTGGGCATGGTGGCACATGCCTGTGATCCCAGCTACTCAGGAGGCTGAGGTGGGAGAATTGCTTGAGCCCAGGAGGCAAGGGTTGCAGTGAATCGAGATCACGCCACTGCACTCCAGCCTGGATGACAGAGCGAGACCCCATCTCTAAAAAACAAGATAAATAAATAAAATAAAGGAGAGTAGCATACTTACCCTTTGAAAGCCCATTCTTCTAACTGTGCTGGGTGGCATTCCTGAAGAGGATTCTCTAAGCAGTGTCCAGGTAACCCACTCTTCCCTGAAGTCCCCAGCCACATTATCAAGGGTCATCAGTTCCTAAAGCAAGAGACCTCAATATGCATCAGTAGCTCCCTAGGTATTCTCACCATTGTCTGAAAGCCAAAAAATGGCCATCAGTGTACACAAACAACCCCCTACACCTGATCAGAATGGTCCTGAGGTAAATTCTGTCAACCACAGAGGGTTGCTTTTCTTAGTCTGTTTTTACATACGTCTTCTCCTAGCCAACTTTCCCATTACTAAGAGAGGCCTAGGCCTCCCAAACACATCGACAGAACCCAGTCTTTTAGATACATTAACTTTTTGAGGAAAAAATTGTCCACGATGAACAAGGTAAACAAAGGAGAGAGTTGGTAGGTACAATTTGATTTCTGGAAAGTTTTGATTCTCCCCAACTTCATTTTCCTCAGCAAACAAGGAAATTGTGGACTTAACTATACTCATATTAGTTATGAGAACAGCTGACTTCTTGGCTTGCAGATTTGGGGTCAACCTCAAGGGACAGATTATGCAGAACCCCAAAGGGAACTGTGTTGGATACCATTCTATTTCAAGATCTTAATGGAGTCAGAAATAAGACCGAAAAAGACAGGTTTTTTTTTTCAAAAAGACATGGATAGGTTGTAAAAATAAGTGAAAGTCAATGGGGATAAGCACAAAACATAACTCCTAGGGGCTGAAACCAATCATTAATATATTAATAAATTGACAGCAATATCATGAAGAATATTACTTTTTGGAGGATAGTCAGAGTCAACTACTGGATGGATCAGTAATTTATTCAACAATCAATATGTTGCCAGGCATAGGAGTCACAAAGAAATTAAGATAATGTTTTTTCCCTTAAAAAGTTTCCAATAAACCAGCCTCAGCAACATATTGAGACCCATTTCTCTACAAAGAACTTTTAAAAATCAGCCAGGCATGGTGGCATGCACTTGTGGTCCCAGCTACTCAGGAGGCTGAGGTGGGAGGATCACTTCAGCCCAGGGGTTCAAGGCTGCAGTGAGCTATGATGGCGCCACTGCACTCCATGCACTCCAGCCTAGCAACAGAGTGAGCCCCTGCCTCTCCCTTAAAAAAAAAAAAAAAAAATTGCAGCCAGCATGACCACCCACTACAAAGAATATTGCATTTCAGGGGAGGAAGGACCAGACTAGGGTGAAGAAGTTTTACTCTTTCACATCTTTTGTCCCACTACAAAGCACCTATTTACTACTGGAACACAGATACAGACACAGACACACAGACACACACACACACACACACACACTTTTGGGGGAAATATTTATGTATTTACAGACATTATTATTGGTCATTTATAAAGTATTGAGTTTTTAAGGATCTAAAAACCATCGCTCTGGTTTAAAACTTTAACAAACAACAATAATGTAATTAGAAAGTAAAAATGGTAATAACAGTTTTGAGTATTGGTCGGGCGCTGTGGCTCATGACTGTAATTCCAGCACTTTGGGAGGACGAGATGGGCAGATCACCTGGGGTCAGGAGTTCGAGATCAACCTGGCCAATATGGTGAAACCCTGTCTCTACTAAGAATACAAAATTAGCCGGGTGTGGTGGTGCACACCTGTAATACCAACTACTCGAGAGGCTGCGGCAGGAGAATCGCTTGAACCCGGGAGGCCGGGACTACAGTGAACGGAGATAGCACCGTTGCATTCCAGCCCGGGCAACAAGGGCGAAATCCCTTCTAAAAAAAAAAGTAGAAGAAGAAAAAGGAAAAAAAAAAAAGAGTTTTTAGTATAATTTTTATTTCTACATTCATTACAAAACACAGCTGCAGGGCCCCCTTGCTGGAGACTTCTTAGCGACGGTTATAGAAACCCTGTTTCCCAGCCCGTCCCTTTCCCCATGCGCAGGTGACCTCAAAGGCCCCACAGCTCTGAGGGGCTGTGACTAAGTGCCACTGTGAGAAGCTCCAGTGCGTTCACCGGGTTTATTAATAGGAACATGACTGCACGCGTGGGGCTGAACCCCGTTCTTCTTCTCGGTGCTGGGGCCCTAACCAGGGTGCGGCGGTCAGAGGGTAGCAGATCAGCTGAAACCCGGGGACCACCATCGAGAAGCAAGAAAACTGATTAAGAGAATGACTTCTCTCGACGACGGTATAGAGACCACAGCTACCTCTCCCACACCCCAGCAAGCCCCGGGGGCTCCCAAAGGCCAGCGCGGGAACCCCGCTGAGAAAACGTCTGGGTGGCGGGCGAGCCCCCTCCACGCCCCTCAGCAGCGCGCCGCTGGTGCCGCCGTCTCCCTCCTTGGATCACTCACCGCCCCAGGGCCCAGCCGGGGATGGAGCAGGAAGTGAGTCCTCCACCGCCGAGCCGCACCCGACCCGCAACCCCGAGGCGGTCCCTCCCAGAACCCGACTGGGATTCGTGACAGGGCTGTGGGGACACAGGTGTGACTCCGGCTTCGACAGCTCGCAGCCGGAAAGTACCGCCCCCGTCCTCTTGCTATTGGCTTTTCAGTTTCCATGGCTAGAATTTTTCTCTGTCCATAGGCTGACAGAGCTATCAATTACCGCCTAGCCTTCTGGGAAACGTAGTCCCGAGCAAGATCTCAAAGGACTCGGAGCCGTGGATGTCCAGTTACAAGCGTTGAAAAGTGGTAAACCCAATTCCCCAGCTACCGGCCGCCAGGAACCGCCTGTTTGGAGCCGAGGGATCTAAATGCTGTACCCTCACTGTGGCATCTGCTGATGTGAATCTCCTGGCCTCACCCACCTACCGCGGAGCAGCCTGGTGCCCACCGTGAGGTCTCCCGCGCTCTGGCACCTCGCCCCTCCCCAGCGCAGAGCAGCTCAGCCCTCTGGCCTTTGCAGCCTCTCTTCTGCCCAGTCTTCCACCTCATCCCCAGCGACCGGAGCCTGCAGGGTGTTTGTGGAGGCCGGGTCCCAGACCAACTCAAACTGGACATAAGAAAGGCCCAGCAAACGCCCTTAGGAGAAAACAGACATTCTGCATCCTTCCCTTGGCATCAAACTCCCAGGCGCATCCCCTTTCCGTCTGGTTGATAGCCAGAGGAGGCGGGCGTGGGCATCAAGTATTCTGGGAATTGTGATATTGGGCTTCAAACTGGGGAGGCTCCTGAGTCTCATGTGAAAGCCAGTGGTCACTTTGGGTCGGCTCCTAGCTAAAAAATAATAACGTCTTTCCTTAAAGTGAAGAAAATGTGCCTGTCTACTCCGTTTGTTGATTCAGTGCAATTTAGAAAAAGAAAGAACATTTTGTGATGTACTATAAAATGCTTAGAATTGCCAGCCATAGAGTTAATGTTGAAGATCCTTTTGATGCTAATTCCACCATTCCTTCAACAAAAATAGGGTGCATTTCCCAGTGGATATTTATTGGGAACATTCTATACTCAAGATCGTTCTGGGAACTCTGGTTACTTGGGAATCATACATAACCATTACCGTCATGAAGTTCACAGGCCAAAAGGGGAGATAAACCATAAAAGGTATCAAAATCCTAAGTAATATTTTGTCTTTTTTTTTCATATAGCCAGTTGCATCTTCGTTATTTTGCTACAATTGTAGTCATCTGCAAGATAACTACATTGCATTTTCAGAAACTCTGTCGACTGTGAACAAATATCTAGTTAGCAGAGGTAGTTAGATGTAGTTAGATTTAGTCAGATGAAAATGAGGAAAATGGAAATCCCAGAGGAGCTCAGTAACAAAGGAATGCCCAGGAAACCTAGGGATTGCCAGGCCTTCTGTAACTGGAACAGAGTTCAGGACCTGGAGAACTGAAGGCATCTTCAGGCCCCTCGGTAAGTCTTTCTAGCATTTTGCCATCAGGGAGATCATGAAGATTACTCTTCAATCTGGGACTGGAGTGGGGAGATGAATGAAGAGTCACAGAATCTGGCTGGTGGCTATCCCCTGTCACTCTCTCCAGCTTCTGTTTCTTCTGCCTTACCTTGTTCTCGCAGCGGTTTGTTCACAATGATCAGGTGTGTGGGGAGTGACAGAAAGGAAGTTTGGTCTCATGACAAGAGCAGTCAGCGCAGGAAACCAATCATGTACCCGCAATGGCCACCTGAAGAGACCATCACGACCTGTTGGGGGTTGGGTGCTAAAGGGAGTGGCCGAAAGGAGGCATAGAGGAGCGAGGAAAAACTGTGAAAGGACTTCAAGGAGCATGAAAACAGAGAAAGACTTCAGCAGTTAATAGAACTGAATTTATTTTATTTATTTTATTTTATTTTTTGAGACTGAGTCTTGCCCTGTCGCCCAGGCTGGAGTACAATGGCGCGACTGCAGCTCACTGCAACCTCTGCCTCCTGGGTTCAAACAATTCTCCTGCCTCAGCCTCCCAAGTAGCTAGGATTACAGGCGTGCACCACCACGCCGGCTAATTTTTTGTATCTTTAGTAGAGACGGGTTTTCACCATGTTGGCAAGGCTGGTCCTGAACTCCTGACCTCAGGCCTGCCTCGCCTCCCAAAGTGCTGCGGTTAGAGGCGTGAGCCATCGCACCCGGCCAGAACTGATTTTTTTTTTTTTTTTTTTGAGACGGAGTCCG
>NC_045439.1:100621978-100711236 GCF_002776525.5 Piliocolobus tephrosceles | reverse complement strand
ATGTACATGGGGGAAGGGCGGGTCACCCCCAGCAGCCCGTGTCCTCGTCTAGTCTACAGTTATCTCCACTGTCCCGCCTCAGCTGCCTCTCTGAGTAAGAAGATGGGACCCCCACTGAGGGAAAAGTAAGGAGGCCATCACACCTCCCCCAAACAAACCAAATCCATCAACCTCTGGCTCTTAAATAACACACATCATCATCCAGAAATGTAAGGACTCAGCCTTGGCCAAGGTGTTAAAGGGTTTGTTTTTCTCCCTCCATTAGACAGGGGTCTTGTGTTGCTACCCTAATGGTAAAGCGGTGACTGGGAAGGGGTTGTAGGGACATGGTGGGGGCAAAGACTGCAGACCCACTTCCCCAGGCTTATGCTGACAGGGGCCTGCTTTTATTTATTTTTATTCCATGATGGTTTTTTAAATCCAGTAAATTCTTTTTCATGACTTTTTAAAAAAACTTTCCATAAAACTTTTTTTCACAACTTTTTTGCCACAACTTTTCCACCGTATTTTTTATTCCGTAACTTTTTCATCCCACAATTTTTAATTCCTGTAACTTTTTTAATGTTCTTTTAATAAACACACTTACATAGTTACAATTTTGTGAGAATAAAAACTGATTATCTCATGCCAAGCGTTCTCGGCATTTGCACAGTCTCAATACCTTTAATACTATAGTTTTCAAGACACACAAAATTTTAAGGCAAAAACAGCACCTTGCAACAATTTCATAATTTATTACATTACAGTGGCATCACAGAAGCAGTCAAGAATGCCACTTTAGACAAAAGTCAGTATTTCTATTATACATTCTGTTTACCAGAAATCATAAGTTGGTAAAAGTAATTCTAAGAAAACTTGGCAAATAAAGCTTTGGACTGGAATTGGCATTTCTTTCTCTACCTTTCCTTCCCCTAGATTCTTTGTTTTAAACTATGGTGCTCATATTTTAAAATGTTTTAACTTATTTCAAGACATTAATACAGCAGTTACATTTTTGAATAGTTATTTGAAAGTGACTGTAAGATAAAGTTTTAGAAAAGCTATTATGGATGGGGTGATTTACATTTTCATGTTTTGTACAAAGCAGCTTTGGTTTTAGAACTCAGTTTTTTTCATTTTGGGAAAACCTATCGGGTTTAATCAAACACTTTAAAAATAATTATCATATATTGCAGTCTTTCAATAGGCATTTTGATTCTTTACTTCCTACAGAAATTCGAATTTATTCAGTTGAACTCACACTTTAAAATTCTATGTTCCTGCTGAACTCTAACCTTCTAATGTTGCCTTCTAAGCAAACATAGTAGCAGAACATAGGCAAATTTTATCTGAATTCCGTAATGAATATACATCTGCAAAAACATTAAAAAAGCGTGGCAGCCTATTCCAAACCACCAAGAACAGTTTTGTGCATATAGTGGGTCTTTGCATGGTTGAACTCCCACCACATAGGGCAAACTCGATATGCATGCTAATGACCTACAGTTATCAAATAAAAAGAAAAATGCTAAAGGATGCCAGAGTGAACATGAGGGAAAGACCCACTCTTCTGTAACTTTTTACAAATAAATTTAAACTAAGTTAGAAACACAAATAAACATGAGTGGCTCTAACATTCAAATGAAGTAAATGAATTATGTAGGAGATCAACCCCTAAACTTTTTTTGTTTGTTTGTTTTTAAATTTCTTGACCAGCTCTTAGATGATGATGATGTTTATCTCCCTGATCTCAGCACCGTGAGAAGAATGGCATGCAGGGGTTGCTGCCCAAACCTCGGTGCTCCTGGAGAGTCCTGCGTTAGAGGAAGCAGCTGCACGATATGCTGTGCAGTGGGGCTGTCGTGGGGAGAACCCTCTCTGGCCTCTCCTGGTGCAGGCTCCACGCTGTCAGTGAGGCTCACCTCCCAAAGATCTTCAGACAGAGGGAGGAGGGGATCTGAGCTCAGTGTGAGCCTCCCCTGCTCCTGCCTGCCCACCCCGCCTGAGTGCTCTACTCACCACCCTGCTTGTCAGCACTCCCAAGCTCCTGGGGGATGGGGGGTCCTAGAGCGGGCTCATCAGCAGGACTCTGGGCAGTGGTCAGGAATTTGTCGTGCCCCTCGTTGTGGTCGCTCACAAGCCACAACACCTGTCCCTGCAGCTCCAGCAGGTTCACCTGGAGGGAGGGGTGCTTAGCAGCCATGCCGGTGCCCAAGTTCACCCCCACCCCCGCAGACATGTTGCACACGTACCTTCGTCTCCTCCTGGTCCTGGGCCAGCCTGATGATGTCCTCCTCTCCCAGTGCCGCATCTTTGGCACTGCCCCCTAGCTCCCATCTGGGGTGATGTACTTTCCTGCGGGAGGACAGGCTCAGATGCTGGGGCCCTCTGACAGCCCTGCAGCTCCCCCTGCAGTGCCCTGGCCTCCCGCTCGCTCATGGTGTCTGTCTTTCCTGAGAGGTGGATGAATCCAAGCTCTAGTTTCTCCACCCACTCCTTCAGGTCCACCTTCTCCTTCAGGAGCTCCATAAAGCTGCTCTGGAGCCAAAATAATGGGGTCACATCTCAGAAGCCACTTGCCTTGCCCCGCCCCCACCCTTCTTGGCCAATGCCAGGATCTACTCACCTGCAGCTTCTCCAAGGCCCCTTGCAGGGCTGGTGGGTCTCCCCACACACAGACTCACCCCCAGTCCCTGGGGCTGGGCCGCTGCCTCTGGCTGGGACGAGGCCACTGGGTGAGCCAGGGGCTGGCAGCACACCCTTTGCTCCTACTGGACACTGGCTCCAGCGAAGTTGAAAAATGCCACCTGAAGGCAAGAGGTGAGTATTCTTGTAGGGACATACACAGAACAACCGGGGCAGGGAGGTAGAGCGCAGGCCCTTCCCTTGGGGCTCAGAGTGTGCATCTGTTGGTCACAGGTGAAATGGTGTCTGACCACTGGCTCCCAGGAGTGAAAAGTCCACAGAAATCAGAAGGCGGGGAAACCAAGAACATAAGGGCATCTGGTAGGGACCACCGAGGAAGGTAGCAAAGTAGGGGCAGAGAAAGTCAGGCTCACCTGACCTCCAGGCTCTCCAGGTCCTCTGGGATGTTCTGCATGGGCCCAGGCGCCTCCTCTTCCTCACTGTCCAGATGTCCTCCTCCATATCCTCTAGGGGGTGGCCAGAGGGGTCCTCAGACAACCCAACAAGGGAAGTATTGGGGACCCACCTCTGCCCCCACCCTCATGTGTAGCCCTGAATCAGCCCATTCCCAGAGGAGAATGAGCTGTTCTGTATTTTTACTTTTAAGAACCAAGATCTTGCTATATTGCCCAGGAACAGTCCCACTACTGATTGGTGCGGGAGTCCTGACCTGGGTCCCTTTCTGACCTGGGCCAGTTCTCCTGTCCTTAGGCAACCTGATGGCCTCCTGCTCCCAGGAGGTCACCATATTGATACCGAACTTAGCGCGGACACCCGGTCGGCATAATGACCAGCTGTCTTAAAGGTCTCTTCCAACTCCTCAATCCTATGCTGCTAACAGTCCCCCTTTCCTCCCGGGGCTCTCGCCTCTTCCTCCGAGTGGTCTCCCGTACCTTCCCCAGGGAGAGCCATGAGGCTCAACTGGGCTTTAACTGCTGTTTCTGCTGGCTGGTAGCTTCCAGGTGCTCCTAAGAGGCCAGGAAAGAGGGTGAGAAGGCACAGAGGTTGCCAGGTTGTCCCTCTCAGGGTCCTGCCCTCAGCAACTCCTTCTCCTGGGTCTCCTGCAACTTTTGGCGGGCCATCTTAGCCACCGCTTTGCCCCGAGCTTCCCGCTGCTGCAGCTAGTCCAGGAGCTGGGTCTGCAGCAGTAACTGCCTGTTCAGCACCTCCTTCTCAGAGGTCAGCTGCTGATAAGTGGCCACCTGCTGCTGATAAGCACGTACTGCTGCAGGTGACCCAGGTACTGGTCTCGCTGCTCTGAGCCTCTTGGCTCTTCAGCTCCACCTGCAGGAAGACCCTGGGCATGAGGGCATTTGGTAGCTGGCTTCCGGATTCCTGGCCCATTAATAGGGTAGTGAGGGCACTGTGGGGCTCTGTGGCCTGCCCAGGCCCCTGGTCCCTTGCTCCAGGCCTAATGCCTCCCTTGCCTAGAACCCCATGCGTCCCTCCCCAGTCTCAAATTTCAGTTCCTTCTTCCAACCATTTAAACCGTAGGCCACAGACTGGTCTGCCTAGCAGCGAGGGTGGGAGTTCCCTAGTTGTCCCTGGATTTGTAGTGCTGCCCATTCCAGAGACTTGAGGAGGAGCCAGATATCCAAAAAGAGGGCATGGGTGGGGAATCAGTAATACAGTCTACTTCAACAAGAAAGTATAAAGTAGAGGCGGTGGCTTATGTGCTGTAATCCCAGCACTTTAGGAGGCCGAGGCAGGTGGATTACTTCAATTCAGGAATTTGAGACCAGTCTGGGCAACATGGCAAAACCCCATCTCTACTAAGAATACAAAAAATTAGCTGAATGTGGTGGCACATGCCTGTAGTCCCAGCTACTTAGGAGGTTGAGGTGAGAGACTTGCTTGAGCCCAAGAAGTTGAGGCTGCAGTGAGCCGAGATCACCATGCCACTGCACTCCAGCCTGGGCGACAGAGCGAGACCCTGTCTCAAAAAGAAAAAAAAAAAAAAAAAAGGTTTAAAGTAGAAGCATCTCTATGCATAATTGAAGTCATGCTTTCCATATATTTTTTTTTCCAACTTGCTTTTTTTCTCTCTAAAACACTGTGTCTTAAGCTTTTCCCTGTTATCAAGTATTCATAAGCATTATTTGAATGGTTGTATCAGAATCCATTATCTGGACTCATTGTCCAGATAATACTGGAAATACTGCCCTTTCTGCCACACTCAGTCACCCTTCTGACCTTGCTCTGTGTCCAGTTATCTACTCATACACATACTGGTCATTTAGAACTTAAAGTTAAGAATAAATAGTTATCATAGTTCCTAACACTTCAAAAAGAATGTATCTTCCTAAAAATAGAATGGCTTGGTGTTTATGATAATTTTAAAGCGAAATAGTCAAATCGATATTGAAATTAACATCTTGCTTTCTTCTTGTATCTATTTTTCACTTCTCTGTCATTTTGATGGGTAAAGTTTCATTTGGAAGGATTTTTATTTCACAATAGAAATAGTATATGACATGAGAATGAGAACTCTGAAAGGTTCAACTTTCTAGTAATTAGTTTCCTAAGATTGTCACAAAAGTTACTGATAGTCAATCATGGTTGGCCTGTATGGAAAGTGTGTTAGGCCGGGCGCGGTGGCTCAAGCCTGTAATCCCAGCACTTTGGGAGGCCGAGACGGGCGGATCACGAGGTCAGGAGATCGAGACCATCCTGGCGAACACGGTGAAACCCCGTCTCTACTAAAAAATACACTAAAAAATACAAAGAACTAGCCGGGCGAGGTGGCGGGCGCCTGTAGTCCCAGCTACTCGGGAGGCTGAGGCAGGAGAATGGTGTGCACCTGGGAGGCGGAGCTTGCAGTGAGCTGAGATCTGGCCACTGCACTCCAGCCCGGGCGACAGAGCGAGACTCCGTCTCAAAAAAAAAAAAAAAAAAAGAAAGTGTGTTAACATTATGTACAACTTAAGCACTTTACTTTCTATCAGATATAGAAAAATAAGTGGTGTGTTTGGAAAAGTATTGGGCTAGGAGTCAGGAAGCTTGACTGTTAGTCCCAACCCTTCTTCAGCTGAGCACCACTAGGCAATAACTCAGCAGCTATTTCTTAAAAATACCTAATGAGTTTCAGGCTTTGCTGTTGGTCTGGGAATATAGACATAGATATTGCATTCATGATTCTCCAAGGCTCCCCTCCTCACCCAGCTCACAGTGAGCTTTCTTATGCATTGTGTAAATCTCTCTCCTAACAGGCCCAGCTCTCTCTCCAACCTGCTTCCCAAGGCAGTTGTGAGGATCAAATGAGAGAGAATATTGGTAAAAGCAAATTGTTGCATTTAATTTAATTGTTGTAAAAGCAAATTATTGCATTTAAAATGCAATAAAAATATGACCCATGGAAAATTATTTAAAGATCCTTAGAATTTTAAACATCACATTAACCTGAGTTCTCTATGATTTTTATTTTAAATAGATATGAAAGTTTTACAATGGACCACTGATATGGTTGAAAATCTTGGCTTGATTATTCTCCGAGAAAATGATACAGTGGTTTGTGTGATTAATTTTCTAAAATTGCCAGCCAAAAAAAACCCAAAACCTTTTTTGAGTGGAGTGACTAGATCAGTCAAAGGAACATTGACTGTGTAGTGGAGAAATGTTTTCTGTGTTCACTAACAGCTTGCCTTTGATTCAAGCTGCAGCATATCATGAGTGATGAGATCTGTGTGCAGGTGACTGACATTTACCTGGCAGAAAATAATAATGGGGCCACCCGAGGCCAGCCGAACACACAGAACTCAAGGAGCCTCCTGGAGTCAACGTATCAGCGGAAAGCCGGGCAGCTAATGTCAGATGAGAAATACTTTAAGGTGAGAGTTACTCATATAGTCAAAGACCTTGCTGGTGACAATATAAGTTGTTAAAATTCTCTGAACCAGAAGTTAAAGCCAGGGTAATTTGACCCAATGATTCTACTCCTGAAACTTTTTTTTTTTTTTTTTTTTTTTTTGAGGTGGATTCTCACTCTGTCGCCCAGGCTGGAGTGCAGTGGCATGATCTTGGCTCACTGCAACCTCCATCTCCCAGGTTCAAGCGATTCTCCTGCCTCAGCCTCCCGAGTAGCTGGGATTACAGGCGCCTGCCACCATGCCTGGCTAATTTTTTTGAATTTTTAGTAGAGACGGGGTTTCACTGTGTTAGCCAGGATGGTCTCAATCTCCTGACCTCGTGATCTGCCCACCTCAGCCTCCCAAAGTGCTGGGGTTACAGGTGTGAGCCACCGTGCCTGGCCCTCCTGGAACTTTTTAGAGTTCCTAATGAGTTCACCAGAGAAATGCAAAGTGGGCCGGGCGCGGTGGCTCAAGCCTGTAATCCCAGCACTTTGGGAGGCCGAGACGGGCGGATCACGAGGTCAGGAGATCGAGACCATCCTGGCTAACACGGTGAAACCCCATCTCTACTAAAAAAAAATACAAAAAACTAGCCGGGCGAGGTGGCGGGCGCCTGTAGTCCCAGCTACTCCGGAGGCTGAGGCAGGAGAATGGCGTAAACCCGGGAGGCGGAGCTTGCAGTGAGCTGAGATCCGGCCACTGCACTCCAGCCTGGGTGACAGAGCGAGACTCCGTCTCAAAAAAAAAAAAAAAAAAAAAAAAAAAAAAAAAAAAAAAAAAAAAAGAAATACAAAGTGGAAGTAACTATCTCCCTGGACAATCTACTTTGTTTCTTTTTTGGCTTTAAAAACAAACAAAAATAAAACTAGTTATATATGATTTTTACAGTTGTGTATTCTTTTCTCTGAACATTTTTCATAGTATGCTTTGTAAATATTATTGTTAGAAAATGTTGGTACATGAAACCCAGGGTCATGGTCATTATAGAAGAGAAAATGTAGGCCTGGCACACATGGCTCACACTTGTAATCCCAGCACTCTGGGAGGACAAGGTGGGCGGATCACTTGAGACCAGCTTGGGCAACATGGCAAAACCCCATCTTTGCAAAAAATACAAGAATGCAAAAATTAGCCGGGTGTGGTGGCTTGTGCCTGTAGTCCTAGCTACTTAAGAGACTGAAGTGGGAGGATGGCTTAAGCCTGGGAGGTTGAGGCTACAGTGAGCCCTGATTGCATCACTGCACTCCAGCCTGGGTGACAGAGCAAGAGCCTATCTCAAAAAAAAAAAAAGAAAAAAAAAATGCAGAAAAAACATCACCTTAACATTCTTTCCTGAAATTACCATTGATGACATTTCTAGACTTTTCTATGCTTGAGTATATATTTGGAAAGAGTTTATACTGGACAAATGGTCTTTAACTTTGTTTTGTTTTGACATAGGGTCAGGTTCTCTTGCCCAGGGTGGAGTGCAGTGATGTGGTCTTAGCTCACTGCAACCTCTCACTCCTGGGTTCAGGCAATCATCGTGCCTCAGCCACCCTGGTAGCTGGAATTACAGGCATGTACCACCACACTGGCTAATTTTTGTATTTTTAGTAGAGATGTGTGTCAGATCCCAGAGTCCAGGTCCTGCTCATGCTGAAGTCTGAGGGGAGTGGGTGGGTAAACAGAAAGAACACTCCAGGGGGCTGTAGGCAGGTGAAAGATAGTTTTATTCAGCAGCAGCTCTCATTAACAGCTTTCTTACACTAGCTCTTTTATTAGCAGCTTACTCTTAACACTGTTTGCCCTGCTTGAGCCAACTGCCCCCACACAGAGCTGCGCAGCTGACTCTCCCTTGCCTTCAGTGTAAGCAGCTTAACTCTTTCTCTCTCTGGGCACGAGCAAGCCCAGCTGTGTCCTGGCTCCCTCGCGTCGGTCTGCAAGATGGACAGCTTTGGCTCTCTCTTTCTCTGGGTGCCAGCACGCCCACCATGTCAAGCCATGTGTGGCTAGCCATGTGTACTACAATGACTTTCCTTAAAAAAAAACTGGCTGGGCATGGTGGCTCACGCCTGTAATCCCAGCACTTTGGGAGGCCAAGGCCAGTGGATCACAAGGCCGGAGTTCAAGACCAGCCTGGCCAACATGGTGAAACTCCAGCTCTACTAAAAATACAAAAATTAGCCAGGTGTGGTGGCACGTGCCTGTAGTCCTAGCTACTTGGGAGGCTGAGGCAGCATAATTGCTTGAACTTGGGAGACAGAGGTTGCAGTGAGCCAAGACCGTGCCATTGCACTCCATCCTGGGCAACAGAGTTAGATTCTGTCTCAAAAAAAAAAGAAAGAAAAAGAAAAAAAAAAGAAAACTCTGCAGTTTCAACTATACTCATTTAACACTTTTAAAAAATGTATTATAATTAGATATGTACCAAGGTTTAGTGTACCCTTGAAAAATACGGGCTTGAGATTTTGGCCCAAATCTGTCCCTATCTGCCAGAACGCCTTCTAAATACAGATCTGATAATGTTGTTTCCCACTTTCATTGATGACCAAAGCCAGCAGTTATTGAGAAATGACAGTAACTGTACTAAGCATTTTACACACATTCTCTCATTGAAACCCCACAACAATCCTGTGATTATCACTCCTATTTTACAGATGAGGAAATTGAGGCTGGGTGAGCCCAGCCCCGTGGCTAATAAGTGGCAGGGCCTGAATCCAAACCTGGAGAGTCTGTCTCCAAAGCCTGAGCTTAACCTTGAAGCAATCTGCTTCCTTCATGGGCACCAGGTATGGAATAAATTCCTAACTCCTTGGGAAGGCATTCAAGGCCTTTCCCAGTCTGGTCCCAACTATTTTTGGAAACTCTCCTCTGCCCTTCCTCCCACCACTGTGCAGTCCACACCACTCAGTTCCCAACACAGTGTCCTTCTACTCTTCAATACCTTTGTTCATGTTCTTCCCTCAAATCCTGTCTCTTGTTCCACATGCCCTATCAAACTGTTTTTCTTTTGAGGCAGGGTCTTGCTCTGTCACTCAGGCTGGACTGCAGTGGCACAATCATGGCTCATTGTAGCCTCAACTCCCTGGCCTCAAGTGATCCTCCCACCTCGGCCTCCTGAGCAGCTGGGACCACAGGCAAGGGCCACCACGCTGGGCTATTTTTTCTGTTTTTTTTTTTTTTTTTTTTTTTGAGACGGAGTCTCGCTCTCTCGCCCAGGCTGGAGTGCAGTGGCACGATCTCCGTTCACTGCCAACTCCACCTCCTGGGTTCATGCCATTCTCCTGCCTCAGCCTCCTGAGTAGCTGGGACCACAGGCACCCGCCACCATGCCCAGCTAATTTTTTGTATTTTTAGTAGAGATAGGGTTTCACTGTGTTAGCCAGGATGGTCTCAATCTCCTGACCTCGTGATCTGCCCGCCTTGGCGTCCCAAAGTGCCGGGATTATAGGCGTCAGCCACCACACCTGGCCTAATTTTTTCTTTTTTTCTTTTTTTTTTTGAGACAGAGTCTTGCTCTCACGCCCAGGCTGGAGTGCAGTGGTCAGATCTCAGCTCACTGCAAGCTCCGCCTCCTGGGTTTACTAAATTTTTTTTTTTAAGGGACAGGGTCTCACTGTGCTGCCCAGGCTGGCCTCAAACTTCTGGCCTCAAGCGATCCTCTCACCTTGGCCTCCCTGGGATGCTGGGATGACAGGCGTGAGACACTACGCCTGGCCACATGTCAGACTTTCTACACAGCATCTTCAAGGCTATGTTCAAATGTCACCTCCTGGCAGGGTGCAGTGGCTCATGCCTGTCATCCCAGCACTTTGTGAGGCCAAGGCGGGTGGATCACTTGAGGTGAGGAGTCCAAGACCAGACTGGCCAACATAGTGAAGCCCCATCTCTACTAAAAATACAAAAAGTTAGCTGGGTGTGGTGGCAGGCACCTGTAATCTTAGCTACTTGGGAAGCTGAGGCAGGAAAATCACTTGAACCCAGGAGGCGAAGGTTGCAGTGAGCTGCAATCATGCCATTGCACTCCAGCCTGGGTGACAGAGCAAGTCTCTGTCTCAAAAAAAAAAAAAAAAAAAAAGAGATATCTATTCTTTGAGCCACCAATTCTAATTCTGGGAATTCTAAGGAAATGATAAAATTATATGTCAATAAACAAGACAAAAAAGATTCGTTAAAAGAGGTTTATCACAACACTGGTGAAAATTTAGAAATGACCTAAATGTCCCACAACAAAGGAATAACTATATAGCTCACTGCAATCTTGAACGCCTGTGCTCCAGGGATCCTCCTGCCTCAGCCTCCCAAGTAACTGGGACTACAGGCAACTACTACTTTTATAGGTAAAAAACGGTCAGATAGGCCGGGTGCGGTGGCTCACGCTTGTAATCTCAGCACTTTGGGAGGTCGAGGCGGGCGGATCACGAGGTGAGGAGATCGAGACCATCCTGGCTAACATGGTGAAACCCCCTTTCTACTAAAAATACAAAAAATTAGCTGCGTGTGGTGGCGGGTGCCTGTGGTCCCACCTACTAGGGAGGCTGAGGCAGGCAAGTGGTGTGAACCAGGGAGGCAGAGGTTGCAGTGAGCCAAGATCATGCCACTGCACTCCAGCCTGGGCAACAGAGCGAGACTCCGTCTCAAAAAAAAAAAAGGTCAGATATATGGTTCAATCTAATATTTGACTTCATACAACAAAATAATATTGTATTCCATAAAACGAAATATGAGGTGATTATTTTAAGTGAAGTAAAGATATTTATTGTCAAAATATATTCACAATACATATAAGAAAGAATGTACACCTGAGCATACAGTATAATCCCAATATTATTTTCATTATTTTTTTTTTTTGAGACATCGAGTCTCTGTCACCCAGGCTGGAGTGCAGTGGTGCAGTCTCGGCTCATTGTAACCTCTGCCTCTCAGGTTCAAGTGATTCTCCTGCCTCAGCCTCCCAGGTGGCTGGGATTACAGGCCTGTGCAGTCACACCTGGCTAATTCTATTTTTCTTTTCAAGTTTAGAATTCCTGGTTTATTGGGAAAACTTCATAATGAAAACTTCAATTGCCCTTTTCCACAACTTACAAAATAATAATTTGATATTTAAAATGAATTGTTTTTCATCATATAAGTAGAAATGGTAAAAAATAGTAATAACTCATCTGATGCATCATATGTATGCTATTCAGGGAAACTCAAATCCCTGCATTCTCCTGTGGCATGTTTTACATCACACATTTTAAATCTGTTTACCAAGAAAGACCAGGATTTTAACTATATGTAGGTTTCTACTGACAGTTGCAATCTATCAGAAGCCTGTCTACATGATTAGAGCCCAGATAAATCTGAAGTTTAGAAAAGCAAGCCATTTTTCTCCTTAGACTGTTTTAGTGGCACTTTTGTGACAGGAATGGCTCTCCTAATCCTTTACTACACAACTAAACCAGATCTATCAGTCATGATAAATTAGACTGATAGATTAGATCTATCAGTCCATCTTTCAATCCAGTTACTCTGGTTTTGAACATATAAACACAAAACGCTACAGATTTATTAATATAGCATTTTCCAACACCCTAACCCTATACAGAACTTTAAAAGTGAAAATTTCATCTAAATATTTCACACCTAAGAAAGCCTTACTAACCATGGCAACAGGTTTAGACCACAAAACAATACTTTCTTAGATGATATATAGCGTCAACATGAAGCTTAGCAAAAATGAATTATTCAGGGCCGGGCTCAGTGGCTCACACCTGTAATCCCAGCATTTTGGGATGCCGAGGTGGGCGAATCACGAGGTCAGGAGATCGAGACCATCATGGCTAACATGGTGAAACCTTGTCTCTACTAAAAATATAAAAAATCAGCCAGGCGTGGTGGCGGGTGCCTGTAGTCCCAGCTACTCGGGAGGGTGAGGCGGGAAAATGGTGTGAACCCGGGAGGCAGAGCTTGCAGTGAGCCAAGATCACGCCACTGCACTCCAGCCTGGGCGACAGAGGGAGACTCTGTCTCAAAAAAAAAAAAAAAAAGAATTATTCAAGATATTAGTGAGAAATTCTCACAAACAATATGCATTTAGGAAACTATTTTGCTTCTTTAAATCGTTTGAAGTCTTGAAAAAAAACTTTTTTTGGGCATTTCTTTCAGAATGTCTGGTCATTGACAATTATTGTTTTGAGACAGAGTCTTGCTCTGTTGCCCAGGCTGGAGTGCAATGCAACGATCTCAGTTCACTGCAACCTCTACCTCTCCGGTTCAAGCGATTCTCCTGCCTCAGCCTCCCCAGTAGCTGGGACTACAGGCATGTGCCACCAAACCCAGCTAATTTTTGTATTTTCAGTAGAGACAGGGTTTCACCATGTGTGCCAGGCTGGTCTTCAACTCGTGACCTCAGGTGATCGGCCTGTCTCAGCCTCCCAAAGTGCTGAGATTACAAGCTTGAGTCACCACACCCGGCCAGTCATTGACAATTTTTACCATGACCTTCCTCTTCTCCTTAGTCCTTAACAGACCCAGTTCATTCTATTTGGAAATAACAAGAACTTGATCAGATTATTAAATCTTGGAAACCATCTCATTTTTACCTTATAAAGTGTTAAGTTTCATGTTCATATTATCTTACAAATGTAGCATAAATGTTATGGGTAGATATAAGGAAATATTGGCATAGTATAGGTAATTAGTGAAAAGACACAGCGTCACCAAACATATTAAAAGGTGAACATAAAACTATAACACTACTTTAAAAATATTTTCTACTAAATTATTTTAGCATTTTTGACTATGAACACTGCCAAAAAATAGGTTCAAAGTAGCCTAGAGAAACAGTTTCTTCTTCTGGAATCCATCTTGGCAGTGGCGATTTTCTCCCACACTCATTCCCAAGTTAGGCGATGTGTAGAAGTCCCTAGGCTTGGTATTGCCCAGGAGGTCATCTTCATAGTTGGGGAGGCAGTAGCAGAAGAAAGCACAGCCGATGAGGATAATCGTGGCTGCCCACCCAAAGCCATAGGGCTAGTTATAGATGTAAGGGACAGCAGGGGTTGGCCTGAAGGTTGAAGGTTTGGGTGTACTTCACGGGGTAAATTACCAGGGAGATGATCTGGAACACAGCAGCCAAGGCAAAGAGACCTCCAATCACTCTTAGGAAGACAAGCATCTGGGGTACACACAGGATGAAGAAGGAAAGGATGAAACATCACCAGGAAGCTGAAGCCCCAGAAGAGCATGGCAGCTGCTGCTCTACCCAACGCGTACTCCATGAGGCTCTAGCAGCCGTCCTCTTAGGACCCGCTGCCGCCGCCGCCCTCGTGGAAACATCTCCACCACAGCAAGGACGTCTGGACCTGGTCGCTCGACTGCCGCCTGCCGCGGCCGGCCAGGGCTATGATGTCAAAGGCGATGGCGCTGAGTAGGAGCAGGATCAGGATCCAGCGGCAGCGCAAGCAGGCCAGGCCGCAGAGGATCACGTCGACCGGCGGTGTGGGGCCGGGCGGGGCTGGAGGAGCCCGCGGGCCCGGGCGGAGGCGGCGAGTCACTCGTTGTATTTTTAATATAGACAGGGTTTCACCATGTTGGCCAGGCTGGTCTCGAAATCCTGGCCTCAAGTGATCCCCCCGCCTCGGCCTCCCAAAGTGCTGGGACTACAGGCCTGAGCCACCGTGCCCAGCGCAATATTATTCTTTTGTGCTTGTTTTAAAGTTGTACATATGCTTAGAAAAATGTTGGTAGGATAGTAACTCTTCAGCGGTGGGATTAGGGATGACTTTTGTTTTCATTTTGCTTGTCTTTTTCTTTAATGAGTATATATTACTTGTGTGACAGATGAAGTAAAGCAGGAAGGGTAGCCATGGTATTTGAGAAAGAGCATTGGAGGTGTTTGTTTGAGATGGAGTCTCACTGTCACCCAGGGTGAAGTGCATGCAGTGGCACAATCTCGACTCCCTGCAACCTCTGCCTCCCGGGTTCAAGCAATTCTCCTGCCTCAGCCTTCCCAGCAGCTGGGATTACAGGCATCTGCCACCACACCCAGATAATTTTTGTATTTTTAGTAGAGATGGGGTTTTGCCATGTTGGCCAGGCTTGTCTCAAACTCCTGACCTCAGGTGATCCACCTGTCTCACATGGTGGCTCACGCTGTAATCCCAGTACTTTGGGAGGCCAAGGCAGGCAGATCACTTGAGGTCAGGAATTTGAGACCAGCTTGGCCAACATGGTGAAACCCTGTCTACTAAAAATATTTTAAAAAATTAGCTGGGCATGGTGGCACACGCCTGTAGTCCCAGCTACTTGGGAGGCTGAGGCAGGAGAATTGCTTGAACCCGGGAGGCGGAGGTTGCAGTGAGCCGAGATTGAGCCACTGTACTCCAGTGTGGACAAGAGCGAGACCCTGTCTCAAAAGAAATAAAGGCCAGGTGTAGTGGCTCACACCTGTAATCCTAGCACTTTAGGAGGCCGAGGCAGGCAGATCACTTGAGGTCAGGAGTTTGAGAGCAGCCTGGCCAACGTGGTGAAACCCCATCTCTACTAAAAACACAAAAATTAGCTGGGCATGGTGGCAGATGCCTGTAATCCCAGCTACTTGGGAGGCTGAGGCAGGAGAATCAGTTGAACCTGTGAGGTGGAGGTTGCAGTGAGCTAAGATTTTGCCACTGCACTCCAGCCTGGACGACAGAGCAAGAATCCATCTCAAAAATAAATTAAAAAACAAAGTTTTAAGAACAGCCTTTAGGTTTCTATAGCCCATTGGGAAAAGGGTATGGCATGATCAGATGATTTGCAGGAGTTACAAATGCAAATTTAAACAATCAAACAGCATCTAACACATCTTTAACAATTAAAAAATAAACAACAAAACCATACAAATATTGATAAGCTTCTACTATGAACTACATGATAGTGACAGGGGAATGAGAGCAAGGGTCCTATGTGCCCACTGTTGTATTACCAGTATCTGGATTGTAGAACTTTGCTTGGCATTGTGGCATGGCATGTGATAGGGCTTTGCCATTTATACTGAGAACAGATGCTCAAGTTATCAATAATTGATAAAAGCAACAGTAATCAGTATTTTAATTGCTGAAAATGGACATTTGAAATAGCAATAAGATTCTAGAATGGCAATGACTGAGTTGGAATGTAGGTGTTTTCATTAACGTCCTACACATATTTAAATTCTGAGTAGCCATTTTTGCTGGTAAATTGTGAAAGCAGGACACGGTTCTCCAAGGTTCACAGGTAAGCCATCCCATCAGAGCACCAACGAGCAGACTGCTACATTTTACTTTATTTTGCTTGTAAGGAAAACCAATTGACTAAGCTGTCCCTAAATTTCTGGTTATAACAGATGTATTTCTAAAACAATCAGTAAATTAACAAAATTATGGCAGACAGTGCCATATCCCTGGAATTTCAAAAGCCCTGGATTAATGATGAGACCCAAGTTAAGTCCCAGCACTGCCACTTATTGGCAGCCATCTTACAGTCTATTTCCTTATTTGTAAAAGGGACCTCTTAATCTGGGATTGCCTACATCATGGCGCCATTGTAGAAATCTGGTTAAGGAAACTGTATAATGAGACATAACTGAAGATTGATTGATTTTATTTTATTTATTTACTTTTTTTGAGACGGAATCTCGCTCTGTCGCCCAGGCTGGAGTGCAGTGGCCGGATCTCAGCTCACTGCAAGCTCCGCCCCCCGGGTTTACGCCATTCTCCTGCCTCAGCCTCCCAAGTAGCTGGGACTACAGGCGCCCGCCACCTCGCCCGGCTAGTTTTTTGTATTTTTTAGTAGAGATGGGGTTTCACCGTATTAGCCAGGATGGTCTCGATCTCCTGACCTTGTGATCCGCCCGTCTCGGCCTCCCAAAGTGCTGGGATTACAGGCTTGAGCCACCGCACCCGGCCTGATTGATTTTTAGAGATGGGGGTCTCACTCTGTTACCCCAGGCTGGAGTGCAGTGGTGCAATCATAGCTCACTGCAACCTCAACCTCTGAGGCTCAAGCAATCCTCCCACCTCAGCCTCCCAAGTCACTGGGACTGTAGGCACATTCCGCCGTGCCCCACTCTTAATATAATTAACTTTAAAATGTGGTTGGAGATTATAAGGGCCCTAAAGCCTTTGCCTGCTTTGTACTTTCCCAATCTTTGGCAGAACCCCAGCAACTAAGAGAAAGGTGTCCAGTTTTTGGTTGTCAGAATCCATCACTAAGCATGATGCTCTGCACAGAGCCCTTTGCTGGGAAATTCCTCTGGTTCCATCTCTCTCCCAATGTTTACCGACCAGGGATCCTTCCTTTCTGCCTTTGTCCTTCCCTCACTCACCAAGGTTCACATGTAAACCATCCCACCCAAGAGCACCAAAAAAGCAGACTGCTACATTTTACTTTATTTTGCTTATAAGGAAAACAATTGACTAAGTTGTCCCAAAAATGTTAGTGTTCACTGATCAAGAAGGAAATGAGGTCAGAAGGCAAACTTTTCACTTCCTCTCAAACATAAATTGCAAGTATCACAGAAAATTGTAACAACACATGCAACACGGTTGGTTTTCAACATACAGAGAGTCCAAGCAAGAAGAGTGAGTACTGAAGATCTACAGAGGTCAGACTGGGGGCACTACTACAGGAAGTCTGAATCTATCCACGCAGTTTTTTCCTCCCACAGTCCAGGCTCAACACTTCTTCCTATTCCAAGGTGGCTTCTCCATATGTAGAAATCCAGGCTGTTCCATATATATTACTTGCCCAGCTGTGTTTCATGAGGCATCTCCACAAGCCAAGCCCCAACTCAAATTCTGTACAGGAAGTTCCCGTTGCTGTCAAAGAACTCTCGGCCCCTCTGCACTACCTTGCTGCTGAAGTTACCTGGCTCCTCTACCTTCAACTCCTCCAGCTTCTGATCACTTGGCAATGCACCACTGCCAGTTCTTCTGGTGCTCTCAGAATCACTGGAGTACTTCTGTAGCTCTCTTGGATGACCTAGGGGTACAGCAACAGGCACAAAGCTCTCCTCCAGGTGCTGGATTTCTTTATTTCTTCCCTTCCATCTCCTTGGTGTATTTGTCCTGTGAGTGTCTGACTCTATCACTTTCAAAGCTGTGCTGTGATTCGCGTCTTTGGATGAGGCTTCATGCCCTGGCATAAGCAAAGAGCCTGATACAGAGTGGCCTGCAGGGAACAGCTTTGAGGTATTTCCAGCGCCCCGGAGCTGCTGGAGAGAGTGGGCAAGCCCAGCTTTCTTAAGGACTTTTTGATCCTGCTTCAGCTTCTGCTCCAATGTGGGTACAAACTTGCTTTTTAAAACTCTTCGGATCACATCAGTGCTGACATTAAAGCCTTCAGCCAACCTGGGAACTGACCAGGACTCTGGAAATTCCTCACGTAAATACCTATGGGAAGAAGGAGCAGGTTTGCAAGTTGTAAAGAAGGCTCCTATCAGAACATCTAACTTGCAATACGTATTATAAAGAAGAGGGGTTGAGGCCTGGCATGGTGGCTCACATCTGTAATCCCAGAACTTTGAGAGGCCGAGATAGGTGGATCGCTTGAGCCCAGGAGTTCGAGACCAGCCTGGCCAATGTGGTGAAACCCAATCTCTACTAAAAATACAAAAATTAGCTAGGTGTGGTGGCTCACGCCTGTAATCTCAGCTACTTTCCCAAGTAGACTGAGGCACAAGAATCGCTTGAACCTGGGAAGTGAAGATTGTAGTGAGCTGAGATTGCACCACTGCACTCCAGCCTGGGCAACACAGTGAGAATCTCTCAAAAAAACAAAAAAACAGGGCTTGAAAAACCGTAAATGTAGTCCCTATCTTGTGCTAGCTAAATGGCTGTGTTCCATTCCTGTGTGTCACAACACTTGACCACTGTCAGTCAGGTCACTTCATTTCATATCAGCTCAGCTCCTCTCACTGACATCTAATACCACATTAGGTCCTGGGGATGCAGGATAACTGACCTTCCCTTTAAATAGTTTGGGAGTGGGGACAGACACAATGAATGACATTATGGTAAAGGTATAGCACAGGATGCAAAGACCATGGGGAGACTCAGATATAGGGAATAAGAACACTTACAGCCAGACCCAGGAATTGCTTCATGAAGTCCAAGCTAGAGTGGGTCTGAAAGGATGAAAGGAGTAATAAGCTGGCAGAAGGGAGTAGAGAAGGAGAGATAAAAGGTAATGATGATAAAGTGAACACTTGTGAAATGCAAAGTGGCACATCACCTTTGTTGGGAATAGCTCAACTGACAGGGAAAGAGGTAGATCACACTTAGGGGTCTAGAGTTTATCCCAAGGCAAGAGCAAGTCAAGGAAAAATTTTAAGCAGTGGAATGCCATGGATAAATTTTCATTTTGAAGTTCAACCTACAGCCTGGCACAGTGGCTCACTCCCAGCACTCTGAGAGGCTGACGCAGGGGGATTGCTTGAGCCCAGCAGTTCGAGACCAGCCTGGGAAACACAGTGAGATCCCATCTCTATTAAAAAAAGAAAAAAAGGAGTTCAACCTAGTGGTAGTTTTTCAGTGACAAAAGTATAGGCAGAAAGATTGGTCAAGAGGCTGTTACAGTAATCCAGACAGTCTCAAGTGAGACAGTCAATGGAGCATAGGAGGAAAGTGAGTTGAGAAATATTTTAGAAAAGTTAAATAGTACAACTTGGTACTAAGGGACTAAATATTGGGGGAAGAAGCATCAAGGTCAAGATTCAGGATTTTAGCTTGGGTAATTAGTAGGTTATAGGAAAAACTGGAACAGGATGAAGTTGTCAGGGAACAACGATGAATTCTATTTTGTACATGTTGAGTTTGAGGAAACTGTAATATCCAAAACAGAGATGTCTGGTACACAGTTGAATATATGCCTTTAGAGTTCAGGAAGAAAAACATGAACTGGAGATGACAGATTTGGAAGTCACAAGCCAATAGCAGGGGTGACTGAGTGGCTAGCATCAGGCAGGGAAATATGCAGAGTGAGCTAAAACGACAAGGACACAACTCTAAGAAATAACAAAATTTAAGATATAGGAGTAGAAGAGGAGCCCGGAAAGAAACTGAGAAAAGCAGCCCTAGAAACAAAGAAAAAAAAAAAAAATCAGAAGGGAATGGTACCCTGGAGTCAAGGGAGAAGAGAATTTTAAGAAAGTAGTTCACCATGGCACATGTACACCTATGTAACAAACCTGTACATTCTGCATATGTACCCCAGAACTTAAAGTAAAAATAAAAAAATAAAAATAAAGGCTGGGTATGGTGGCTCATACCCGCCTGTAATCCCAGCACTTTGGGAGGCTGAGGCAGGCAGATCACTTGAGGTCAGGAGTTCAAGACCAGCCTGGCCAACATGGTGAAACCCCATCTCTACCAAAAATACAAAAAGAAAAAAAAAAAAAATTAGCTGGGCATAGTGGTGTGCACCTGTAATTTCATCTACTCAGAAGGCTGAGGCACGAGAATCGCTTGAACCCAGGAGGCGGAGGTTGCAGTAAGCCAAGATCATGCCACTGCACTCCAGCCTGGCGACAGAGTGAGACTCCGGCTCAAAAAACAACAACAACAACAAAAAAAAAAAAAATGAAAAGAGAATCAGTGGCAATAAATAAATAAATAGAGAGAGAGAAAAGAAAGCAGTTTCAGTTGGGTGCAGTAGCTCACACCTGTAATCCTAACACTTTGGGAGACCAAGGCAGGGAGATCGCTTGAGCTCAGGAGTTGGAGACCAGGTTGGGCAACATGGCAAAATCCTGTCTTAATTTAATTTTTTTTTTTTTTAATTTAAAAGGCAGTTTTTACAAGGGCAAATGCTGCTGAATTATTAAGGAGGCTAAAGACTACAAAGTGTCATTTGAGCCTAGCACTGAGGAAGTCACTGATGGATTTAAGGAGAGCAGTTTTATTGCAGTGATACAAACAAAAAACCAAGGGTAGGTACCCTGGGAACCAACTGGGAACAAAAGAAAGAGAGAGCTTTAGGTTGAGGACAGAGGTCCCTGAGTAAGCAGGGAGAAATACGACCTAAAGCATACAGAGAATTGGTCCCAGACAAGTGAAGGGCTCCCATTTCCTCTGACATGGGAGTAGAGCCTAAGTTTGAGAGTAGTGGGCAAAGAGGAAGACTAGGAAGCTCAAAGTTCTTACTTATTGGACTGTTTTTTTCTCTTAGAAGGACATTTATTGACCACAAAAAAGGGAGGTAAGTAAGAAGGTGGAAGGTTTGAAAAAGCTATTGTTGAAGACAGGAGATAGAGGCCGGCATGGTGGCTCATGCCTGTAATCCCAGCACTTTGGGAGGCTGAGGTGGATGGATCACCTGAGGTCAGGAGTTTGAGACCAGCCTGGCCAACATGGTGAAACTCTGTCTCTACTAAAAATACAAAAATTAGCCAGGTGTGGTGGTGCACACCTGTAATCCCAGTTACTCCGGAGGCTGAGGCCCAAGAATCTCTTGAACCCAGAGGCAGAGGCTGCAGTGAGCTGAGATTTCGCTACTGCACTCTGGCCTGGGAAACAGAGTGAGACTGTCTCAAACAAAAAACAAACATACAAAAAAAGAGGAAATTAGACCTGACTGAGGACCCAGAAGGTGCTACAGGCTCACAAAATCTTGACCAGCTCTACAGAATCCCCTTTATTTTAAATTTCAATTCCAGAGTCATTCTGATGGAAATGAAAAATAGTACATAAGTACTATTTATGTACTAAGTATGTATTATGTATTAGTATTATGTACTAATGTGCTAAGTAGGGCTACTTAGCAATATTTATCAAAATGCAAACGCATTTGTCTTTTGACCTGGCAACCTTACTTCTGGGAATGTATATAACAAATACTCCTGGCAGGTATGTAGAATGATACATATACATAGTTATTCACTGGAGCACTATTAGTGAGCAACAGAAATGGAAACAACCCAACTAAATGCCCATAAGAAAAGACAGGTTAAATAATGCATTCTGGCCAGGCGTGGTGGCTCACGCCTCTAATCCCAGCACTTTCGGAGGCTGAGATGGGAAGATCAGTTGAGGCCAGAAGTTTGAGACCAGCCTGGTCATCATGGTGAGACCTCCATCTCTGTCAAATAAATAAATAGATAGGAGAAAAAATTGTTTAAATAAAAATTAAAAACCACTGTCATATACTGCCTCAAAAAAATATAACACCACCATCTATAAAAAAGAATTGAGGGCCAGGCACAGTGGCTCGCTCAGGGCATGGAGCCTGGTTTTTGGTAGAGAAAAACTATTAAAAATAGTACAGCTGCAAAGAGTGGCTCATGCCTGTAATCCCAACACTTTAGAAGGCTGAGGTGGAACGATTGCTTGAGCCCTGGAATTGTAGACTAGCATGGGTAACATGATGAGACGGTCTCTACAAAAAATAAACAAAATTAACTAGGCATGGTGGCATGCACCTGTAGTCCCAGCTACTTGAGAGGCCAAAGTGGGAGGATTGCTTGGGCCCAGGAGGTAGAGGCTACAGTGACCTGTGATCACACCATTGTACTCCAGCCTTGGCGACAGAGTGAGACCCCCATCTACCAAAAAAAAAAAAAAGTACCCACAGGAGAGTGGGTGGGACAAATAATTCTCAATGCGTATACCATGTTATACTGTTAGGATGTTGAGCCATATGTAACACTTTACCTACTCAAAACAAAAAAACTTAAAATCTCTTTTAAGCTTTCCTAAATTATAGATCCTTTCTTCAGAAAAATGCACCTAACTATGGAAGCACCAGCATCCCTGTACCTTAGGTTGGTAAAGTCATGATCTACATGCAGGGGTTAAATGTTGTGATGTCTGCAATTTACTATTTAAAAACTTCAGCAAAAATGAAACAACCACGTCATAACGTTAAAAACTACTAAAACCAGGCGGGGCGCAGTGGCTCATGCCTGTAATCCCAGCACTCTGGGAGGCCGAGGCGGGCGAATCACTTCAGGTCAGGAGTTCGAGGCGACGGCGGAAACCACATGTCTTTAAAAAACAAAACAATACACTATTAAATCTAGATGACGACAGGTTTAGGGAAGTTCGTTATATTACTCTACTTTTATGATGATAAATTTCAATGACAAAAAGTAAATGAAAATATAAAAGCAGTATCAAAAAAGCCAAACCCGTGCTCTGGGCTCCAGTATCCTTCATTTCTTGTCACAGCAGATACAAACAAGGTACCCTGAGTCTTACCGGATCTGCTCCATGGCTTCCCGAGTCAGGGTTCTGGGCGGGGCACCAGGCGCCTCCATTTGCCTCCGAATTTTCTGGAATCGGATTGCTTTTTTCTGTCCTTTCAGGGTGCTGGGGGAAGAGAACCAATGGCAGAAGCCATGCGTAGAAGCAGAATGGATGTTTGAAGAGCCTCAGGCTAAATTATGGAGCGCCCAGCCCTCTTCTCTTTGATCGCAAGGGCAACGGGGCCGTGTTGCCGGCTTAGAGCTGCTCTGTACACCCAGAAAGCTAACACCTAGAACAATAACTGCCTGTAAGCATGCCGAACTCTCTAAACTGATGATGAAATACGTCACTAATGACGGGACCAGTGGTCCCTGGGGAGCTGAACACCTCACGCTGCGCGACTAACAACGGGTAAGAGGAAACAAGGGCCGCTGCGCAAGCAGCGGCAGGACACCCGGCGCCAAGGGGGCGCGGGCTGGGGCGCCGGGGCGCGAGGCCCAGCTTCAAGCTGAGGGCCCAAGGAGAAGCCGGTACCTCTCCACCTCCTGCAGCTCCCGTTCCTCCGGCTCCCAGTCGGAATCGGGGTCCGGCTCCCGGCCGATAGGCCCTGGGCCCGCCACCCCCCGAGTCGCGAACCCACAGCGAGCGACAGCAGCGCAAACGCGCCCCCCCAGCAAGACACTCAGGGAAACCGCCATGTCGACGCAAACCAGCCTTCAGCAGTCTGCTACGAAACAGCAGCGGAAGTAGCCGGGTAAGGCCGGAAGTGGAAGGGGCGGGCCGGAAGCTGGGTAGTAGCAAGCATTTCCCTCTTCACTTGGTGGGCGTAAGATCTGGGCTCGGGCTGTTCAGTGGCCCACCCTTTCTGGCTGTAGCTGTGGAGAGGGCTTGGCTGAAACGTGAGGGCCGAAATGAGGTACAGGACGCTCCTGGAAAACTGCATAAATTTTAATTAAAGTATGGATTCAGTTTCCAAGAGCCGTCCCTCCGCCCCAGGGGCTCCCCAGGCCTGCCTGTCTCCGCCACCTTGGTGGGCAGGGCTTCCGCTCGGCAGTCTTCTGACGGCGACCGCCCAGTGCCTTGGGCACTCGGCTCCTCTGGGAAAGGGGCTCTTTGTCTTCTGGATGACCTCCAGCCCAGGGCCGCACCTAGGGTTCAGACCCATCACCTAGCGATAAACCCAGGCTAAGGCTTGATGAGCAGAAATGGGTACATGGCTGGCCTTGGCGCCTCTTCATCTTCTAGTCTTTACTGATCCCCAGTTAATCTTAGGGTATTGAGGAATTCTTGGTGTCTTTGTATTTTGCCTTTTACAAATGGGGTTCCTGGGCAGGGCTTTTCAAAGAGGCAGTTGGTGGCAGTCTTTCATTTAGCAAAGATTGAATGCCCTTTGGAAACCCTTTGGAAACCTGGGGAGGTTCTCCAGGAGAGGTAGAGTGCTTCCCTCCTGCTTTTACCTGAACTGATTGATGTTGAGGAGTGCTCTGGAACGCTGCAGCACGGGTGCAGACGCAGGGCAGAGGGGAACTTTGGCTGTTCTGTGTTCAGAGTTTACCATGGAGGGCAAGGTGCATTCAGTCCATGAGTCAGATGCCACTCTTTCCGGTTGCAGAAGATAGCCCTGCTTTGGGGTTAAAGTGGGTGGCACTGATCCTGCCAGGACACGGTTTATGGCTTCTAGCCTTCTGCTGGCTTGTCCTTCTGCAGTGGAAACATGGATGTCCCTGAGTTGGTACTCACAGAAGAGATTGGCTCACCTCCTTCCCAGCTGTGGCCCAATTACCAACACAGAAGAAGGGCATCCCATGCTTCCCTCCACTGTCTTTCCCACACTGTATTGTAATTGGTATGGTATGTCTTCTTGTCCATGTTCCTGTTACCTCTGTTGAGTGCTAGGACTGTATTTCTGCCATTTCAGTCACCAGGGTCTAGTGTACAGAAAGGATTAAATGGGCCTGGTGCAGTGGCTCACACCTGTAATCCTAGCACTTTGGGAGGCTGAGTCGGGTGGATCACCTGAGCTCAGGAGTTTAAGACCAGCCTGGGCTAAATGGTGAAAACAAAAAATACAAAAGTTAGTCAGGCATGGTGGTGTGTGCCTGTAGTCCCAGCTACTCAGGAGGCTGAGGCAGGAGAATTACTTGAGCCTGTCAGCGGAGGTTGCAGTGAGGTGAGATCAAGCCATTGTACTTCAGCCTGGGCGACAGAGCATGACCTTGTCTCAGAAAAAAAAAAAAAAAAAGAAAACAAAAAAGAAAGGGGTAAATAAATGGGTACCCTAACTTCCCCATTCTTACACCGGTGGAAGTGCCTTATATTTTGGGAGCATCCAAGCTCTATGCTTGCTAGTGGGATTTACACAGGTCAAAATGACCAAAGATAGTTTTGCATACTTACGGCTAGTCAGCCTGATTCTGGCACTGGAAAAATAGCACCTCCCAGCCTTCTTCATTGACAATGAACAGGAGTTGACGGCTGCCGGCTCTCCTGTCCAGGTGAAGTTCTTGGGCTGCAGATGGCACCGGGGAACATGTGGGATTGCAGCATTCATGCTTGGCAGTGCCCCTAAGATCCTGGGGATCGATTTATGGGGCAGAACTGGATGCAGCAAATGAGGAGGGCACTGCTCTGTGGCAGCCCCTCTTAGGAGCACAAATAGAACCACACTCACAGGTTTCAGTTCTTGACTGCCCAGCCTGTCCTAACGAAATCTAGGCTAGAGGAGAAGAGCAGCCCCTTACCACATTTTTATGTGAGTTTGGATGGAGCTTTGGACGAAGGAGGTAACTGAAAAAAAATCTCTTCTAGGCCATGGCCACTATTTAACCAGATACTCCTTTGAGGTTCAACAAAAACAGTAGACCCAACAGATTTGCTACTGGCCCAGGGAATAGTGAAAGCGGCAGCTCTTTTTTTGGCCCAAATCTGTTTACTTATCTCCCATTAGAGCCAGGGCACTGACAGTGCTAGGGAGAAAATTATACAGAAGCCACTGAGGGTGGTGGCCTTGTTATTTGTCAGTCATGAGTGTGGGGTTATTTGGGGACAGGAATATAGAGAGCAGGTTTCCTGTAAATGAGAAAGTTTGGAGCTGCACTTTGCTGGATGTCATATCTAAAACAAAGGAGCTTGGGAACAGACGTAAAAGGAATCAACAGACCCTCTCCCAAGGTCCAGCTAGTGCACTCTGCTTTCCCAGGCTCCACTGACAGATACCATCACACAAGCCTCCTTTGTTGAGACCACCACCATGTGTTGGGATGACAGCCCTTGTTCCCTTTTCCTCTGTAAGGCTTCACAGGGACCCTCACCCGACTCTCATGAAGTTTTTTCTGGCCCTGGGGGCCAGGGTGCTGCAGACGGGTGAGCTGCTCTACAATACCCAGGCTTCGGATGAGAGTCTCCCTTTGTAGCAGGGCCTTCATCCGCTCCAGCTCCTCCTCTTCCACAATTTGTTGAGGCCTCATGGTATCCAGCTGTCCCAGCAGCAGCTACAAGGTACATGTGAGATACATGCAGGATCTCCAAGGATGAGTCCCAAACCATCGCCCAGGATGGCTGCAGGCCTCCTGCCCACTCTACCCTCATCCCTTCCCTGACCCAGGATAGTTCCTTTTGCTGTCCATTCTCTCACTTCATCTTCCAAAGGATCAGATTCAATGTACTGATTAGGAACTCCTCTCTCTCTTGTGCATGGGGGGAGAGGACAGCAGAGATTCATTCCCGTCTCTAGTTGTCCCAACCCATTTTCCCGCAGAAAGATAGCCACAAAACCCCCAGCACCTCTTTCTCCCAGTTGTGGTTCCTGTAAGCCAAGCAGGTGGAATGGCTCCGGAGCCCTGCCCTGGGTTGGCTTTTCTCCCCAGCTGATTCACCCTGGTTCTGGTCCTTGGCCTTTTGCCTCTTACTGCCCAAGGTCTCCTGCTGTTCCTGCTTAAGGCGGATCTCCTCCAGTTGCTGCCTGACAAGACACAGCAGCTTCAGACACTAGAGAAATGGTGTTGGGGAGAAGAGGGGTGAGGAAAAATGGGGATGGGGAAAGAGTAGGAAATTATAATCTGTTCTTAGGACTGATGGGAGAGCAATGACGGGGGAAGACAGGAAACCTACTAAACTGAAAAGAGTCACTAAGAGTCTGATATGATTTATAGCTCCATTCCTCTGCTCAAGTGTCTGACTTCCTCTTCCCCTGCTGGGAAGCAATGCAGCTTCAGGACTTGTCCCCACCTAGGTGTGCAGAGGAGAATATCGGTCAAAGTACCTGGCACACTCCTCTCTGGCCTTGGAAGCAGCAGTCTCCTGGAAGAGGGAGCCATTGTGCTTGAAGAAGCGGGCATACTTCTCTGTGTCAGGCCCAGGGTAGATCCGCCGGTATTTTCCCAGGTGAGAATCCTCATATCGTTCCTGGTCCAGCATTGCCACGTGGGATGACTCAGTTTTTTCTTTCCTGTGGAAAGCAAGCTCAAGTGAGTTAGAGGAGAGCTGTGGGAATGTTCAGTAGGGAAAGGAAGACTGACTAAGGTTTGGAGCCCCTCCTGCTGGGTTCTTGACCTCCCGGGCCCATGCCCAAGTAGGGAAAGCTGCCAAGCCCATCTTTGGCAAGCCCCAAATGTGGGTAGCCATGAAAATAGGCTTGGGCCGGGTGCGATGGCTCATGCCTGTAATCCCAGCACTTTGGGAGGCTGAGACAGGCAGATCACGAGGTCAGGAGATCGAGACCATCCTGGCTAACATGGTGAAACCCCGTCTCTACTAAAAATACAAAAAATTAGCCGGGCGTGGTGGTGGGTGCCTGTGGTCCCAGCTAGTTGGGAGGCTGAGGCAGGAGGATGGCATGAACCCGGGAGGCGGAGTTTGCAGGGAGCCAAGATCGCGCCACCGCACTCCAGCCTGGGTGACAGAGCGAGACTCTGTCTCACGAAAAAAAAAAAAAAAAGAAAATAGTCTTGACTTCCAGAAATCTGATTTACTTTTCTTTTCTTTTTTGAGACAGGTTCTTGCACTGTTGCCCAGGCTGGAGTACACTGGCACAATCTCCGCTCACTGCAACCTCTGCCTCCCAGGTTTAAGCAGTTCTCCTGCCTCAGCCTCCCAAGTAGCTGGGATTACAGGCATGCACCACCATGCCTGGCCAATTTTTGTATTTTTAGTAGAGACAGGGTTTCACCATGTTGGCCAGGCTGGACATCAAGTGATCCACCCACCTCGGCCTCCCAAAGTGCTGGGATTATAGGCATCATCTTAAGTGGAGAGGGGTCTACTTGTAAGCTAGCACTCCATTATCATAGTCTTTTAGGTTTCTGATTGCAAAAGTAACATATGTTTTGATACAAGTTTTCCATTTGGGAAAAAAAAAAAGTGGCCAGGCATGGTGGCTCATGCCTGTAATTCCAGCACTTTGGGAGGCCAAGGCAGGTGGATCACTTGAAGTTGGGAATTAGAGACCAGCCTGGTCAACATAGTGAAACCCTGTTTCTACTAAAAATGCAAAAATTATCTGGGCATGGTGGTGTGTGCCTGAAGTCCCAGTTACTTGGGAGGCTGAGGCAGGAAAATTTTTTGAACCCAGCAGGTGGAAGTTGCAGTGAGCCAAGATTGTGGCACTGCACTCCAGCCTAGATGACAGAGTGAGACTAGTCTCAAAAAAAAAAAAAAAAAAAAAGAAAAGAAAAAGAAAAAAGTAATATATGTTCATTACAGAAAATTTAGAAGAGCAGAAAGAAGATAAAGTCTCCCATAATCTTACTATGCAATTAGCCTGTTGATTATGAGCATGGATCTAAGGCAGGACCTCCTGACTTTGAATCCTGGCTCTGCCATTCACTAGCTTGTGCGTCCATCCGTCCGTCCTTCCTTTTTTTTTTTTTTTTTTTTAGACAGAGTCTTGCTCTGTCGTCCAGGCTGGAGTGCAGTGGCACAATCTCAGCTCACTGCAACCTCTGCTTCCTGGGTTCAAGCAATTCTTCTGCCTCAGCCTCCCGAGTAGCTGGTACTACAGGCATACACCACCATGCCCAGCTAATTTTTGTATTTTTAGTAGAGATGGGGTTTCACCATTTTGGCCAGGATGGTCTCACTCTCTTGACCTCCTGATTTGCCCGCCTTGGCCTCCCAAGGGGCTGAGATTACAGGCGTGAGTCACTGCGCCTGACCGCTTGCTTGCTTTCTTTAAATGAAAATGAAATAATACAACAATATTTTTATTTTATTTTTTAATTTAATATTTTGAAACAAGGTCTCACTCTATCACCCAGGCTGGAGTGCAGTGATGCAGTCTCAGTTCACTATAACCTTGGCCTCCCAGGCTCAAGCCATCCTCTCACCTCAGCCTCCTGAGCAGCTGGGACCACAGGCGTGCACCACCATGTCTGGCTAATTTTTGTATGTTTTGTAGAGACAGGGTTTTGCATGTTGCCCAGGCTGGTCTCAAACTCGTGAGCTCAAGTGATCCACCCGCCTCGGCCTCCCAAAGTGCTGGGATTACAGGCATGAGCCACCACACCTGGCCACAATATTTTTAAATGGCTGCCTAGTACTCTAGTGTACGATTGTATTTTGTTTATTTAGTCCAGTACTGTTCAACCATTTTTCCTTATTGAAAGACACATTTCATGACCCTCAGGTACACAGTCCAGTCTTGTGGGAATAGCCAGTATATTTACAGTTCTACTTCACTCCCATTCATCACGCAGACATCTGGGTGCTTACGGTGTCCCAGGCCCTGTGGCTCTCATGGGGAATCAAACACACACTGCCCCCTGCATATTGGAATGCAAGTGGGAAGAGCAATGTGGTCATAGTGGTAACATACATATCATTAACAAATTACAATTTTAGTATTGGTAACCAATTACCACGTTTGTAACTCATTTTACAAAGAAAACAACAATGGGTAACCAACACAGATGTAAATGATTCTCTATTATTGAATGACTAAACTGTTTTCTGTGTTTCTTTGTTACAAAGTTTCTCAGGAACTGGTTTCTAAAGGAGCTTTGTTAGAAAAACAAACCAGCTAATCAAACCACAGAAAGCTCCTTATGTGCTAACATGAGAATGGTTCTAAAATACATTGCTAACCAAGGTGCAGACAGTGTGAAAGTTATGCCTCTGTCTGGGTAGGCAGGGAGAAAAATATTTTGTATAAATACATATACATTAAATGCTTACTATATACACATGATAGTAGGAATGTTGATTGGCTCCAGAGAGTAAAACTGAGTACCTGGAGGAGAAGGGGAGGAGAAAGACTATCCCCTGTATTTTTAAAATTTTAACATATCTATGATACATGATTTTTTTTTTTTTTTTGAGACCAGGTCTCACTGTGTCACCCAGGCTGGAGTGCAGTGGTGCAAACACGGCTCACTGCAGTCTTGACCTCCTGGGCTCAAGTAACTCTCCCACCTCAGACTCCTGAGTAGCTGGCAATACAGGCACGCCACCATGCCCAGCTAATTTTTTTATTTTTAAATTATTTATTCTTTTGTTTCTCTTTTGTGTTTTAGGTACAGAGTCTCACATGTTGCCCAGTCTGGTCTTGAACTCCAGGGCTCAAGCAATCCTCCTGCCTCGGCCTCCCAAAATGCTGAGATTACAGGTATGAGCCACCAAGCCTGGCCCTGTGATTTTTTAATGCAAATATGAACATATTATTTATGCAAAAAGTTGTTTTTGATAGCAAATCAGCCCCAGGCCACATTCTCCATCTAAAGGAGGACTTTTAGTCTCAAGAATAATGGAGAACTAAACACATGCCAGACACCTAGCATACCTCGATTCTCGTGGCTGTTGGTAGCACTGGAAAAGCCGTTCCTTGACTCGCTGCTTATCCTCCTCCATCACCTTCCTTTTGTCACAGCCCCGGAGGTTGACAAGGGTCATAGCATCACAGAGAAGTGCATCCTTTACCTCTTGATCAAGGCGTGAGTCAGTGGTAAAGCTTGGAGAGTGGTTTACCTGCCAGGAAGAGTCATTATACACCCCTTTCCCCGACCACCTGAGCAGGTGGTAGCCTCTTGCAGGGTCTGAGATATTCCTCTCCCATGGCCTCAGCCAGGGAGGCTGAATGCTCTGGCTTCCAAGGCCACAAAACTCTGCCATAGAGATCTCCAATTCACACACCAGTGAGAGCAAATCAGCTGGCCTGCCTCTCTAGATAGTGTGTCCCTAAAAACTTACATTAGGGCACTGGGGATCCCAAACCTGCATTCCTATGGTAGAGGCCAAAAACCACCAAGATTTGACTCAGCAGGTCAAAAGGGTAGAGATCTTATGCCTTCTGCTGATTCCCACCCACCCCAGGGTTTTCACATCTCCCATTCTGTGTGCCACCACCTGAGTATACCCCTGTCCCAGGTGTCCTATTCAAGGAGGCCTCTGGACCTTGGTTTTGCAAAGCCTAGGAGATAATCCTCACCTCTAGCAGCCAGGGCTTCAACTTGTGGTCCAGCAAGATGTCAAAACCAAGGATCTCAAAACAGGCACATGTACCTCCATTCAGATACTGGGGAAAACAGGTTCGGTAGTTGTGGCGTAGAACAGAATGGGCTGAGATGATGGTTTTGATGATGATGTCCTCGATGTCCCCCCACAGCTCTCCAGGGTTGTAGCTGTGCTCTTGCAGCCAGATGTTGAGTGTCGACAGCTTCCTGCGAGGCCCAGTGCTCAGAGGAAGGCCAGTTTCTAGGCCACTGGGGCCAGGCTGTAGGCAGGAGGCTCCCTCACACTAACCCTAATTGCATGCCTGGGCTTTGAAGGGCTGCTACCAGTTTGGAGCAGGGACTAGTTACCAGGGTGGGGTTTGGGGCTGCACTTAGAGCTCCAAAGTGCAGGCACAGGACAGGGTCTATAAAGGCTGAGTTTCCCTGGGCAGTTAGCCTCCCAAGAGCCAGCTCGGTTTCATGGGCTACTGGGACTATGGGGCTAAGCAGCAGAGGAAGCAGGAGAAAACAGAGTAGCGAGTACCTCTTACTGCCCACAGTACCATCCCGGACAAAATTCTCATTGTGTTTGTTGATAGCATAGTTGGTCAGGTGCATGCAGACTTTGTCCTGTAGAGAGAGAGTGGCCCTGTGGTCTCAGACTGCATGTGGCCGTCCTCTCCAGCCCTTCATTGCCTTCTTACTCCCCACCCCTCCCAAGGATCTCTTGTCTCCTGTCTCTCTCCACCAGAGGACTGCTATTCTGGACGATCCTGGGGCAGAGGGTGTGCTGGGCTCCTCCAGGTGCTGACCTTTTCTCATTTACCACCTACCAAACACTTGCCTCCCAGCTAGATACTGCAGCTCTTGCTGACTTCATTCTTTGTTCTTTGGTGACAGTGACAAACCTCTCTACCATGTTTCTCTAGAGAACCTCAGCACTCATGGTAGTGGAAAAGAAGAGTGCTTCCCAGTCCCCTTACCAGGTTGTTATGGCTGGGCTCCACATAGGGTGTGGTGGCAAAACGGGCCAGGCCCTCCTCATACATGAAGATCCGGAGAGGGTCACAGGATGTGATCAGGACGTAGATTCGCATATCAAACTTGAAGCCATCAATGAGGAAGGGCTGGGAGCACACAAACCCATGAGGGAATAATAATACGTTTGAAGTGCCTACTATGAGCTGTTGCAAGTGCTTCACATACATAGCTCATTGAATTTCCACAATAACCATGTAAAGTAGTTACTGTTATTACTCCCACTTAATAAATGAGGAGAGGCCAGGCATGGTGGCTCATGCCTATAACCCCAGCACTTTGAGAAGCTGAGGAGGGTAGATCACAGGGTGAGGAGTTCAAGACCAGCCTGGCCAAGATGGTGAAACCCCATGTCTACTAAAAATACAAAAATTAGCTGGGCGTGGTGGTGGGTGCCTGTAATCCCAGCTACTCGGGAGGCTGAGGCAGAGAATTGCTTGAACCTGGGAGGTGGAGGTTGCAGTGAGCCGAGATCGTGTCACAGCACTCCAGCCTGGGCGACACAGCGAGACTCTGTCTCAATCAATCAATCAAGAGACAGAGGCACAGAGAGGGTAAGAAACTTGCCCAAGGTCACATATCTGGGAAGTGGAAAGCTGAGATTTAACCCTAGGCAGGCTGGTTCTGAACCATGGCTGGATACTGCTTCCAGGAAAATGGGGCTAGTGGGAAGGGTAGAAGCCTAGGACCAGCTTCCTTCCTGGCTTTTGGGAGAGAGGAGGCAGCCCAGTGCTGGGTGTTGGGGAAGGCTGATGGTCCTGAGGCATCCTTCACCTTGGAGATGTATTGCTGGCAGATCATATGCTCTCCTGGCTTGATCTCCCGGGGATTTCGGGTAATGAAGATGCCACGTCCCTGACAGCCACTGTCTGGCTTGCAGATATACGTGCGGGCTTTTCGCTGACGACCGTAGGACTGGAAGTCCCCATAGCTATGTGTAGAGAAGTCCTGGTCAAAAGGTTTCTGTGTATCATGGCTTTCCCACGGCCCCATGGAGCTCTTCCTGCTATCTAGTCCATGCTCTTCCCGGAACACTCAGTCTCAGACCCGACCCTCTTTTCTTTGACCAGCTGAAACTTTCTCATTCCACTTCCATCCCTCTGAGACATTCCTAGGTCACAAGACCAGAGCCTGGAGGGAACTCTGAGAACGACCCTTTTCCTCCCCATGGTATCTCAGCATGGAAGCCAGACCCACTCACTCTGCAGGGAGGCACCAGGTGCGGGGGAAGATGTTGTATTCTGAGGGATAGAGTTTGTGCATGCGGTTGAGGTTCCGAGCCAGCAGATCTTTGCGGCAGATTTCTGTCATGCCAGGGAAGTGGTTGATTTTCTGAAACACAGCCAGTTAGTACGAGCCCCCAGAGTAAGTGGCAGTTCCTAGCACCTGGGCGTCCCAGGAAGCAGTGGAGGAGGATTGGGAAGTTTAAGGGAGAAGTCACAGTGGAGGTAAGCACTACACCGAGGACCTCAAGGGCAAAAATAGGAAGATTCCTTGAGGCAGTGAGAAAACCTTCTGTGACTCCTACCCAACACACACATCCACACTGAGCTCAGCAAATGAGGGGCAGTGAGAAAGGATGTACCTAGCCAAGACTGTGGCTTCCACAGTCCACCTTCTAACATCCCTCAGACCACCACGCCTAGTCCTCTAACAATAACTAATGCATGGTAGCACAAAGCAGACAATGAGACGAAAGCATTTCCCAAAAGACACAAAAGAGAAAAGGAAACTAAGAACCAGCCCCAAGGAATGTGGTACCATGGCACCCACAGAGGGTGTGGCATCAGAAACCCCTGGCTGCTCTGTCCTGCTGGGTGGGTGGCAGCATCCGGGATGCCACCAAGCAAAGAACAAATAATGAAATAGGATGTGCCCACCAGACACTTCCTTCAGGTAATTCCAGAGACCCAGGAGGAGAATCTTTCCATTGGAAAAGAATACCCTGGGGGTGGTCTTTCCTGTATGCACAGGGGGACAGTCACAAAGAGTACACTAAGTGCTCTCTCACTGGCTTTTCCAGTCACTGGCTGCACTCACTGTATGAACTTAGTATTTCTCACTCTCCATGTCCTAACCAAGGGATATCTGCTGCTCAGGGCTGTTCTTGAGGATTTAATGGGCTAATAACATAAAAGCATTTAACACAGGGTCTGTTGTACAGTAAGTCCTCAATGAATGCTGCTAATTATTGTTATCCTCATCCCGTTTTTTTTTTTTTTTTTTTTTTTCCCCTTCCCTGAGACAGGGTCTCCCTCTGTCACCCAAGCTGGAATGCAGTGGTGTGATCTCAGCTCACTGCAGCCTCTGCCTCCCAGGCTCAAGAGATCCTCCTGTCTCAGACTCCCAAATAGCTGGGACTAAAGTCATGCACCACCATGCCTGGCTAATTTTTTTATTCTTTTTGTATTTTTGGTAGAGACTGGGTTTTGCCTGTTGCTGGTCTCAAAGTCCTGAGTTCAAGCAACCTGCCTGCTTTGGCTTCCCAAAGGGATTTTAGGCATGAGCCATTGTACCGAACCTGCTATCCTCATTTTACAAATGCCCCTCCTTTGGAACTTTTTTTTTTTTTTTTTTTTTTGAGATGGAGTCTCGCTCTGTTGCCCAGGCTGGAGTGCAATGACGCAATCTTGGCTCACTGCAATCTCCTCTTCCCAGGTTCAAGTGATCCTCCTGCCTCAGCCTCCTAAGTAGCTGGGATTACAAGTGTGTGCCACCACGCCTGGCTAATTTTTGTATTTTTAGTAGAGATGGGGTTTTACCATGTTGGTCAGGCTGGTCTTGAACTCCTGACCTTGTGATCTGCCTGCCTCGGCCTCCCAAAGTGTTAGGATTACAGGCATGAGCCACCGTGTCTGGCCTTGTTTTTTTATTTTTAAAACAGGGTCTCACTCTGTCACTCACCCAGGCTGGAGTGTAGTGGCATGATCTCTGCTCATTGCAACCTCCACCTTCTGGGTTCAAGCGAACTCCTGACCTGAAGTGATCCACCCGCCTCAGCCTCCCAAAGTGGTGAGATTACAGGTGTGAGCCACCACGCCCAACCTCCTTTGGAGCTTCTTGAGAACTTCTAGCACTTGCTTTCTCTCTTGGGCACCTCTCCCAAGACTAGTCGTGGGACAGGTTTTAATTTCCTCAACTTCCTGCCTGGCTTCCCCAAAGAATAAGCCTGCAGACCCTTTTAAATTATTTTATTGCTGATCACCACAAACACCCAATTAGAGGATAATAAAAATATCACAAGGCAGTTCTATTCTTGTGGACCCCAGTGGATCATTCCTGAATTTCTTGCCACCAGGCAGGACCCTGCAGTCTCCTAATGGATGTGGAATGTTAAGCTAAGTTGCTTAGAAGGCTGGATCATTCAGCTGGCCCTGATGTTAGCTCTGAAGCTGCCTCCCAGTATTCTCCCTAAGATGAGCTCACCCACCCTGGAGAGGGCCAGCTACACACAGATGCCACCAAGCAAAGCACAAATAATGAGATAGGATGTGCCCACCAGACACTTCCTTCTGGTAATTCCAGAAACCCAAGATCTCCAAGAGGAGATCTTTCCACTGGAAAAGAAGACCCTGGGGGGTGCTCTTTCCTGTCTGCACAAGGGGACAGCCACAAAGAGTAGCAGTCTTGGGTGCCTGGGCAAGGAGGTGGGAAAAGTCATTCTGGGACCCTAGCCCCTGTAGGCTCTCAGGCCAGGAGATGGGTACCTGAAACCTCTTCATGTCCATGACTCGTTCCAGCGAGACAGAGCAGTCTGTCCAGTACAGAGTCCATTCTTCATCCTCCCCCACCTCCTTCAGGCCACACATTTGGGCTGCCCGACGCACTGCAGAGACAGGGAGATCAGTGGTGCCAGCATGGACACCAGCAACTAGCCCTGGAACTGTGTAGCTGGGTCAGGTAAGGTATACCCCTGACCTGAGGGCAGGTTGAAGAGGGAGGTAGTTCTCGCCTCAGCCCCGTACTTTAGTTACCACATGGCAATTTCAAGTTCTTAGGGGCTGTTAGGGCCCTTCCAAAATACCTAGCAGAGAAAACTAGAACCTGGTTTTCTGTTTGTTTGTGTTTTAGAGGAGTTTCTCCCTTGTTGCCCAGGCTGGAGTGCAATGGCGTGGTCTCTGCTCACTGCAACCTCTGCCTCTCAGGTTCAAGTGATTCTCATGCTTCAGCCTCCCCAATAGCTGGGACTACAGGAGCCCACTAACACACCTGGGAAATTTTTGTATTTTTAGTAGAGATGGGGTTTCGCCATGTTGGCCAGGCTGGTCTTGAACTCCTGACCTCAGGAGATTCGCCTGCCTTGGTATCCCAAAGTGTTGGGATTACAGGCGTGGGCCACCGTCCCGGCTGCTCCTGTCAGTCTTATCCCTCAATAAGGGATGTTTGTGGCTTGGAGAGCCGCCTATAGGTAGGGGTCACACTGGCACTTCATACTCCACACTTGGGTGGCTCCTTATAAAGATGCCAGAGGGAATATTAGGGGAAGGACCTAGCTGGAGATTTTCTTTTTTTCTTAATTGTTGAAGTCCCTTCAGATCTTCCTTGAAAAAACTTTTAAGCTTGTCTCATCACTGGTAAAATCTGCGAAGGGTCTGGCATGGTGGCTCCTGCCTGTTATGCCAGGTCTTTGAGAAGCTGAAGTTGGAGGATCACTTGAGCCCAGGAGTTCAAGACCAGCCTGGGCAACATAGCAAGACTCTGTCTCTACAAAACATTTAAGAATTAGCTGGGCAGGCTGGGCACGGTGGCTCACACCTGTAAACCCAGCACTTTGGGAGGCCGAGGTGGGTTGATCACCTGAGGTCAGGAGTTCGAGACCATCCTGGCCAACATGGAGAAACCCGTCTCTCCTAAAAGTACAAAATTAGCCAGGTGTGGTGGCACATGCCTGTAATCCCAGCTACTTGGGAGGCTGAGGCAGGAAAATCACTTGAACCTGGGAGGTGGAGGTTGCAGTGAGCCGAGATCGCACCATAGCATTCCAGCCTGGGCAACGAGAGTGAAACTTGGTCTCAAAAATAAATAAATAAATAAATAAATAAATAAATAAATAAATAAATAAATAAAAAGAATTAGCTGAGCATAGTGGTGCAGGCCTGTAGTCCCAGCTACTGGGAAGCTCAGGTAGGAAGATGGCTTTGAGCTCAGGAGTTCAAAGCTGCATTAAGCTATGATTGCAATACTGCACTCCAGCCTGGATGACAAAGCAAGACGCTGTCTCAAAAATAAATAAATAGAATCTGGGAAGGGTGGGCAGTGGTGAGTGGTGGCTCTTGGACTTTTTTTTTTTTTCCTTGTTTACTGTGAAGATACCCTCCCTAACACTGAGACTGCCTGTAACAGCAATGTCTCAGCTGCCAGTGTCTGAGGCAGAGGACACCTAGGAAGCTCAGTACAGGTTATAGGCAAGCCTGCCAGGCCCCAGGGGCTGGAAGCCTGATCGGGGGTCCATTCCAGAGGAAGAGCAGCAGCTGTAGGCACCCTGTTATGCACCATAGTGTGAGCGACGGGCTGGGTGCTTACCACTCTCATACTTGCAGTTGGTCAGGTTGATGGCCAGGGATCTAGAATGGAGGAATAGCATAAATCAGGCAGAGTGGGAGGGAAGGACAGGCACCCAGACGAAGAGACAACCAACAAATTCACAACACAATTCCTTTTCTCTAGAAAAAGAAAGAACAGGACGATATAAACAGGCTGGGATTCCAAAATGAACCAATCTAAATAGTTCTGAATTTTGTTTCTGTTGTATCAAAGGGTTAATGATGCTCCAGCGTTTCCTGTCCACTTTTGTAGGCTAACGGGAAGATCTTAGATCCCAGCTCCCCCAAATGTTGAAGGGAGGCCAGTGAGTGACTCCCTGGAGCTGGGCAGTTGAGGGGATCTAGGGAATAGTTACCTGCGTTTCCGCCTTCTCTTCCTCCTCCCAGCTTCTAAGTCGCCTGTGTCAACTGGGGCTATGACTTTCTTCGGAATTTTTGTGGCTATAATGGGTGAGGGAACCCCATTTTTTAATGCCTTATAGTCAGCTTTTAAGAGAGCCTGCTGTGAAGAGTTAGAGGGGATGGTAGCTTCCTCTTTTACACATTTCTCAGATTCCTTTTCCTCAACATAGTCTTCCTCTGATTCGCTGGTCCTACAGGTACTCGGCTCCATTCTCTCAGATTCTGAGGGGTTGGGAGGTGGGAATGAAGTGTATATCAGACCTCCCTCAGGCCCTAGAAGGCCTGAAGGAATCCACCAGAACGACCTTCATGCTGTTTTAAAGGAATGTTGCTGCCCCTTCAGGACAAAACAGTTTCACTGAGGAATGGGATGTGTCCAGGTAGGTGGAGGTGCATGGGAGTGGAAGATACCAGTGAGATGTGGTTTCCCTGATGACAAGCCCCAATCATCCAGGATCACACTGGATCATACAATGCACAGGGGTGCCTTCAGTAGTTGGACACAGATGGTACGGGCCATGACCATGGCTCTTTTGTACCTGATTGGGAAGGAGGATGGCTGGCAGTGCTGGGGGGACCTTCGCTTTAAAATACAGCTGAATCGGCCAGGCGCAGTGGCTCACGCCTGTAATCCCAGCACTTTGGTAGGCCGAGGTGGGTGGATCACGAGGTCAGGAGATGGAGACCATCCTGGCTAGGACGGTGAAACCCCGTCTCTACTAAAAATGCAAAAAATTAGCTGGGCGTGGTGGCACGTGCCTGTAATCCTAGCTACTTGGGAGGGTGAGGCAGGAGAATAGTTTGAACCCGGGAAGCAGAGGTTGCAGTGAGCCGAGATCGCGCCACTGCACTCCAGCCTGGGCAACAGAGCGAGACCCCATCTCAAAAAATACAATACAATACAACACAACACAACACAACACAATACAGCTGAAGGCCGGGTGCAGTAGGTCACGCCTGTAATCCCAGCACGTTGGGAGGCTGAGGCGGGTAGATCACTTGAGGTCAGGAGTTGGAGACCAGCCTGATCAACATGGGGAAACCCTGCCTCCTAAAAATACAAAAATTAGCTGGGCGTGGTGGTGCGTTGCCTGTAGTCCCAGCTACTCAGGAGGCTGAGGCAACAGAATCACTTGAATTTGGCAGGTGGAGGTTGCAGTAAGCCGAAATCACACCACTGCACTCCAGCCTGGGCGACAGAGCGAGAGTCTTTATATAAATGAATAGATAAAATACAGCTGAAGACCAAAAGCCCCCTACACTGGCCCTTTCCCTGTCCCAGGACTCATTTTCTGCACGTGTACACATTAGGGACAGGCACCCGATGGCTAACACCCTTTGGGCTGTGACAGTGGAGACTGCCCACCCATGGTTCCGAGGAGAGCTGAGGGACTGTTGGGTCCGCCCCTAGCGGCCTGGGGCTGCACTCAGCTGGCCGCTCATGTCCCCTCTTCCCCTGGCTCCAGTTCTCCCTGGGCGTCTGGAACCGCCTCCTCGTTTCACAGGACTGGCTGTCCCCACGATCGCGAGGGGGAACCTCCTTCCCCGCAGGGGTTCACTCCTAGCTCCCGGCGGCCGGCCGTGGCGGCTGCAGCAGGGGCAGCGCTTCCTTAAGCAAGCCTGTGGCCACTGCCGTTGCCATGGACACGAGGGCAGCTCCCATTGGAGAAGCGTTCTGGGGGCGGGGCCTCCCTGCAGCCACACCTACTTGGGCGCCGGCCGAGGCCATCTTGGGCGGGGGGCGGGTAACAGCATTTGCCCTTTGTTTTTTTTTTTATTTGCCCTTTTTTTTTTTTTTGGGTTTTGAGACGGAGTCTCGCTCTGTCGCCCGGGCTGGAGTACAGTGGCCGGATCTCAGCTCACTGCAAGCTCCGCCTCCTGGGTTTACGCCATTCTCCTGCCTCAGCCTCCCGAGTAGCTGGGACTACAGGCGCCCACCACTTCGCCCGGCTAGTTTTTTGTATTTTTTAGTAGAGACGGGGTTTCACCGTGTTAGCCAGGATGGTCTCGATCTCCTGACCTCGTGATCCGCCCGTCTCGGCCTCCCAACGTGCTGGGATTACAGGCTTGAGCCACCGCGCCCGGCCCAGCATTTGCCCTTTGGAGCTGGCCAGCCTCGAGGCCAGATTCCTCCGGTGCATCATGGGACTTGCAGCCCTCCTGCTTCGAAGCCAGTTCTCACCGCACTTCCATCTTTCCCTAAACCCCGGGCCAAGCCAAGCATATGATCAGGACAAAGAGCTGTTTGCCTTCCCTCAATTCTTGTTTTTCTTTTTCTTTTTTTTTTGAGATGGGGTCTTGCTGTGTCACCCAGGCTGGAGTGCAGTGGAATGCACCATCATAGCTCACTGCAGCCTGGACCTCCTGGGCTCAAGCAGTCCTCCTGCCTCAGCCTCCCCAGTAGCTGTGACTACAGGAGCACGTCACCACACCAGGCTCAATTCTTTAATAACTCTAAGTTTAGCTAGCACAGCGTATGCATTCAAGAGTGACAGCCAGCCTGTAATCCCAGCACTTTGGGAGGCCGAGACGGGCGGATCACAAGGTCAGGAGATGGAGACCACCCTGGCTAACACGGTGAAACCCCGTCTCTACTAAAAAATACAAAAAACTAGCTGGGTGAAGTGGTGGGTGCCTGTAGTCCCAGCTGCTCGGGAGGCTGAGGCAGGAGAATGGCGTAAACCCGGGAGGCGGAGCTTGCAGTGCACTCCAGCCTGGGCAACAGAGCGAGATTCCCTCTCAAAAAAAAAAAAAAAAAAAAAAAAGAGTGACAGCCATGGTAAGGCCGTGTGCCTTTCAAGGCTTTCCCTCTGGTGGACTGAGATAGCTCCATTAAGGAATAACAAAACCTCCTGATCACAGTGCTCCTTCACTGCCACCTCTTCCTGACATCCACCCACTTTGCTTTCTGCTCACCACCTCCACCCAACTCAGCTCAACTTGTCACCCTAAAATTATACTGTGTGGCTAAATCTAGAGAACACTTAAAAATACATGAACTTTTAAAAAATTATTATTATTTTGTTTTTTTGAGACAGAGTCTTGCTTTGTAGCCCAGGCTGGAGTGCAGTGGTGTGATCGCAGCTCACTGCAACTTTGCTTACCCTCCCAGGCTTAAGCAATCCTCCCACTTCAGCCTCCCAAGTAGCTGGGGCTACAGGTGTGCACCACCATGCCCGGCTAATTTTTGTATTTTTTGTAGAGAGGGGGTTTTGCCATGTTGGCCAGGCTGATCTTGAACTCCTGGCCTCAACTGACCTGCCCACCTTGGCTTCCCAAAGTGGTGGGATTACAGGCATGAACCACTGCACCCAGCCTAAAAAGGCATGGACATTCTCTAATTCATAGACTTTGTTTTTGTTGTTATTGTCTATCAAGATAAACTATTTCTTTGCCCACATATTCATGTTTCATAGTTCAGGAACATAGGTTAATGATAAATTTATATGTAATTCAACCCAAAGAAATTGTTTATATTCCAAAATCACTTTGAACTTTGAAAGATACCACCCTTCCTCATCTCCTCAAAATATTTCATAGAATCAGCCAGGGTGGGTGGCTAGCCCTGTAGTCCCAGCTACTAGGAAGGGTGAGGTGGGAGGATCTCTTGAGCATGGGAGTTAAGAGGATGCAGTGAGCTATGATTATGCCACTGCACTCCAGCTTGGGTGACAGAGTGAGAACTCGTATTTAAAAAAACAAATATCTGGCCAGGTGCAGTGGCTCATGCCTGTAATCCCAGCACTTTGGGAGGCTGAGGCGGGTGGATCACGAGGTCAGGAGTTCGAGACCAGCCTGGCCAATATGGTGAAACCCCGTCTCTACTAAAAATGTAAAAATTAGCTGGGTGTGGTGGTGCGCGCCTGTAGTCCCAGCTCTTCAGGAAGCCGAGGCAGGAGAATCGCTTGAACCCGGGACGCAGAGGTTGCAGTGAGCCGAGGCTGTGCCACTGCACTCCAGCCTGGATAACAGAGCAAGACTCTGTCTCAAAAGAAGAAAAAAAAAAGGGAAAGAAAGAAATGGTCCTCCTGGAAATGTTCTGCAGTCCCTTGACTTCCAGGACACACATTGCATCAACAAACAATTTAGTGTTCTAGGGACTGTTCTAGGATCTGGACCATCATTTCTTGCCTGAATTGCTACCATTCAGCAATTTTTTTTTTTTTTGCGACGGTCTCACTCTTGTTGCCCAGGCTGGAGTGCAATGGCGCGATCTCGGCTCCTCTGGAACCAGTGTGGAAATCTCTGGAGTAACAGGGCAGAATAAAGCAACGAGATAAAGAAAAAATTTCCCACATTGACTCAGATGCAGACAGAGGAACAACGACTTAGCTCTGGATTTTGTGTCTACATCAAGAGGAGCTTCTAAAGTGCTTGGGAAAGACCCCAAGAGGGATGGCTGGGGCTCAGGGAGGGCAAACTGTTAAGGACAGCACTACCTACCATGGGAACCATTGACTGGAGAGGCAGTCACAAGCACACATTGTCCCAGCTCATCTTCTGGTACCTGTCTGTGCTGCAGTCCTGACTCTAGCTGTCTGACTTTGAACAAATTACAAACTGTCAGTCTCCATCCCCTTTTTTGAATGGAGGTATTAAGACGACCCAGGCCGAATCACTTGAACCTGGGAGGGAGAGGTTGCAGTGAGCCGAGATCACGCCACTGCACTCTAGCCTGGGCGATAGAGCGAAACTCCGTCTCAAAAAAAAAAAAAAAAAAAAGACTCAGGCCAGGTGCAGTGGCTCATGCCTGTAATCTCAGCACTTTGGGAGGCTGAGGTGGGAGGATCTTGAGGCCAGGAGTTCAAGACCAGCCTGGGCAACTTGGCAAGACCCTGTCTCCACAAAAAATAGCGTGGTGTGGTGGCGCATGCCTGTGGTCCCAGCTACTAGGGAGGCTGAGATGGGAGTATTGTTTGAGCCCAGGAGGTTGAGGCTACAGTTAGCTGTGTTCATAGCACTGCACTCCAGCCTGGGTAACAGTGACCCTGTGTCAAAAAAAAACCAAAACAAAACACAACAACAACAAAAAACACTGAAGCAAGGTGTGGTGGCATCTTAGCACTTTGGGAGGCCAAGGTGGGAGGATTTCTTGAGGCCAGGAGTTTGACAGCAACCTGGGCAACATAGCAAGACCCTGTCTCTACAAAAAACTAAAAAAAATAGCCAGGTGTGATGGTGCACCTGTCATCCCAGCTACTCAGGGGGCTGAAGTGGGAGGGTAGCTTGAGCCCAATAGTTTCAGTCTGCAGTGAGCTGTGATTGCACCACTGCACCCAGCCTTACAAAAAAAAAAAAAAAAAAGACATGTACCTGGGAAATTGTGATGACACTGTGTTTTTACATCAGATGATATCAGTGAAGAGCATTCAACTCAGTGTTGGGGGCTAGAGGAAAGCTCAAGGTGGCCGGGAAAGTGGAGGGGGGCATTTGGGTGGAGCAGGGATAAATGGAAAGAAGGGATGAAGAAATAAAAATAAGTGGTGAGCAAAGGGGAATAAATGGAGAGGCTGAGAACAGAAATGGCAGCTCAGTGCTGGAGGCACATGCACTATCACCTTGCTAACATTTGATATCAAAGAAAGACAAAGTCCAAATATAAAGTCGGGAGTGTGTAACTGTCACACACACTCCTTTTTAACACCACTGGGGCTTGATCAAGAACGGGGAGAGGTAGCAGATACATTCATGAAGTCTGACTCAGTAGAATTTTTCTAGGCTTTCTCCCCTTTAAAGAGACCATTATCAGCTCACCTTTAAAAAGATCATTATTAGCTCTTTCTTTATCCTTCTTTTTAGGCTGAGATAGGTGAGAAGGCAGCCATGAAAATAAATGTCCAAATGACCATGATGGGCAGCACTCTGGAAAGGGACACATCAGGTAAAAAATGAAGACATCCAGGCTAGGCACGGTGGCTTACGCCTGCAATCACAGCACTTTGGGAGGCCGAGGCAGGCGGATCACCCGAGGTAAGGAGTTCAAGACCAGCCTGGCCAACACAATGAAACCCCTTCTCTTTTAAAAATACAAAAAAATTAGCCGGGTGTGGTGGCAGGAGCCTGTAGTCCCAGCTACTCGGGAGGCTGAGCCAGGAGAATCACTTGAACCCTAGAGGTGGAGGATGCAGTGAGCCGAGATCGCGCCAGTGCACCTCAGCCTAGGTGACAGAGCGAGACTCTGTCTCAAAAAAAAAAAAAAAAAAGAAAGAAAGAAAAGAAATACATCCAGACTAGGTGCAAGGGCTCACTCAGCACTGAGGCTGAGGTGAGAGGATTGCTTCAGCCCAAGAGTTCAAGACCAGCCTGGGCAACATGGTGAAACCCTGTCTATGTAAAAAAAATACAAAATCACCTAATTGTTAAAAAAAAGTTGGCCAGGTGTGTGGTGGTGCATGCCTGTAGTCTCAGCTACTCAAGACGCTGAGGTGGGAGGATCACTTCCGCCCCAGAGGTCGAGGCTACAGTGAGCCGGGATCACACCACTGCACTCTAGCCTGGGTGACAGAGTGAGACCTATCTCAAAAGAAAAGAAGAAAAGAACATAAATACATCCAGAAGTATTACTGCTCTTCCTGGGACATCAGAGCCACCAGTGCTGCCTGTACCTCTTCTGCCTGGGATGGGGGCAGCCGACAGTCCTGAATGAGGGCCACAGCAGCTGCCTCTGTCAGGCTGCTAAAGTCCTGGGATGTTTTGACAGGGAGGTGCCCAGCCAGCTCACAGAGGGCAACGTTGAAAGCCTCACCATCCTTTATGCCAAAGCAGGACTTCCGGGCCCACAGAATTACTCGGACCCCTGTGAGGGCTGAGGAAGGTGATGTCTTTCCTGGCGGAGCTCCCCGGGTCACAAACAAGTTATGTGCAATCTCATGGTCAGTCAGATAATCAGTGGCCCGACATACCCTGCATATCAAGGACTCCAAGTCAAGCCCTGGCCCACGAGTGTAAAAGAGGAAGCCCGGAGCTGGGAGGCCCTGGAGCAGATGCAAATGGCCTCCAGGGTCCAGGGGCTTGCTTGGCGCCTGCTCCACGGGCAGTCTGTGGGCCAGGTAATAGCCATGTAGGTGGAGGTGGTTCACCGAGGCCAAGCCTCCCAGGCTGTTGAAGCCAACACGGAAGCCCGGGTGTAAGCTCAGCAGTACAGCCTCAATCCCCGCCCTCAGTGCACCCGGCAGCAGGCGCTGGGGGAGCCCGCGGGCAGGCTCAGGCACCAGCAGCACGTGGCCCCACTCCAAGGGGCTGACGTTGATCACCACAAGGATGTCCTCTTGCAGGAGAGTCCCAGGGAGATCAGGCTCCCGGTGCAAACGGAAGAGGACTTCTCCGGGCTGGATCTTGTTGAAGTTGAACTGTTCAGGGTCAAATGCCTGCCTCACGCTCTTGATGATCTGTGGGCGCCTCCTCTGCACACCACGCTCCACGTTCAGCTGAGCCACGAAACCCACCGCACCAGGGAGGATTTGTGTCTGTAGCTCCCGTAGGCGGTAGCGAAACAGCCCCAGCTCTACCCGCTGCTTCCAGGCAGAGCAGAGTGCAGCATCAAATGGAGACTGTGGCAGAGCTTCCAGGATGCCAGGTGCATTCCTTGGCCACTGAATCCCTTCTGCCATGAGATCCTTCTGCCTATAAACAAAGTCAGGAATGGCTTGCCTGTCCCAGTCCTCATTGTTTGGAGGTAGCAAATAGGAAGTTTCATTTGAATCATGTGGAAGAGCCATAGAGCTGACCTAAAATAATCATAAAAGATGAAAAACACATGATGGTAACCCACTTCTAGACATTTTATTTATTTATTTATTTATTTATTTATTTATTTATTTTGCAATGGAATCTCACTCTGTCACCCAGGCTGGAGTGTAGTGGCAGTGATCTCAGTTCACTGTAACCTCCGCCTCCCGGGTTCAAGCGGTTCTCCCGCTTCAGCCTCCTGGGCTGCTGGGGTTACAGGCAGGCACCACCACACCTGGGTAATTTTTGTATTTTTAGTAGAGATGGTGTTTCACCATGTTGGCCATGCTGGTCTTGAACTTCTGACCTCGAGTGATCCCTTCGCCTTGGCCTCCCAAAGTGCTGGGATTATAGGCATGAGCCACCATGCCCAGATTATTTGTTTTTTATTTTTTTGAGACAGAGTCTTACTCTGCCCAGGCTAGAGGGCAGTGGCATGATCTTGGCTCACTGCAACCTCCACCTCCCGGGTTCAAGTGATTCTCGTGCCTCAGCCACCCAAGGAGCTGGAATTACAGGTACCCGACACCAGGCCCGGCTAATTTTTGTATTTTTAGTGGGGGGGGGGGTTTTTTTTGTTTTTTTTTTTTTTTTTTTGAGACGGAGTCTCGCTCTGTCGCCTGGGCTGGAGTGCAGTGGCCGGATCTCAGCTCACTGCAAGCTCCGCCTCCCGGGTTTACGCCATTCTCCTGCCTCAGCCTCCGGAGTAGCTGGGACTACAGGCGCCCGCCACCTCGCCTGGCTAGTTTTTTTTGTACTTTTAGTAGAGACAGGGTTTCACCGTATTAGCCAGGATGGTCTCGATCTCCTGACCTCGTGATCCGCCCGTCTCGGCCTCCCAAAGTGCTGGGATTACAGGCTTGAGCCACCGCGCCCGGCCTAGAGGCAGGGTTTTACTATACTGGCCAGGCTGGTCTTGAAATCCTGACCTCAGGTGACCCTCCCCTCTCGGCCTCCCAAAGTGCTGGAATTACAGGCCTGAGCCACCGCGCCTGGCCTATTTATTTACTTATCACTGTCACCCAGGCTGGAGTGCAATGGCGCTATCTTGGCTCACTGCAACCTCTACCTCCCAGGTTCAAGCAATTCTCCAGCCTCAGCCTCCCAAGTAGCTGGGATTACAGGAATCTGCCACCATGGCCAGCTAATTTTGTATTTTTGATAGAGACAGGGTTTCATCATGTTGGTCTGGCTGGTCTTGAACTCCTGACCTCAGGTGATCCACCAGCCTCGGCTCCCCAAAGTGTTGGGATTACAGGCGTGAGCCACCGCACCCAGCCACGGCCTATTTTATTTTGAAACAGGTTCTCACTCTGTCACCCAGGCAGGAGTGCAGTGGTGCGAACATGTCTCCCTGAAGCCTTGACCTCCCAGGCTCAAGGGATTCTTTCACATCAGCATCCCAAGTATGTGGAACTACAGGCATGTGCCACCGGGCACTGCGGAGATTGCGCCATTGCACTCCAGCCTGGACAGTAAGAGTGAAACTCTGTCTCAAAAAATATAGACAGATAGGGGCCGGGCGCGGTGGCTCAAGCCTGTAATCCCAGCACTTTGGGAGGCCGAGACGGGCGGATCACGAGGTCAGGAGATCGAGACCATCCTGGCTAATACGATAAAACCCCGTCTCTACTAAAAAAATTACAAAAAAACTAGCCGGGCAAGGTGGCGGGCGCCTGTAGTCCCAGCTACTTGGGAGGCTGAGGCAGGAGAATGGAGTAAACCCGGGGGGCGGAGCTTGCAGTGAGCTGAGATCCGGCCACTGCGCTCCAGCCTGGGTGACAGAGCGAGACTCCGTCTCAAAAAAATATATATAGATAGATAGATAGATAGATAGATAGATAGATAGATAGATGGATGTGGTTTGGCTATGTCTGCACCCAAATCTCACCTTGTGGTTCCTATAATCCCCACTTGTTGTGGGAGGGGCCCAGTGGAAAGTAATTGAATCATGGGGGTGGTCACCTCCATGCTGTTCTCATGAGAGTGAGTTCTCATGAGATCTGATGGTTTTACAAGGGGCTTTACCTCCCTCTTTGCTCTGCACGTCTCCTTGCCGCTGCCATGTGAAGAAGGATGTGTTTGCTTCCCCTTCTGTCATGACTGTAAGTTTCCTGAGGCCTGTCCACCCTTGCAGAACTGTGAGTCAATAAAACCTCTTTCCTTTATAAATTACCCAGTCTTGGGTATTTCTTCATAGCAGCGTGAGAACAGACTAATACACACACACACACACACATAGACACACACACATTTTATGTCTCATATATATCAACTATTTTTTTCTTTCTAAAAATTACATATATTGAGTAAATTTTTTAATGGAGAAAAAATAAAGATAAACTATAACCCTTTGTTACAATGCCTAAGGAAAAATCACAATTTTTGTTTAGCTTCATTTTCATACACAGACGGATCTTGACTTTTAAACCAATCTTCAACTGTTCATATAGGTTGTAGCTACTTTCATTCTATTATACACGATGTGGCAATGAACATCCTATGCACTCACACACTCATCACTGAACACGTCATGTTTTTATTTTCCTTTAAAATAAAATCCTGAGGCCGGGCGCGGTGGCTCAAGCCTGTAATCCCAGCACTTTGGGAGGCCGAGACGGGCAGATCACGAGGTCAGGAGATCGAGACCATCCTGGCTAACACGGTGAAACCCCGCCTCTACTAAAAATACAAAAAAACTAGCTGGGCGAGGTGGCGGGCGCCTGCAGTCCCAGCTACTCCGGAGGCTGAGGCAGGAGAATGGCGTAATCCCGGGAGGCGGAGCTTGCAGTGAGCTGAGATCCGGCCACCGCACTCCAGCCTGGGCGACAGAGGGAGACTCCGTCTCAAAAAAAAAAAAACAAATACGCAAACAAAAATAAAATCCTGATATACCACTGGGTCAGAGTAGGTCCATGGCTCAAGTTTTGGTTTGGTTTTGTTTTATTTTTGGTAGAGACAGGGACTTGCTCTGCTGTTCAGGCAGTCTCAAACTCCCATGGCTCAGGTTTCTGATGCACACCATCAAACTGCCCTCCAGAAAATCATACCTGAGTTCCAATGCATGAGAGAGCTCAGGGTTTCAAAGATGACAACTTCTTTTGTGGGAAAAGCTTTTCCATGTTCCGTAGTGATTCCAATTGGTCACACATAGAAACATTTGGGTGAGGATGGTGCCAATGTGTGTGTAAGTGCCCAGGGCCAACCCTTCTAGGGGGACATTACTGCCTGTCTTCATCTTCCCCTGGCTGCCTGGAGCCCTGGACCCAGCATTGTCAGGGAGAGGGGTCTGCCACTGGCCCAGGTAGGATATCAAAAGGAGGCATTACCTTAGTAGAGTCACTTCAGTCCAAGTTTGGGTTCCTTCAGCTCTGCTGGTCCAGAAACTTCATGTTAATAAAACAGAAAGGAGACAGAAAACACATAAAAAATTACATATCAAAAGTCAAGCTAAGTTTAATGGGTACTGAGGCTTAGTTTGCAAGATGAAAACATTCTGGAGATTTGCTGCACAACATCGTGAATGTGCTTAATGCTACTATACACTTAGAAATGGTTAAGATGGTCAATTTTTTTTTTTTTTTTAAAGACAGAATCTCACTCTATCAGCCAGGTTGTAGTGCAGTGGCATGATCTTGGCTCACTGCAACCTACGCCACCTGGGTTCAAGTGATTTTCATGCCTCGGCCTCCTGAGTAGCTGGGACTACAGGTGTGTGCCACCACGCCCAGCTAATTTTTGTATTTTTAGGAAAGACCAGGTTTCACCAGGCTGGTCTCAAATTCCTGACCTCAGGTGATCCACCCACCTCGGCCTTCCAAAGTGCTGGGATTACAGGCGTGAGCCACCATGCCTGGCCAAAAATGTTTAAAAGTGAAGCTAATCCTTTCAGCTGGAGCTGCAAGGTAAAAGACAAAAAAAAAAAAAAGAAAAAAAAAAAGTGAAGCTAAGCATAATTTTGATGATAAAATGTAGTATCTTATTTTCACCTTACTGCAATGTCTGCCTCCCAGGCTCAAGCAATCTATCCACCTCAGCCTCCCAAGCAGCTGGGACCACAGGCATGACTAATGTAGTATCTATTAAAAGAGAATCTTATCTGACAGGTGAAAAAATTTAGCCGGGCACGGTGGCCCAAGCCTGTAATCCCAGCACTTTGGGAGGCCGAGACGGGCGGATCACGAGGTCAGGAGATCGAGAACATCCTGGCTAACACAGTGAAACCCCGTCTCTACTAAAAAATACAAAAAACTACCTGGGAGTGGTGGCAGGCGCCTGTAATCCCAGCTACTCGGGAGGCTGAGGCAGGAGAATGGTGTGAACCCAGGAGGCGGAGCTTGCAGTGAGCTGAGATCTGGCCACTGCACTCCAGCTTGGGCGACAGAGCGAGACTCCGTCTCAAAAAAAAAAAATTTAAAATGAGATAATAAAAATAAAACAAAACCAAAACAAGGAGAAAAAAAAAGATAATCTTAGACATTTTTTCAAATAAGATATAAAGATGACCAACAAGCACATTTGGGATGTTTAACATCATTAATCAATAAGGAAAGGCAAATCAAAATCACAATGAGGGGCTGGGTGCGGTGGCTCACACCTGTAATCCCTGGACCAGCACTTTGGGAGGCTGACGTGGGCGAATCACGAGGTCAAGATATCGAGACCATCCTGGCCAACATGGTGAAACCCTGTCTCTACTAAAAATACAAAAATTAGCTGGGCGTGGTGGGTACACACCTGTAGTCCCAGCTACTTGGCAGGCTGAGGCAGGAGAATCACTTGAACCTGGGAGGTGGAGGTTGTGGTGAACTGAGATTGTGCCACTGCATTCCAGCCTGGTGACAAAACGAGACTCCATCTCAAAAAAAAAAGGAAAAAAAGAAAATTACAATGAAGTCTGGGCACGGTGGCTCACGCCTGTAATCCCAGCACTTTGGGAGGCCAAGGTGGGGGATCACGAGGTCAGGAGTTCGAGACCAGCCTGGCCAATGTGGTGAAACCCCATCTCTACTAAAAATACAAAAAAATTAACCAGGTGTGGTAGTGGGCGCCTGTAATCTCAGCTACTCGTGAGACTGAGGCAGGAGAATCGCTTGAACCCAGGAGGCAGAAGTTGCAGTAAGCTGAGATTGCACCACTGTACTCCAGCCTGGTGACAGTGAGACTCTGTCTCAAAAAAATAAATAAAATAAAAAATAGAAGTATATCAGCAGTTCAGTTTTATCACTGTACCAAGAGTTGATCAGGTACGGGAGGGACAATATGCTAACCAGATTCACCAAGGACTACCAGATGATTCCGACTGCGCATTTAATAATTTACCGTGAGAGGCTGGGCGCAGTGGCTCATGCCTGTAATCCCAGCACTTTGGGAGGCTGAGGGAGGCGGATCACAAGATCAGGAGATCGAGACTATCCTGGCCAACATGGTGAAACCCCGTCTCTATTAAAAAAAAAATACAAAAATTAGCTGGGTGGTAGACTCCTGTAATCCCAGCTACTCGGGAGGCTGAGGCAGGAGAATTGCTTGAACCCGGGAGGTGGAGGTTGCAGTGAGCCGAGATCATACCACTGCACTCCAGCCTGGTGAGAGTGAGACTCTATCTGAAAAATAATAATAATTTACAATGAGAAATGTGCCAAGTGGCACAAAAGGTTCTTGCTGGCTGGTCAGTGTACAAAATGAATCAGGAAGCAAAATGAAAACCAGAAGGTTGTTCCATGAAGGATTCAGAGTCAAGTGAAGTGGCTGAGAGATCTAGATCATAGCTGGTCACCAGGCACAAAGCTGACTCTCCTATCTTCACTATAAAGAGATACTTATGGCCGGGCACAGTGGCTCACGCCTGTAATCCTAGCGCTCTGGGAGGCCAAGACAGGCAGATCACCTGAGGTTGGGAGTTTGAGACCAGCCTGACCAACATGGAGAAACCCCGTCTCTACTAAAAATACAAAAGTAGCCAGGTGTGGTGGCGCATGCCTGTAATCCCAGCTATACAGGAGGCTGAGGCAGGAGAATTGCTTGAACCTGGGAGGCAGAGGTTGCAATAAGCCAAGATCACGCCATTGCACTCCAGCCTGGGCAACAAGAGTGAAACTCTGTCTCAAAAAAAAAAAAAGAGAGAGAGAGAGAGATACTTACTACCATGCAGTCCAGGTATTCGCCTTGGCTTGTAAGAGGCAAACAAGGTCTATTTAGTACAGGAGACATGATGACAGCTTCCTGCTTTTTGCCTAAACAGAAGACTAACTCTTTCTTGGACAGAAAGAGTCTGCTATTAAGAGAAAAATGATTAGCTTGGGATGAGTCTATACCCTAGGTTTTTTTGTTTTGTTTTATTTTGTTTTGAGACAGTCTCACTCTGTTGCCCAGGCTGGACTGCAGTGGCACAATCTCCACTCACTGCAACCTCCAGCTCCCAGGTTCAACCATGCCTGGCTAATTTTTGTATTTTTAGTAGAGACAGGGTATTGCCATGTTGGCCATGCTGGTCTTGAACTCCTGGCCTCAAGTGATCCGCCTGCTTCAGCCTCCCAAAGTGCTGAGATTACAGGCATGAGCCATCACGCCTGGCCTTGAATATTTCTACAGTGATGGAATGTACATATTAATACAGTGGGTCTTATTAAACACATGCTGCCAAGGAGAAGCAACGGGTATTCTTCAAGTGTAAAGTAAATTCCTAGGCAGTCTAGGGAGTCAGGAAAGGCTTCCCTGAGGATAAGATGGAAGAGGGACTGAGGGCCCAACGTGGCTGAAACACAGAGAGCCAATAGGAGCAAGTCCAGTTACAGAGGGCCAGGATTTGGGTTTTTAACCATTTAATGATTATAAACTGAGATTAACATGCTTTACAAAGATCAGCAAGTACAGTGGATTGGAAGGATCAAGAATTAATCCCAGCCTGACCAACACAACCTCCTCCCAGCAGTTTGGAATCCTTACCTTTTGCAGTAGTATACGTTCATTCATTTATTATGCATTCGATAATATTTACTGAAAGCCTACTATGTGCCAAACATTGTTCTAGAGGTTAAGAGGGGACAAGAGCAAACGGGTTAGCAGCCTAGGGGTGAGATGGGGTCAAAAAGACAGCAGGTCAGCTGGAATGAAGATAACAGCAGTGGAGCGCCTTTAAAGGTGCCTTGGACTGGACCGATCACCTTCTAAATGCCGGAGCCCGGAAAAATCACTAAAAGCCTTTGGACTTACGTATTTCCATCTTTGTAAAATGGGAACCTACCTTGCAAGGGAAGTTGCAACAATCGAAGAAAACTATGCACAGTGCTTCACATCCAGTGGGTCCTCAGTAAATAGCCTAAGAATGAAGCAAGGTTATGGTTACTTCTGGAAGAGGTGGCTTGGGGGCTGCGACAGGTGCAGCGATTGCCTGATGATAACATCTAGAAAAGCCCTTACTGGGCAGAGGGGCATCCGACGACCTCGGCCACTCAGCGAGTCTCCAGGTTTCCCGAAACGCTAGCTCCAGTGACTTCTCAGATGCTCCTACGGGACCCCACCCAGGGCTGCGGCCGCCACCACCTACTGCAGCCGAAGTGGATGCACCTCGCGACTTTCCCCGCAACCGCTGCCGGGGCCACAGCGGGGTCACGACTCCCGTGACGCATACGCAGCCAGCACGCACGCGCGGGGCGTGGCCCGTCCCCGCCCACCCCGGAGGCGGGGCCGTGAGTCCTGGGCTCCGCCCCGGAGCGTCGGGCCCCTCCCCGGGCCCCGCCTCCCGCTCGCCAGGGACCGCTCGGAGCCAGCAACTCGCTTGCCAAACCCAGCTGGGAACGCCTGGGCGCTTTTAGGACGGGGCGGGCCCGGGGGTGGTGGCCCCAGGAGCGGTTGCCGCGGGGACCGGGCAGTGACGCGGCCCAAGGGCGGAAGTGAGAAAGTTGTCTGCGTCTCGAGGCGAGTTGGCGGAGCTGTGCGCGCGGCGGGGAGATGGGGGGCTCGGGCAGTCGCCTGTCCAAGGAGCTGCTGGCCGAGTACCAGGTGCGCGGGACGCCTGGCCCTAGGGAGCTCGTGTGCGGGCCTGTTCCCCGGAGCGGGGTCCGGAGCGGGCTGCGGGGCGGCCGCGGCCTCCCAGCGGTCCGCTAATGCCAGCTCTCGCTTTGCCTTCCAGGACTTGACGTTCCTGACGAAGCAGGAGATCCTCCTGTAAGTGCTGCCTTGAACCCGCCTCCGACCCCGGGATCCTCTAGAGACAGCTTCGGGGGCACTGTCCCGAGGGAGGGGCGGGGGCTGGCCTGAGGTCTGCAGAGGAGCGGGAGCTGGAGGCCAGGAGACCCAGCCCGGGCTGCGCCCTCTTCCCGGCACGCCCTCCCCGCCCTCGCCTGAGGCCCCAGCGTGGCACCGCGAGCCACCTCAGAGCCTCCAGGAAAAGTCAGGCTCTCTGACCCTGAGCTCCACTAGCTTCAGCACTGCCGAACTTCCTGCTCCAGTCCGGCAGGGGCCGGACCTTGCCCGGTGGCTAAACCACAGAAGCTTTGGGGAGCCTGGCTCCTTCTCCCAACTTTACCTGAATAATACAGTAACCGTTATCGCTTTCTGAGCACTCACCATGTGCCAGGGACTGTGCTAAATTGTTGCCTGCATTACCTAATTTAATCTTTAGGGGAGAGGTATTGGACAATGAAACAGGTTCAGAAAGGTTTGGTAACTGCTTAAGACAACACTCTGAGTAAATGGATTTGAACTTGGGCTGGAAGCCTTTTTGCCAGATTTTATGCAGGCCAGGGCACTTTCAGTGAGGAGGTGCCTGGGCTTCCTGCGGCAAAGATAATCTCATGGGAAGGAGGTGGAGGCCGAGGAGGAGGACAGTTCAGGGTGGCTGCTAAAAAGGAGGCTTTGAGGGCAAGAGATCCCTGGAGTGATGGTGAGAAGGAAATTTTTGGTTTTGCTCTTTTCTCCCCGTTTTTTTTTTTTTTCCTCTCTCTTTTTTGAGACAGAGTCTCGCTCTGTCACCCAGGCTGGAGTGCTGGGGCACGATCTCGGCTCACTACAGCCTCTGCCTCTGGGTTCAAGTGATTCTCCTGCCTCAGCCTCCTGAGTAGCTGGGATTACAGGCAACCGCCACCATGCCCAGCTAATTTTTGTATTTTTAGTAGAGAAGGGGTTTCACCATGTTGCTCAAACTGGTCTCAGACTCCTGACCTCAAATGCTCCGCCCGCCTTGGCCTCCCAAAGTGCTGGGGTTACAGGTGTGAGCCACTGTGCCTGGCCAGTTCTTTAGGGCCAACTTCTGGCCTTTTCCACAACCTCTTCATCCCTCAGGGATCTCTAGAATCAGTGCCCAGCACATAGTAGATGCTTAGTAAATACTCATTGCAAGAAAAGACTCCTAGGCTGTACTGCCTTGTGACATGTCCTTTTGCTTACTGTTGCCTGATGACTCGGAAGTTCTGTGCATGTGGTTTTAGCTCCTCACCTGGTTGATAGTGAGCAGCAGGCAAGGAGTGGGAATGAACACACAGGGAAACCGATCGCTGAGAACACCGACAGTTGCCCTCTCTCTACCAGAGCCCACAGGAGGTTTTGTGAGCTGCTTCCCCAGGAGCAGCGGAGCGTGGAGGAGTCACTTCTGGCACAAGTGCCCTTCGAGCAGATTCTCAGCCTTCCAGAGCTCAAGGTGCAAGCACTCCCCACCTTTGACACCTCTCCCACCACTCCCTCTCTGCTAGACCCCCTAACTTCAACTGCCACCAGCTTTGAGATCATGGGGTCACTGGGCCCCATTCTGGTCATTTTTCTGCTTAGTTCTAATTTTCTGGGGACAAGGACTTTACCTAAATCACCTGGCAAAATTATCTAGAATGGTGCTTTTCAAATGGGGATTCTAGAACATAATCTTGGAAGTTCAAAGAAGTTTTATCCCTTAAGAGGAGTTGAGTTACCTTATTAAAGTTTGAGGAACCCTGTTTTAGAGGCTGATTGCCACTCCGTGGGGCTGCTGTGAAATTTCTGTGCAAAGGGCCTGGCCCAGTGCCTGTAACACAATAGTTCTTCAATTAAATATTTGTGTTTTAAAATAACCAGCCCATCTCGTTCCCTTTGTTTAGGATGACTTGTTCTTCCCTCTCTGCTCACACTTATGTTGTATGTGACCTGCCTTTGGGTTAAACAGTTGACTCCCAGGAAGCCATATCAGTCCCTTCCCTAACTGGGTCAGTTTGCTTTCCTGTGCCCCCACTGCCCTCCATATTGGCCCCAAAGCACTGATCGTTCACCCCCACGAGCCTGAGCTCCCTGGTGCCGGTCCTGTGACCTGCTCTCTCAAGTTTCTGGTAGGGTTTAATGAGTGTGTGACCTGGGCCACATCCTGTGGCATTTGTTCTCCTAGGCCAACCCCTTCAAGGAGCGAATCTGCAGGGTCTTCTCCACCTCCCCAACCAGAGACAGCCTTAGCTTTGAGGACTTTCTGGATCTCCTCAGTGTGTTCAGTGACACAGCCACGCCGGACATCAAGTCCCATTATGCCTTCCGCATCTTCGGTGAGAACCAGGAGCAGCCCGGCAGGACACCACCCCTTCCCACATGGGCTTTGTGGTGGCCCTGCTTGGGAAATGGCGCTGCTTGTGGAACCTCAGAGCCCCTCCCAATCGTGTCTTTTGGCTTCCTGTGTCTGCTCTCTAGACTTTGATGATGATGGAACCTTGAACAGAGAAGACCTGAGCCGGCTGGTGAACTGCCTCACGGGAGAGGGCGAGGACACACGGCTTAGTGCATCTGAGATGAAGCAGCTCATTGACAACGTGAGCAGCTGAACAGGCCCTGCCCCAGCTGGGCCTGGGAGTGGGAGGGAGGGATTGGGGCTCTGGCCTGAAACTCTCCCTTTCCCAGATCCTGGAGGAGTCTGACATTGACAGGGATGGAACCATCAACCTCTCTGAGTTCCAGCACGTCATCTCCCGTTCTCCAGACTTTGCCAGGTATGACAGTGGTGCCCCTGCATTCTGGGTACCTGCAGGTCCCGATCTGCTGCCTCTGGGCCTAGGACATTGCTCCAGGAGGTGGTGCCAGGGTGAGAGAAAGCCCCAGTCCACACACACAGGGCCGGCTAAGCTGGCAGTCTCTCCCCAGGCAGGGGCAGCCCTCCGTGTCTAGGCCTCTCCCCTTCCCACTGCCACTGTCATTGCTCTGTGTTTGTACTAATTAGTAATAAAGGTTTAGAAGCTCTGACCCTGTGTGTGGGTCCAGAAAGCTCCCTCTGGATGTCTCAGGGAGTTCTTCCAGAGTGGGCTGACACACGGGACAAAGTTCGTTCCAAAGAAGGGTCTAAAGGGAGAAGGGGGGTCAAGTTTGGGTTTAGTCCCTACCCTCCTCTTCCAGCAGAAAACCCACCCCTTTTCTCTTGTTCAGCTCCTTTAAGATTGTCCTGTGACAGCAGCCCCAGCATGTGTCCTGGCACCCTGTGCAAGAACCTTTCTACTGCTGAGCTGTGGCCAAGATCAAGCCTGTGTTGCCAGCGCAGACCACGCTGGCCCAGCCTGGAGCTGGCACTGTGCAGCCTTACCCTGGGCAGGGGAGGCCCTCCTTGTCAGGGCCTCTCCTCACTACCATTGTCATTGCTCCGTTTGTGTTTGTACTAATCAGTAATAAAGGTTTAGAAGTTTGACCCTGTGTGTGATACGAGATACACTGGTGTGAGGAAGGACTGGACTTCTCTTCTAGGAGCCTTCGATCTCCTAGGAATAAGCAGCATATCGAGCAGGGGCCAGTGGGAAGTCAAGCCACACCCGTGCTGGCTGTCCCTGTGGGAGGGTGTGAGGATGAAGGGGCAGCAGGAGGGGTGGTGCTCTCCTGTATCCTGATTGGGGTGGTGGTTAGATGAGTCTCTGCATGTGTCAAGATGTAAAGAACCGTACATCAATAAAGTCTATTTTACTGTATGATTTGAAAAATTAAAAACTTTAACAAAGGGCCCCCATCCCATCCCATCCCATCCCATCCCAACCCTTGTGTCCCTACCCTTGCTAAACTGAATTGGGGATGCAGAATAAAGGGGTTGAGGTAAATGCAATGAACCCCCTGCCTCTGCCTATCAGTGGCTTAAGCTCCCCACCTCAGAGCCACCCCACAGGGAGATGTTGCTGGCCAGGCTAGGCTGACTGGCTCACTGGACCCTGCACAGAGAAGGTTCAGAACCCCTCAGAACTCAGAGAACTAGACCAACCTCAAAAAGCAACTGTCCTTGAAGAGGAAGAGCCAGGATTGAACAATAATTCTTCAGACGTTAGTAAAAAATGACATAAAGTGCATCTTATTAAAAAACATATAAAAACCACATAAATTCAGGGCCCCTGTGCTGGGCAGTGTTGATATCCCTTAAGAGTGGAGGAAGGTGAGGGATGGAGGGTGAATTGGGGACTGGGGAGAGGACCAGGGCACAGTTAGTTCCTCGTGTTTGAGTTCAAAAATGGAGAGGGTGGATGTGGTGGGAAGGGACACGCGGGTTCTCACGCTAAGATGGAGGAAGGCAGGCAACAGTCTCTTCCTTGAATTCTGAGGGAAAGGCGTACAGTGTCACTAAGCCTCTCCTGAGCTCACGCTGTCCTCTCGTGTGGCCACAGCCTGATACAGGCCGGAAAGGTCCAGGAGTTGGGTCCAAGCCCAGGATCTGGTGAGGGCTGCAGTGCCAACCTAGCCCTCTGGTCCCTGAGGTGGTAGGATGATGGCAGCAACAACTACATCCTCGGCCGGCTGGCAAGGCAGAACGCACGGAGCCCAAGCTGGTTCTGAATCTGCAGTGAGACAGGGCAGCCAGTGGCAGCAGGATAAGGCGGAAGGTGAAGAGGCCAGTTGGTGAGGGTTTCCAACTCTGTCTCAACCACTTTGGACGCATCCCCAGCGCCCCTGGGAACTGGAGCGGCCGTGTGCGCTGCATTCTATGCTGTCTCTTCCCTCTCCCTCTAGTTTCACATTTTGAATTGTTTTTTAAACAAAAGGCTCAGTTTACATAAGGAGCACTGTTTCACCAACCTAGGCAGGCCCCCATATTTGGCCAGGACCTCTGAGGCCATGGCTGTTTGGGTGTCTGGGTAGTAGGAGCCTCGCTACTTGACTGGAGAGCAGCAGGCCCGCTGGCTCCAAGGCTCCCAAGGGCTGGGTACCACAGTTGTGTTCCACGAACAGCAGAGCGGAGGAGAGGTCCAGTTGACCCTCTCCGAGCTTTCACAGCCCCCGAAGCCAGGGCAGCGTCCTCTAGAAGTCGGCTCTCACACCACAGAGTCACGGATCTCTGAGCCAAGGCGGACTCGGGGCCGGGGGCACACCGGGGATACCTCCACGAAGCTGTCTTGGATGCTGAGTGGCCTCTTCTCTGACTCAGTGAAGACTCGGGCCCCCGGGGGGCTGTCTGACAGGGCCTGGTACCCTCGGTGATCAAGTGGGGTGCTAGGGGGGCCTAGGCCGTTGAGTGGGCGGGTCTCGGGGGGCAGCACCACAGGGCAGGTCTTAGGGTGCACGCTGGCACATTCCCCCTGCTTCAGGAAGACTTTCATGCTGTTCCGGTGCCGGTAGAGCAAGAATAAAACTGGGAACAGCACGGCTAGCACAAAGAGTGTGCACATCACCAGGAACTCCTTCCAGTAGGACTTGTCTGCACCCCAGCTGGCCTGGCCACCAGCTGGTGCACTCACACGCGACGTGCTGATGATGACGGGTACACTGCCACCCTGATCTGTTTGGTCTGCCACCCCGTCCTCTACCACCTCTGGGCAGTAGCTGGCTACCAGCTGCTGGAAGCCCTCCTCTAGTGACCAGCACTGGAACTCCCCCAGCTGTTGGGAGCCCACCAGCAGCAGGTCCCCAGTGGGTAGCACATGGCAGGAAGCCGAGGCATTGATAGGGGCCCCGTTGTGCAGCCAGAGTCGAGTCGCCAGGTTGGAGAGGAGTGGGCAGGCCAAAGTGTTCACTGTGTTGGGCTGGAATTGGACTTGCTCACATGGCTTCTCACCTGCAGGCAGAAAAGGCATGGGGTAGGGAGGTGCCAGCGTCCACAGTAGCTCCAAGCTCCCCTGCCTCCCTCTGGGCTATGCCCCTGGTGCCATGATGGGCAACTCTGGGGACCCCTGGGACTGAGTCTTCCTGGGGACCTGCTTACAGGAGTAGGGGGCGAGGATGTGAGGAAAGGCATTTACAACATCTGTGCCTGGGGGAGCCTTCCAAGCGGACTTGTCCCCACCTCTCTCCTCTGCCTTTTGAGGGGGCACCTCACCTGTTGGTACAAAAGACAGGGACACAACCGAAGAGGTGCTGCAAAGGTCCTTGGCGTTGGCTCCCTCGATGTCCTGGATCCATGGCCTGAGGACCAGAGAGAATTCTGGGATTGGCCAGGAAGTCCGCCGAGCCCGCATTCCCTCACCCCTCACTGCAGACTTGGGCCTGGGCAAGGGCCTTTCCTGAGCTGATTCCCCACCCACGGGAGTCAGCATCTCCTCTGTCTACACATTATTTCAAGTCAAAGCTAAGATAACACTTCCTTTAATTACATAAACAGTATGTACCCTCAGTGGCCGGGCATGGTGGCTCACACCTGTAATCCCAGCACTTTGGGAGGCCAAGACTGGTAGATGGCTTGAGCCCAGGAATTCAAGACAACCTGGGCAACATGGCGAGACCCCATCTCTACAAAAAATAGAAAAATTAGCCAGGCATGGTGGCACACGCCTGTGGTTCCACCTACTTGGGAGTCTGAGGTTGGAGGATCGCTTGAGCCCAGGAGGTCAAGGCTGCAGTGAGCTGTAATCATACCACTACACTCCAGCCTGGGCAACACAGAGAGACCCTGTCTCAAAAACTAATAACAAAAAATTGTATGTACCCTCAGAAAAATATTGGAAGGACAGCTGGGATCTGTATGTACAGATCTCTCTCTCTTTTTTTCTTTTTTTTAATTAAAAAATTTTTTGATGTGTTCTCATCTTTTTTAAAAACAATGCACACGCATACATCTGTGTAACAGAAAATAAAGGACAGTAATTCTGGATACACTCAGGAGACAGATAACTCAACCAGGCATGAAGGATGAAAGCACTACAAAAATCACAGCATCTACCAGCCAGTGATCATGACAGTTAACATTCTGGGGTGTCCCTCCTGGCATATGCACCAAAACTCACTTGTTTTTTGTAAAAACTGACACCAGGTGTATCCATATGTGAAGGAAGAACACTACAAACAGGACAGTTCCCAATGTTATATAAAATATATGAATGTTTGGCCAGACACGGTGGCTCATGGCTGTAATCCCGGCACTTTGGGAGCCTAAGGTGGGTGGATCATTTGAGGTCAGGAGTTCGAGACCAGCCTGGCCAACGTAATGAAACCCTGCCTCCACTAAAAATACAAAAATTAGCCAGGTGTGGTGGCAGGCGCCTGTAATCCCAGCTACTTGGGAGGCTGAGGCAGGAGAATTGCTTGAACCCAGGGGCAGAGGATGCAGTGAACTGAGACTGTGACACTGCACTCCAGCTTGGACAACAGAGCAAGACTCTGTCTCAAAAAAAAAAAAAAAAAAAAAAAATGAAATGAAGTAAAATAAAATAAAATAAAATAAAAGGATTTTTGTTTTCTATACACATGTGTAGTAAAATCTGAGAGGATAATATATCAGAATCTCACTGCGATTCCCTCGAGGTGGTGGGATGAGGGTAGTTTTTGTTTGTGTTCATCCCTATTTTCTAAATGAACATTTTATAACCCAAATAGGTTATTCCGAAACCAATTGTTACTGGGTTTGTTAATGGACCGTTTCACAGCCCTACTATTACTAAGGCACGTTCACATGCTAATCCACATTTTTTCTTCAAGGCTTTTCAAAGTTGTGGTACTTCATACGTAACCAAATCATGTCCTCATTTTACAGGTAGCCAAGACAAACACATAACTTCCTGTCTGAATTGCACTTGAGAGGAAGCAGGAGAGCTAATTAATAATTATGCTGAGACAGTGGACATAAATGAGGCCATGTGGCAGTCCCGAGGAGGGCCCAGGATGGTGCTCTGAGGCCACCTGTGCAGCGCTGGACAGATGGGAAGGGGCCTTTGGGAATGCTCACCTGGTGGCCAGCTCAGGCTGGTAGAGACTGACGTGCTTGCAGCTGGAGCCGCTCCAAGCACAGTAAGGGTCCCGGGCAAGGAGGCAGTCCCCACAGCTCCGGTACAGGCTGCAGTTGGCCACGGGCACCTGGACTACGCCCGAGTGTGAAGCCGCATACAGCAGCCCCTGCACAGCCAGACACGGGGATGAGAAGTGGGCACGGGCAGCCAGGGCCATCACCCATGGCCACCCAGCTTGTATGCCTCCCAGAGCCACCCCCAAGAGGCCTGTTATGTAACCGGCGACCCCACTTTCTAATAGCTCATGACCGGATCCTGTATCTTTCCATCTTGCTGAGGCAAGGGAGGAGAAGCTGGGTGGGGACTGCTTGGTGCTCATGGAGGGCACCCCCGCAAGCACCCTGCCAGGATTCCTCCTTGGCCTGCTCACCCTGTGGCTGTCCAGGAGCAGATTCTGCACAGGCTGTCCCAATGAGAAGATCTGCAGCTCCTCAATGATGTGCACCCGGGGGCCCACGCTCACCGCCTTGTGTAGCCGGCCGTCACCTGGGGTGTAGACAGGACTCAGGCCCAGGGTGGACCCCACCGCCCAGGACCCACTGGCCACGTGCACCCCTTCCCCTGAGCCTGCTGGGCTGCAGACACTCACCAGTGCCCAGGAAGAGGACATCGTAGGTGTGGTGCAAGCCAGGGACGCGGTGTACAGCCACACGCTGGTAGCGAGCCTGGGGCTGCAGCAGCAGCATGCGGCTTCGGACCTGCCCATCCATCAGGAAGTGGTCCTTGAGGAAGTTCAGCACACGGTCTGGGAGCTGCAGGGACGAGTTGATCTTCCTTTCCCGGGCACTGTTGGTGATGCACTAGAGGAGAAAGCAGCGGCATGAGGCCAGCCACACCTGGGGGCAGCAGGCAGGATGGGGGCCCTGCTTCCCAGTGGACAGTAGCAGTGTCTGTCCCCCGGCCCGGAGCCAGGGTACATCCCTGGCAGTGCTCTACAGAGCCGGCGTGCACGTCTGAGGGAGCAAGGACAAAGCCCAGGGTATGGGGAACCGAGTGCTTGGAGGGCTTCCTTGCTGTGTCTCCTCCCCACCTACCACCCCAGCCTCATATGCCCAGGGGCCTCAAGAACCAGGACCACACTCCCTGCTCCTCCACACCCTTCACCAGTGCTCTCAGGAAGCCCTGGCTGGGCAGAGCGCCCCAGCACAGTCGGCAGTTCCTTCCTGCCCCACCTGGGGCTTCCTGAAATTCTGAGAGGTGCTCCACACCATCTATCAGGGGCTCCAGCGGGACCCAGCTCCAGCTGCCCACAGCAATAACGGCTCGCTGACACACCCTCTTTTGGTTTCCCTCCCTCCTCCTCTCAACCTTCTTATTCCTTCATGCTGCTTCCTGGCATCATCTCCCTAATAAACTATTTGGCATATCTATCCTTGTCTCAAGGCCTGCTTTCAGGGTAGCCCGTTAGGCTAGAAGGGAGGAAGAAAGCACTATTTCCCCACAGCTTGCCCATTCAGTCACTTGATAATTAAATAAGCAGCTTGCAGCTGAGTAGGGGAGAGGACCAAGTGAAGAGATGATTGTAGCAGCCTGCAGCAAGCGCCCTGATGGGGACACACTTGTATCCTGAAACAGAACTGAAGACATTCTAACATTCATAGTTACCTCTAACCCAGTAGACAAAGCAGGCCTGGGCCTATGTCCCATATTAAAGACGAGAAAACAGATTCAGAGAAGCCAAGTGATCTGCCCGAGGCTAGGCAGCCTTGGTTCCAACATGGTGTGGGGACCCACATCTTCCTAGCACCCCTTCTGGGTACAGGGAGCCAGTACCCACCGCTCCAGGCCGGGGTGTGGGCACCGGGTGGGTCACAGTGTACCACTGCTGCGTCTCACGGTTCACCTCCTTGTAGAGGCCACTGAAGACCCTCTGCACGTCCTTCATGGTGAAGACGCAGACGGCAGAGCCTTCTGTAGTTCCCCTGTGCCTGCAGAGGAAATAACCAGATTAACCCAGGAGCCCTGGGGGCCCCAGTCCCAGCCACCCTTCACCCTTCCATCTCCAGCGAGGTCTGGGGACCCTACCACTGGGAAGTGAAGACTCCATAGAAAAGCGTGTCACGCCAGTCCTGGGGGCTGGGGCTCAGGGTGAAGACGTCCTGCAGCACATTGAAGGGGAAGCCATCGTCGGGCCGTGAGCACAGCAGTTGGGCCTTGAGGAAGGAGGTCCAGCGCTGCTGCAGCACCCGCTCTCCACCCTCATCACCCTGGAAGGAGAGGTGGAAGGGCTGGGCTTAGGCACACGCTGAGCCATGACAGGGATGCACGGCACAGGACTGCTTCGATGGACCCACCCCAGACACCAGGACTGAAGGGCAGGAGAAGGCCAGGACCAACTTCCATCTAAAGTCAAGGAAGACCTGGAGGCAGTGTACACGTCCATCAGGAGCATGGTCCTTACCGTGACCAAGCAGAGCCTTCCTAAATATGGAAAGGAGGCTGCGATTCACTGCTGAGCAAATAAAGAAGCCAAAGGACCACAAAACAGCCTAATGCTATGTTCATGAGTGAGTTAATAATATAAGCACAAGGTCGGGACTGTACTTATATTATTAATGCCTGTAATCCCAGCACTTTGGGAGGCCAAGGGTGGTGGATCACTTGAGCTCAGGAGTTTGAGACCCTGTCTCTGCTAAAAAATACAAAAAAATTAGCTGAGCATGGTGGTGCATGCTGGTAGTCCCAGCTACATGAGGCACTGAGGTGAGAGGATTGCTTGAGATTGGGCAGTGGAGGTTGCAGTGAAATCTCACCACTGCATGCCAGCCTGGGTGACAAAGTGAGACCCTGTCTCAAAAAGGAAAAAGTAAATAAATAAATAAATACACAGTTACACGTATGCCAAAAAAAAAAAAAAAAAGATGAGGAGAGGGCATTCTAAAATGTTAACAGTGACTCCTTCCTGTGCTGGGGTGGTAGGGTGATAACACGAAGAGTTCACATTTAGTCACTGCCCACCATATTTCTAAGAGCTTTACATGGATTAATTAAATTAATTCACATAACAACTCTGAGGTCAGTGTTATTATTCCTATTTAACAGGCAAGGAAACTGTTAACTGAGGGGGTGAGGGACTTGCCCAAGATCCTAGGCCATCAGGGTTTGAACCTGGGCAGCTGGCCTCTGGGGTCTGTGCCATCCAGCTGATGCTACAGTGCCTCTTCATTCTGTAAGTGATTTTTGTGTGTACAGTTCTCTATTTTCACTTTTTTTTTTTTTTTTTTTTTTGGAGACAGAGTCTTGCTCTGTCACCCAGGCTGGAGTGCAATGGCACAATCTCGGCTCACTGCAACCTCCACCTCCCGGGTTCAAGCGATTCTCTTGCCACAGTCTCCCGAGTAGCTGGGATTACAGGCATGTGCCACCACACCCAGCTAACTTTTGTATTATTAGTAGAGATGGAGTTTAACCATGTTGGCCAGGCTGGTCTCAAACCCCTGACCTCAGGTGATCCACTCACATTGGCCTCCAAAAGTGCTGGGATTACAGGTGTGAGCCACCACACCCGACTATTTTCACATTTTTTGAGTAAAAAAAAAAAAATGGCTGGGTGCAGTGGCTCACGCCTGCAATCCCAGCACTTTGGGAAGCCAACGTGGGTGGATCTTTTGAGCCCAGGAGTTTAAGACCAGCCCGGGCAACATGGTAAAACCCCATCTCTACAAAAAATACAAAAATTAGCCGGGTGTGTGGGCGCACACCTGTAGTCTCAGCTACTCGGGAGGCTGAGGTAGGAGAATCGCTTGAGGCCAGGAGGTCGAGGCTACAGTGAACCGTGATTGTGCCACTGCACTCCAGCCTGGGTGACAAAGCAAACATCCTGTTTAAAAAGAAAAAAAAAAAAAAAAAAGTAGTAAAATATTTTAATTTAAAAGGTGAGAGAGAAAAGCTGTTAGCCAAGCTGTACCCCCTGGGGGATGGGAAAGGCCATGCATGGATGTGGGTGATCTTGCAGCTGTGGAGCCTTTGAGGTCCCTAGGGTGGCCACCCTGTCACCCCATTCCCCTCACCTTGCAGATGCGGGCAATGCGGGACACGATGGTGTTCTCAAAGAACTCAAATTCCTGGCCAGTCTCGCTGAAGAAAAAGTAGATCTTGTCATCATCGCCTTGCAAGCTGCCCAGGCTCTCAGGAATGTAGGCTGAGGCCACAAAAGCTGGGTCTGTAGGGACCGGGTCAGGAGCTCAGAGTCAGCCCAGAAATCCTGGAGACAGGCCCTGCTGGGGGAAAGGACCCCCTTCTAGGGCCCGGTGAACAGGATCCCTGCCCTCTGCGTGGTGCCAAGAGGACTTCACCTTGCAGCCAGTTGAGGGAGCTCTCGGTCTTGGTGGGGCGAAGGCTTTGGCTCCGGGAGATGGCCGGGTCATTCCCTTGGAAGCTACTGACTGTTCCAGTGTAGAGCTCGCCATCTGCCAAGAAAACATTCCCATGGGAACGGGCTCTTCAGCACGGCCCCTTCTCCCTGCTCAGGACCCAGAGTGACCCCAGCACTGCCCGTTTTGCCTGTGATGGGCAGAGAAGGAAGCTGGAACTTGGAAAAACCAAACCTAAGGCAAGCCCATGGCCATTCTGTGCCCTTGGAAATAAGCATGGCATGAACCCAGCCTGTGCAGAGCTAGCCCTCTGGCCCTGCGTGCCCCCACGTGGAACTTCAATGAACCCATCCTGCCCCCAACACTCACCAACCACCAGGGCCGTGGACTTGAAATTCGGGTCGAAGGGACAACGGCCCTTGCCATCTTCCAGGAGGACATTCCCCTTCTCGTCCCTTGCCAGGGTGAAGTTCTCCACGTTCTGCAGGAGGGTGGAGACATGGGCTCAGGGGCACTCCAGGGAATGAACAGCGGGCTTGGTGAGAAAGAGAGAGGTGTGCAGGAGAAAGCAACGCTACAGGCAGGTGAGGTGTACAGGACAGAAGGCGTCAGGTGTCAGGGAGGCTGTCCTGCTCCCCCAGGACACGGTGCCGAAGGGTTTGAACCCGGACAGTCGGCTTCCAGAGAGGCCTCACCCAGACACAGTGCCGCACTGTCTCACAGTGACCCGATGTGGGACACGTTATCAGACCCACCTGGCGGAGGAGGTGAGGCTTAGAAAATGATGTGAGCCTGGCAGGGCGCGGTGGCTCACGCCTGTAATCCCAGCACTTTGGGAGGCCGAGGCGGGCAGATCACGAGGTCAGGAGATCAAGACCATCCTGGCTGATATTGTGAAACCCTGTCTCTACTAAAAAATAGAAAAAATTAGCCAGGCATGGTGGCGGGCACCTGTAGTCCCAGCTACTCAGGAGGCTGGGGCAGAAGAATGGCGTGAACCCAGGAGGCGAAGCTTGCAGGGAGACGAGATCGCGCCACTGCACTCCAGCCTGGACGACGGAGCAAGACTCCATTTCAAAAAAACAAAAGAAAAAGAAAATGATGTGAGCCTGGAAGGGGCAGCAATGTGATTCAAACCCAGGCATGTCTGACCCCAAAGCTGGGCTCCAACCCACAGCATCAAATGCCACACTCTGCTAGGGGTGTGTGCTGAGGAGGGGGTGTACAAGATAAGACAAGAGAATCAAGCAAAGGAGAGGGAGAGATGCTGGAAGAAGCAGGAGAGGGCAGCAAAGCCTGGGTGGGACAGGATCTTCATGGGTGAGTGACTGCATGCCTCCCTGCACAGGGAGACATGGCTGTCAGGGCTGAGCTTTGTGCCAGGGTGTGGGGCCTCAGGGCTCTTGGAGACCAGTGGTACCCAGAAACCTCCCTCTGGGCCCTGCCTTTCACCAGGGGTCCATGCTAAAGAACAGGATCCCTGAGGCAGAAAGAGGGGCAGTTCCCAGGCCAGCCTCAGGGCTGAGGACAGGGCACTCACGATGTAGGTGCACATGGGGCTGAAGGCTGCTGTGCCACAGGTGAACAGGTGACTGCTGCTGAGTGGCAGGAGGATCTTGATGTAGTTTTGACAGTCGCGCTGGGGGAAGGAGTGAGGGGATATCAGTCCCATGCACAAGCGTGCCACCAGGTGGCACCGCTGAGCCCTCCCTACCACATCCAGGCCCGGCCTCTGCTCCCAGGACTGGGGATGGGGCACTCAAGTCCAGGAACAAAGAACCCAAGGGTTTTCTGGGGCACAGTGGCGCATGCATAGAGTGTGTATGCTGCAGGGAGTCCAGGGGCTCAGCTAGTTTTGTGACTGGCAAACTCTCCTTCGGCCTAGGGGTGAAGGCACAGAATCCTACCCCCTTGAATTGTACTGGCCCCCAGGAACATCCTCCTCAGAAGCCACAGGCTTCTGAAAGCCTTGAAAACCACAGGCCCCTCCCAACCAGGCGGGAAGCTGACGAAGCCACAGCCCAGAGCAAGGGGAATGCTCAGCCCTGAATCCTGAACCCCAGATTCATGCATCACCTTCAATGGGGTGTCTAACTGGCACCTGCAACCAAGCTTCTGGTCCTCCCTAAAACACATGCTTCCCCCTGAGATCTTGCCATTTCCATTAACTCTGTCTTTTCAGTCACTGAGGCCCTAACCCCAATCAGCCTTGACACTTCTTGTCGGTCATACCCCATAATTTCCCACCCAGAAATCCTGGTGGCTCCATCTTCAAAATGCATCTGGAATCTGAGCATTTCTCACTGGTCCGAGCCACCACCATCACTCGCTCCTCACTGCTCTCCCTCCTCCTGTCCTTCCCCATGGAGGCTACTCTACCACAGTAGCCAGAATGACCCTTTAGTACACAGGTGAGACCAGTCACATCTCTGCTCAGCCCTCCCCTGGCCTCCCAAATACCTCCCTCAGAGTGAAATCAAAAGTCCCGCCCCTCCTCCAGATATGCCACGGTCGGCTCCTTACCCTCTCCTGATCTTGGCTCAAATGTCACTTTTTTAAAGAAATGTAACCTGACCACCTTATTCCACCCCACCCACCGCCAATAACATTTGTAAACTGACTACTTTTTCTTTTTCTTTCTTTTTTCTTTTTTTGAAACACAGTCTCACTCTGTCACCCAGGCTGAAGTGCAGTGGTGCGATCTCAGCTCACTGCAACCTCTGCCTCCCAGGTTCAAGCAATTCTCCTGCTTCAGCCTCCCAGGTAGCTGGGGCTACAGGTGCCCGCCACCATGCCTGGCTAATGTTTTTTTGTATTTTTAGTAGAGATGGGGTTTCACTATGTTGGCCAGGCTGGTCTCAAACTCCTGAGACCACTCAGGAGACCGTGAGGCGGAGACATTGTGATCCCCTGCCTCGGCCTCCCAAAGTGCTGGGATTACAGGCGTGAGCCACCGCACCAAGCCTGCTTTTTCACAATTAAATCTCCAGTACCTACAAGTACATGGACACAGAGTGGGTGCGTAATCAATGTTAGCTGACTAACAGAATGGCAGCCAGGACTTGAACCTGTGTCTTGATCCCAAGTCCGGCACTCTTTTGCCCTCACCTTACCCAGCACCTGCTGCACTTAGGAGCAGGAGCAGGAGGTCTCTAGGGATGATGATGAGTCCTCCAGGAGAACCTGGGTTGAACCAGATTTCATCCTGTGCTTTGGCCAAAACCACATCAGAATCTGTCAGATGTGCTACATCAGGAATCATCTGCAGAGGGACACAACTCTCAACCTACCCGATCCCTGTTCATGCTGGAAGCTGACTTGTTAGTCCTCGTGTCTATGAGCCAGGTGCCTTACACCTATTCGCTTCCTGAATCCTCACTGTAAGCCCAGTGAGACCGGATCATTATCCTCATTTTACAGGTGGGCCCATTAAGGCTTCGAGAGGTGAATCTACTTGTCAAAGGTTGTAGAGACGTAAGTGTAGTGCTGGGATTCAAACCCAGGCCTGGCCATCTCAGAAGCTTATGTCCTTTCCACCCTGCCTGGCTGTATCTGCTCCCACCTCCCACCTCTGGCCTGGATGGAAGTCTACCATCCTCCATCCCTCCTGCAGCTCAGCTCCCTTCCAGGTGCGGGCTCACCTGTGGGTCCTTGCCCTTGAAGCTGCACTGCTGTTTCTTCTCTGCATCTGCACTCCAGAGCAGCTGGGGAATGAGAAAGGGGAAGGTAGTGGACAAAATGGAGGGTTTGCTGAGCCTCCCTCCTCTCCCATCGGCATCATCCTCAGACCAGAAAGTCAAGCTTCCAGTCCATCTTCCCTCTGCGGTCCTCTGCCCAGCCTAGCCAGCTCCAGGCAACATCTCTCACCTCCTGGTACTGCCCGCCTGGCAGGAAGCTGAGGTTGCTATTGAGTGCAAAGAGGGCCTCTCGAGCACCCACGTACAGGGTCCTGCCATCTCTGCTCAGCAGAAGGGCCGTGTAGTTGGAGATGTTTTCGGCTTCGAATCTAAGGAATGGCCGCTCTTCAGAGCCTGGGGAGAGGAAGATGGATATTATCTGGGGCCACCCCTCCCACGGGAAGCCTCTTAACACCAACCTCTAGATGGACTGATTTAAAGGAAGGTCATCAGCAAGACAAAGGGTAGCAAGGGGCTGGGGGCAGGGGGATCAGGTTTGATGGGCGAGCAGCATTCCCGGACTCTCAAACATTGCATAAGAAACAATGCAGAGATGTATGTATGAGAATACTTACTACGAGTATTATACGTAGTAAGTATAATACTTACTACGAGAATAACCCTTCACATTAATAAAAAGCTGGAAACCTAAGAGTCCGTCCAACCAGAGGGGACCTTGCCAAAATCAATTATGATGCCCCAATCCAACTGAATACTACACAGCTGGGGGGAAAAAAAATGATGTATTAGAAGCTCCAGAAAAACAAGCAAGAAAGGCATGGTCAAAATATCAAGCAAACTAAAATATAAAGTGATGAGTTTTGAGCACATAATAGAATATTAAGAAAGGAAAATACATTTAACACTTTCCTTTGAGTAACATTAGACCCTAAGAGAAGAAAATGTAAGTGGGCCTTGCAGTGAATGTGATTTGCATTGACAGAGTAATGCAAATGTTCAGCACTGGTTTTTTTTTTTTTTTTTTGAGACGAAGTCTCGCTCTGTCACCCAGGCCGGAGCGCAGTGGTATGATCTTGGCTCACTGCAACCTCCACCTCCCAGGTTCAAGCAATTCTCCCACCTCGGCCTCCCCAGTAGCTGGGATTACAGGCATGCACCATCACACCCAGCTTATTTTTGTATTTTTAGTGGATATGGGGTTTCACCATGTTGGCCAGGCTGGTCTCGAACTCCTGAACTCAAGTGATCTGCCCACGTCAGCCTCCCAAAAAAGCAGTGGTCTTTAACTTTGAGACTGATGGTTATTACACAGAATGAGAGTGTTTTCAATTTTGACCCCAGAAACCAGAACTGACGACAGACAGACATCATAATATGGCAGCAGGGTTGTCACAAGCTGCTGTCAATGGCTAATGGAATAATAAATACAGGTCAAGAGTACTGTTTTATATTGCAAAGGTAACTAAATAAAGGAAGTGAATACAGTACGGTGACAGAATATGTTGCAGGGAGGAAGGGAAGGGAGATGTAAGTGAGGGAAAGTCAGGAAGTCAAATAAACCAAAAAATAGTGGTGTATTTTACTTAAAAATATGGAGGAAATGGGCCTGACGCAGTGGCTCACACCTATAATCCCAGCACTTTGGGAGGCTGAGGCAGGTGGATCACCTGAGGTTGGGAGTTTGAGACGAGCCTGATCAACATGGAGCCCGTCTCTACTAAAAATATAAAATTAGCAAGGCGTGGTAGTACATGCCTGTAATCCCAGCTACTCGGGAGGCTGAGGCAGGAGAATCGCTTGAACCTGGGATGCAGAAGTTGGGGTGAGCTGAGATCGCGCCATTGCACTCCAGCCTAGACAACAAGAGTGAAATTCCATCTCAAAAAGAAAAAAAAAAAAAAAAAACGGAGGAAATAATGGTAGAACAAGAACCCTAAGAACCCTAAACGATTAAAAGTCCCTTTTAAATTGGCCTGGGGCGGGAGAGGACACGTTTTTGTTTGTTAAAATAAGCCCTTCTATACTTAAAAAAATATATATATATACGTGCATGTCTCCTTGATAAAAAATTTTATTTATTTTTTGAGACCGAGTCTCACTCTGTTGCCCAGGCTGGAGTGCACTGGCATGATCTCAGCTCACTGCAACCTCTACCTTCCAGGTTCAAGCAATTCTCCTGCCCCAGCCTCCCGAGTAGCTGGGATTGCAGGCATGTGCCAATATGCCTGGCTAATTTTTGTATTTTTAGTAGAGACGGGGTTTTGCCATGTTGGCCAGGCTGGTCTTGAACTCCTGGCTTCAAGCAATCCACCCGCCTTAGCCTCCCAAAGTGCTGGGATTACAGGTGTGGGCACTGCTCCCAGACCTTGGTACACATTTTAAATATCTTTTGTTTTTGCAGAATAACAACAAGGAGAGAGACAAATTATCTACCACTAAGTGAAAATTAAGGTTATATTTACAGTATATATGGTCAAATCCTATTTTTTTGTGGGAAAAATATAAGCATAGAAAAAAAATCCAGAAGGATGTATCACAAAATACTAAACCATGGGCTCCCTGGTAGAATTACAGGTAGCATTCTTTTCTTTTTTACTTATTATCATTTTTAGATTCTATAATAAGCAGGTTATCCTTATAAGATGTGAAATATATAAATTAGAGAAGAAGAAGAAAAAAAGAAACACACACACTTACCCACAAGGGTACTGTTTATGCTTTGGGTAACTAATGGGTTTGGAGAGAAATTATTTTTAAAATTCTAAGCAGCTGATGAGAACAGAAAAGTAAGTAAAGAGCAGCACCCTGACCAACCTCAGGCACGTTGTAGCTGACCAGTGGGTCATGACCACACAAACACTCTCCCAAAGCTGAGGAAGCAAAAAGTGCAACATGCCCAACCAAGCAGCTGTGAAGATGACTTCATGTGTGTTTACCTGTGGAGTGTTTTTACATACCCCCAGCCTGGTTCCATAAAGGGTGAGGAGACATGAAGAAAAGAAAGTAGTGAAATATAAACATTAAAATTAGGAGCAGAGAAAACCCAAATCTGAAGAAAAACATCTCAACCAGCAAGGAAGTAAAAATTCACATAAGTAGGTCATTGAGTCTGCACACAGCTGGTAGAGACGGGCTGCGCCTTTAGTGCTGAGCCTCTTGGTGGCCAAAGAAAAATGGGAAATGAAGCCACTCCATCCTCAATGTCCATAAGGGGGCACACATAGCAGCCATTTGCGTTTGCGGGAAGCTCGGCCTTTTTTTTTTGAGACGGAGTTTTGCTATTGTTGCCCAGGCTGGAGCGCAGTGGCACGATCTTGGCTCACCGCAACCTCCGCCTCCCAGGTTCAAGTGATTCTCCTGCCTCAGCCTCCCGAGTAGCTGGGATTACAGGCATGCGTCACCATGCCCAGCAAATTTTGTATTTTTAGTAGAGACGGGGTTTCTCCATGTTGGTCAGGCTGGTCTCGAACTCCTGACCTCAGGTGATCCGCCTGCCTCGGCCTCCGAAATTGCTGGAATTACAGGCATGAGCCACCATGCCCAGCAGCTCAGCCTCTTTTTTTTTTTTTTTGAGATGGAGTTTCACTCTTGTTGCCCAGGCTGGAGTGCAATGGTGTCAACTACACCTCTCAGGTTCAAGCGATTCTCCTGCCTCAGCCTCCCAAGGAGCTGGGATTACAGGTGCCCACCACCATGCCTGGCTAATTTTTAGTAAAGACAGGGTTTCACCATGTTGGCCAGGCTGGTCTCGTGACTTCAGGTGATCTGCCTGCCTTAGCCTCCCAAAGTGCTGGGATTATGGGTGTGAGCCACTGCGCCCAGGTGAAGCTCAGCTTTACACCTGGCAGCAAATGAGGAAGGAAGCCCTCGGGTGGGGGTGACACTAGTCAACAGGAAGACGGGGGTCAGGTGGCTGAGGCACCGCACCCGGCCCTCAAGTAGGTGCTTCTGTTAGGCAGCAGAGACATCATCTCACTGAGCTGTACATTCTCATACATGTCACAGGAGGAATGAGACATATAAAGATCACAGGAGTCTCATGAGGAGCGAGACCAGCACAGACACTGCGGTCCCTCCTCATCTTTTGGATTTTTCCAGAGTTACCTGGAAACGAGGGCTGGTTCAGATAAGCTGGTTGCCCATGCTTATCTACCTGCAGAAGAGCCACCTGGGCGGGCCCTGTAAGTCTGGGCAGCAGACCGCCCTTGGAATCTGTCCAGACACAGAAATGCCAAGGATCAGAGATAAGCCTCAGTCCCAGGTGGCAATTCAACCCCACTTACGACTGGGAGAAGGGGTGGAAACCTGCCTCGGGCACTATAGACAGAGTGCAGCCCTACAGACCAGCCAGCCCCTGGTTCAGCCCAGGCCTCCAGCCCTCCAGCCAGGGGAGGAGTAGAGTGAATGGAATGACAAAGGGAGAGAAAGTGGAATGTGCCTTGGAGAGGCGGGTGAAGGGCCCCTTAACCAGGCTTTCTCCTTCTGGGGCTTCCCTTCCGTACTTGCCCTCATCTCTCTGCCCCGAGACTCAGACTGAAAGCCATGGTGTGCAGAGTAGAGTTACAGACCTGGGTTCAAAGCCATCCTCTACCACTTACTAGCTGTGTGCCACCAGGACACGCCACTTAACCTCTCAAAGCCCAATTTTCCTTATCTGTAAAATGGGGAAAATAATAACACTTTGCCTCATGGGGTTGTTATTAGAAAAAATTAGATTACGCATGTAAATAATAATATACATAATAACCCACATTTACTGAGACAGCTTTGCTCAAAACAACGTTGCACATGGTTTGCAGTGTGGCATGGTGTCTGGCACACGACCAACACTCAATGAGTGACTCAAAAACAAAATCCAAAAACCCCGCAGGAAAATCCAGCCTGGTGAGAGCTGCCAGAGGGGCAGGGCTCCTTGGGGGAGCTGGGCCTCCCTCATCCGGGGGGTTCACGAACTTAGCCTGGGAGATTCTAACTTAGGCACACACCTGGTCATATGAGGGTCTCAAGGCCAAAGCCAGAGAGCATCAGCTCAGAAACAGAGACTTGTGTGTCACAGGCTCATGTTGTGGGTGTGAGCTGGTCTGTGCTCAGTGTGAGTGGTGTTACTGTCTAAGGGCCCAGGTGCTTGGGTCACCTCCAGAGTGACTGCAGACGTCTGAGCAGGGCCCTGCCTGAGCTTGCCTGTGGTGTGTGTGTGTGTACACGGTACCGCAGGGCTTGTCCACGCTTGCGCACTCACTCCTAGGTGCTCTTTGTGCAGGGGTGACGGGGAGAGGGTGTTTCTGCACTTTACTTCCTGCGAGGGACTGGTGCACCTTGGGGCCAGTCTTAGCTTTTATGCTCTCCGTTGTGCTAGAGCGTCTCGCTCGCTCTCCTGGGCTGCCTGTGCTGCTCGGACATCCTCCAAATCCATCTATCCAGTGGGTTAGTCCAGTATGAAGAAAGCAGGACACGCCGAGGCTGCAGCCAGTTTTCCTGCTCAGGATGAACCCTCTCCCTCCACCCCGACAGGCTTCAGCCAGGGGCTTCTCCAGGGCCAATGCATCCCACTAGGCAGATCATCCTTCAAGAAGGCAGAATGGGGCTGGTCTGGGGCTGCTGTGTCCCTCCCTGGAGGGAGGCAGCATATGGAGTGGGCACATAAGACCTGCAGGGTCCCCACTCCCTACCCCAGGAAGTGGGGCTCTGAGTAGGAAGTGATGTGGGAATACTCAGCCCCATGTAAGGGTCCTCCTTCCCTGTGACTCAGCCGGAAGCCTGGAGCTCTCTGGGGTTAGACAGGAATAGGGCTCAGCACCATCCCCACCCTGGGCAGTCCCCACCCCAGGCCAGCCAGCGAGCTGTAGCAGCGCTGTGACTCAGAGCCCCACCCCACCTTTCTCTCTACTGTGGCTCCGGGCACGGCAGCAAGACGCTGACCTGGCCCTAACATCCCACCCGCGACAGGCCCCAGCAGGATCAGGCCAGAAAACACCAGTTTCCCTGTGGAGTCGGTGGGGAAGGGGCCTCCAATGTAAGGAGGCAGCCAGTGGCCTCCCCCACTTTCAGAGAGGGGTCTGGGTGGGACAAGTCCCCAGAGAGCCTCCTGAAAGACTGTTGTAGCCCTTCGTCCCCAGGGATGTCACAACTTAAGTCACCAGAACCTTGGACCCACTTATCCCAGCAGCAGCCCCACCTCCAGGGCAGGAGTGCTGACAGGGCCGCAGTCAGCAGGAAACTGGGACACGCAGCCATCCTGGGTGCACTTCCTTCCTCCACACTGCCCTGCCCGTGCTGGGCAGGGCAGCCACCTCTTCCTCATGGAGCATGGAGGAGGGGGCCACATTCTGCTGACACCAGCCCAGTGCCAGAGTCAAGTCCCTCGTTGGGGATGTTGTGTGCCAAGGGTCCTCCCATGGACTGAGGTCACCAAGAGAGTGGCAACGAGGGCAAGGCAACCCGGCCTCACAGCATCTGTGCTCCTGGGGCATGTCCTGGAAAGCCACTGCTACAGCCCCAAGTGGGCACACCAAGAGCCTCTGCCGGAACCCCCAGGCAGTCCCAGCCCTGACCTAGGGCCTGTGCCACGGCTGCACACACCACTGCTGTCACCTTAGGAGCCTACCTGCCGCCTGCCTGCTCACAGGCCTACCCAGGGCCAGCTCAATCTCTCTGCTCAGGGACTGGCTCCCCACGAACAACTCTGCTCCTAGGGCCTCTGCCCTGGGTCTGCCTTCCTGCCTTTATAGATGTCTCCACTTCTTCCAAGGAAATCGGGGTCATCAGGCATAAACAACCTCAACTTCCCGTCCCCATCTCCTCAGAGACCAAATCCTATGTGACCAACTCTACCTCTCAGAAAGCAGTTTTTGTTCCAATGTCCATTCTAGAAACTTTTGTGCCTCCCTCCACCTGCCTTAGACAAGCTCCCAAAGAGAACAGCCACCCCATGCCATCTCTGCCTCTCACCTTCCACTCACGCCTCCACAGAAGTTGGGCCTCAGCCAGCCCCACGCTCAGCAGGGACAGCCCTGCCAAGAGCCCAGGGATCGCCTCGCTGCCAGACCCCAGACACGGGTGATGCCGCCCCATCCTCTAGGTGTCTGTGCCCCCAGTCTCAAGCATCACCCCGTGTCTCCCTCACATGCCTTCTGGGTCTCCAGCCCTCAAAGAGCTAAAGTATGTAAGCACCTCCTCAGCCCTTTAAATGGATTAAGTCGTGCCATCCTCACAAGGCTGCTGTGGTTTATTACCTCCGTTTCAGGTGTGAGTCAGCCCTGGGAGGACTGGTGGGGATGCCATCTGACCCTGGGCCACCTGGCTGCAGATTCTGTGTTGCTGACCACCCTCCCGCCTCAGGCTTTGCTCCTGAATGTTCTTACTCTCTGGGTCCGTCCGCTCTTGGCCCTGCTCCTTTTACTCCGTTCAAGCTCCTGGGTCCATGCTCATCACGTCGATGACACGGATGCTGGCGATCCCCAAATCTCTTTATCCAAGTGCAGATCTTTCTCTAATACACCAGACTCCACAGTGCAGGAGGGCTTCTGTGGGTGCTTCCCACCACCTCACTGCCCCATTCCAGTCCCACTCCCTGGCCTGGGATTTTGTGTCTGTGTGTGGCACCACTCACCTGGGTGTCTCACCATCCTTCTCCCTCTCCCTCCAAAGTCCAGTCTATAATCAAATCCTGCCAATTTTCTCTCAATATTTTCCAAGTCCATTCCCTTTACCATCCCCACTACCACAGTCCTGAGCCAGGCACCATCCTCTCTCACCCAGGCCACCACCACAGCAGCCTCCCGCCTCCAGGCCAGCTGCTATGCTGCAGCCAGAGGGCTCTCTGGGAGCCGTCACTGTTCTGCCTAAAAACTTCAATAGCGCCCCGTCATCTGAGGTCCTAACTTGCCAGCCTTTGCCACCCACCCACCTCCTGGTTCAACCAAGTGACATGGAACTGCAAGTCAAGGGCCCATTTCTCATCTCCGGTCTGTTCAGGAAGTCCCCTCCGCCCAGAAGGCTTTCCTTTTGACTAACTCACACTCATCCTTTGAGACTCAGCTCAGTTCCACCTCCTCCAGGAGGCCTTCCTGAATCCCCAGCTGGGCAAGGGCCCTTCTCCGTATCCCCATCATTTCCTGTTCACATGTCTTGCAGGGCACTGGTGACACTGTCTGATGATGGCAATGTTTGATGTTTGATGATGATGATGATGGTCTGATGGTCTATTTGTGCTCTGTCTTTCTTTTTTTTCAAGACAGTCTTGCTCTGTCGCCCAGGCTGGAGTGCAATGGCATGATCTTGGCTCACTGCAACCTCCGCCTCCTGGGTTCAAGCGATTCTTCCGCCTCAGCCTCCCGAATAGCCGGAATTACAGGCACCCACCATCATGCCTGGCTAATTTTTGTTTGTTTGTTATTCTTTTTTTTTTTTTTTTTAGTAGAGATGTAATCCCAAAGTGTTGGGATTACAGGCATGAGCCACCATGCCTGGCCTTTGCACTCTCTCTTCCACCAAGTTGAGAGCACTTTCAAGATCAAGACCATGTCTTATTCATGTTTGTATCAACTGGTCAGGCGGGCTCCCAGCAGTTGTTCCATAAACGTTTGTTGACTGAACAAATGAATGACACAGTCCCAGTCAGAATGCCCCAGCCCAGAGAGGGGCCCCAGATAAAAATGGGGGAATGTGGAGGTCCTGAAGCTTCATACTCACAAAATTGTGTCTGAGAAGCACTGCTTCCACTCTGACCCCTCCCAAAAGCACTGAACACACAGAAGTATAACAGCTGACAGGAGTTTGACTTAGGAGTTTCCTAAGTTTTAAATATTAGCAACTAATTAAAATTTTTCTTTTCTGTTTTCTTTTGAGACAGAGTTTTGCTCTTGTAGCCCAGGTTGGAGTACAGTGGCACAATCTCGGCTCACTGCAACCCCTGTCTCCCAGGTTCAAGCAATTCTCCTCCCTTAGCCTCCTGAGTAGCTGGGATTACAGGTGCCAGCCACTATGCCCAGCTAATTTTTCTATTTTTAGTAGAGATGGGGTTTCACCATGTTGGCCAGGCTGGTCTCGAACTCCTGACCTCAGGTGATCCACCCGCCTCAGCCTCCCAAAGTGCTGGGATTACAGGTGTGAGTTACCGCACCTGGCCTAAGTAAAATTTTTCTAAAGAACTTGAAAGTCAAACAAAATATATCCCCAGGCTGGCTGTGACCCACTACCCCTCAGTCTGTAAACTTCTGTCTGAGACGTGTGCCCCAGTCTCCTGTGTGCCACATTCCTGACCAAGTCTGCCAGCTCTGCCTATTTCCAACCATGGCCATGCCATGCCGTGCCACCAGGGTCCTCGGCTGGATCCCTTGCCCCGTCTAGACTAACCTCAACAGATTTCTTTACTAGATGGAAATGTATCTGCAATTATTCAAGGGCTGAGGCAGGTCATCTTGCTGCTTTTGTACGATTCACAGGTCAAGCAGGAGGCAGCTGTTCTAACGGAAAGAATGTGGTTGCTGAATCGAGAACTGTGGCCCAAGGCTTGGTCCCAAACTCCTCTATAGCTGCATGACCTTGGTAATGAGTTAGCTTCACTGAGCTTTGGTTTCCTCATCTGCATGAGATAAAGCAATACACTTCCATATCCAACAGCGGTGCCGCAATGGCTGCTTTTCTTTGCTCTTCCTGTTGGCCCCCTTCCTAGAGGACGGGCCAAAAGGTGCCAAAAAAAGAGGACACAAGTAGGCTAATTTGGCTTCTCTTTAGGAGTATGGTAAAATGATGGCTTCTGTCTCCTACCTACCGTCCCACTGAAACTCCCTCACCACAGGCTCCCCACCTCTCTGAAGCCTGTTACACTACAGGATGGGCTTCCAGATGGACCCAGGAGTACAGCATAGAGCTTCCATGCACAACAGGTCAGATCACAGGCCTGAGAGGCAGAACTCTAGCAGGTGGACAAAACATCCACCTCTGTGTATTACTCTGTAGTCACTACTCCTCTGTGACTATCTCTGCCACAGGGCAGGATCCAGCCCTTAAGGGTTCCAGTATTCAGTGCCCAGAAGAGGGTCGATGGTGAGCTAACAAGTATAGAGCCAGTGTGGGCACCAGGCGCTTTTTTTTTTTTTTTTTTTTTGTAAGTCAAAGATGTTTTCTTCATTTCTTGCATTTGAAGTGCTCTCCGATGACATCCATGGCCTGAGACTCCTTGCCACAGTCCTTAACTACTATACAACTGCAACCAACCACTTTATGGGGTTTCCCCTCTCTGTCAGTTTGACAGAGGCCTACCCATTCCCCCCTTTTTTTGTTGTCATCAACCTTAATTAGGTTGATTTGGTGCTCAGTACAAAGGGCCTCCGCCAACTTGACATACACAGTCTCATCACAGTTGGATGCAAGCACACAAAGATGGGCTTCGTGCTTGTCTAAGGCTTTGGCAGCTTCGCGAATTCCATGTGCTAGGCCATTGTGGATGAGGCTGTCTTTAGCACCTTTTGTAAAGCAGTATTAATGTCCATTACACCTGCAGCAGCAATGCCTTCCTCGGCCATGGCAGTGGGTTATGGGTGAAGCAGAATCGTGAATGCACCCGAGCCTGAGCCTCCGTCTCTGCACAACTTGGTGGCAGCAGGGAAAGAGCCACCAGGCTTTTAATTATCTTATCTTATAGACAGGATAGCGGTCCTGCTCCCAGCACATGGAGGACAGAATGTAAAGAGGAGGGGCAGGGAGACCAGCTGGGGAAAAACAGAGAATGCAGTCCAAGGCAGTAGATTTCCCAAAAAGCTAATCTGAGGGAAGGCAGGCCTCGACCACAGGAGTCTCACGTTGTGTTGTTCCTCTTCCCCCTGATCCCCAGGGAGGGCCACATCATAGGCCCCCTGAGTCCTGTGCCAGCCTGAGCACCCATGGGGGTGGAGTGAGAGGCAACAGGCTCTAAGAAGATAAAGGAAGGAGTGATTGATGACAAGACCCAAGTCTAGCCTTTTCTCCAGGCCTCGTGCCACCCTCTGTCTCTTGCCTAGAACATGCTGGTATATCCAGATGTGCCCCAAAAGTTGTGCAAGTCTACAGCTTTCCTGGGTTGGCAAATAGGTATTTCAACACCAGCTGGATGTGGGTTGTGCAGAAGGCAGAGCAGAACCAGTGAGGAGCAGGTAGGCAGAGGCATGTCCAGCCCCATGCAGAAGAGGTTCTTCAGGCAAAGGAGGACTGTGAAAAGGCTGAATCAGAAGCACTTAATAACTGGGCTATAATTAAGCAGGACCCCTGATAATGACCTCCAATCAGTCCCTGCGGGCTTTGCTTTGTCTTTTCTACCAGGGCAGGCGCTAAGCCCGACAGGCTTGGCACCTAGCAGAGGGACTGCATACCACCAGTGTGTACCAAAATGGATGCAAATAACCTCACCAAGCAAGGCTGGCAGGGGATTTCTAGAACAAAGCAGAAGCTACCTTTTTACCATGGATGCAGAACGTGCCAGGCACCATGCCAAACACTTTACATACATTATTTCATGTAATCCTCTCAGAACACTGTGAAGATGGCCATTATTCCTATCTTGCTAATGTGAAAATGGGCCTGGAGAAGACTGGGAGCTTGCCCCAGGTTGTGCAGTTAGTAAGGGTGGCAAGCTACTTTATAAAGCCAGGCTCTGAGCATCCACAGTTAGAGCGCCTTCCACTTGCCTCTGCAGAGCCAGAGAGATGCCGGCCCATAGGACAGAGCTGGAGACAAACGTTCATGTCCAGTTGAGACCATGTCAAGGAGGGAAGCCAGTAACCGGGGTGAGGGCTCAACAAGCGACCAGCATCAAGGCTTCCCAGGGCAGCCTTGACCCTGGCTGCCTCCTCCAGGGCCAGAGGGCAAGCAGCTGATTTGTACCAAATGCCCCATTCTCTCTGCTCAATGGGGTTTTGTTGACTGCAGTTTGCAGGCCTACAGATTTCTGTCCAATCTGCTTCAGAAATACTGCATCCAGAGCTTTCCCGCCTGGCACTTCTGGGGCAGGAGGGAATTAATAACTCCCTTTAAGGCTGGGCGTGGTGGCTCATGCCTGTAATCCCAGCACTTTGGGAGGCCAAGATGGGCAGATCACCTAAGGTCAGGAGTTCGAGACCAGCCTGGCCAACATGGTGAAATTCCATATCTACAAAAATACAAAACTTAGCTAGGCATGGTGACAGGCACCTGTAGTCTCAGTTGCTCGAGAGGCTGAGGCAGGAGAATCACTTGAACCTTGGTGGTAGAGGCTGCAGTAAGCCGAGATGGCGCTACTGCACTCCAGCCTGGGAGACAGTGAAACTCCCTCTCAAAATAATGATAATAATAATTCCCTTTAAGTGTCCAAATAAGGTGGCCCAACAAGACTTTGGAGGACCATGAGAGCGGGTGTGTTTTGTTTCTCCCCACGTGGCCAGGCTGGGAGGCACTGGGTGCCATTGCTTCTACTCAGCACCACTCCTGCTCCTGACTGAGGCTTTGGTCATGGAGCTCTGCATGGTAGTTCCAACACAAGAGAACCCAAATTCCACACGCTTCTTTGAAGCATTCCTTTCAGAGACTTCCAGCTGACTGTGGAGCCCCTAGTGGCTGTCCCCCCATCCTCCTCCCACTACTGGCCACTGGGCGAGGCCACAAATTGGCCCCCTGCATCTTAAGCACCCCAGGAATGTGCTGTTCATCAACAATAATTAGGGTTCCCTATGAAGGACCCCAGATGCAGGGCAAGTTGGATGCTCCACTTCAAGGGATTTTGTTTTAAACCACAGACATAGCCCCACTGTCCCTAGGCATCTGGGTCCTTATGGGGTGTGGGTGGGAACTCAGTAGAGGAGTGAGTGGCAGGAGGAAAGGGAGGTGTGTAATCTCCAGTTCCATGACTCTTTTTCCTAAGATGCATGTGAGGGAGGGCACTAGGGCCCTGGACCCGGCGTCCGATGGTCACCACGAGCCTGCCCAGGATGGGCACACTGCCAGGAACATCTAATGAGCCCCCTGGGATGAGGCAGGAAACCGCCTTAGGCCACACTCAAGGGTGAGCCTGTTCAGTTACCAGGGCATTCCCCTCCCGGACCCCCAGCCAGTCCTAGGACCTGCACGTAGGTAAGAGTGGGAGGTGGGTATGAGGGCCAGGAGGAAGCCCAGAGAGGGGGCACTCCAGGGTATAGTGGCAACTCAGTCGAGTCTAGATACGTGCTCACAAGTTCAGGTAGCTGGGTGCCACTACACTATTCCAGGGCTTTGGTGGGACTGGAAAAATGGGCCACTCTGGGCAGACCAAGCCCCAAGAACATAGCAGAAGGGGTCTTTTGCTCCAGGATTCCCAGGTTGGAGAGCTGAGTGTGGACTGCACTTCAGGTCCTCTCAGCCTTCAGCTGGGCACTTTGGTACAGTGCACAAAATGCAAGTCCGCCTACAGCAGCCCTGACAGGTGAATGCTGGCGTGTGACAGAAGTCTGAGAACAGTCACAGGCTTGTAGAAGTGGGCCAGGTCCTGCAGCTGCATGGGTAATAATAACCAAGTATTCTAGCTGCTCCTCGGGAAGCAGGTCCCCTCGATGCCCCTACTGCTCTCCAGTTTTGCCTTCTAGCTACCCTGTCATTGTACCATCCAGTTCCAGAGTTGGACATGAAACCTACTGTCTTTTGACATGGTCCCATGAGCTAGCCCAGCTTTCCCAAGGACATAAGTGGAGTCCATTGGAGCATCTGCCCCCATCTCACCTTGCCTTCTCCCAAAAATGAGAGGGTCTGAGGGCAAAGGGAGTTGTGGCCACAACAGAAGTAGCAACGCAGCAGGCCTGGGGCTGGTTACACCTGTTTATCCTGACTTCACAAGCTGAAGCACCCAAGGGGCTACAGTCAAACTAACACCCCAATCCTGTCCTAACCCCAGGCAGAATCACCCCAGATCTGGGCGGGATGTACAGGAATAAACTCTGAGCTGAATAACACTCATTCAGCGGTTCCTGTACCAGGCCCTGTCCCAACGACTTTTCAAACACGAGCTGATTTAATCCTCACTACCTTAAGGTAGGTTCTATTATTATACCTGTTTTACAGATGAAGAAATCAAGACCCAGAAACTTTAAATAGCCTGCTCAAGGTCACACGGTTACTAAGTGGCTGAGGTAGCAATTGAACGCAGGTCATCTGCAATATTTCAGACAGGGGTTCAGATAGGGTTACTTGAAGCCACTAGGGCCCTGCCTTAATTTAAGTGCTGATTCTACTATTTTCTTTTGTAAATAGGATGCTTTCGCGGGGGTGATGCTGTGAGGAGATGGAAGTCTGGGACAGTTTCAGTCTGTAACCTCTAATTTATACATGCTTTATTCCAATTTAGACAATATGACAACCCACAAGTTAAAGGGCTTGCGGATACAACATCTCTTGGGAACTTATAAACTTCATATCTGAGTAACACACCTTGCAAGGCACCTATGACTCTGCCTATTTTGCAGATGAGGAAAGTGGGGCACTGGGAGCAGAAGGCACTTACTTGCCCAGTGGAAGAAATGGGCTTGGGATCCAGGACCCTCTGAATCCAAAGCCCAAGTGCCCCAAGAAGAGCTGGAGAAGCAACCGGATGGAAGGGAAAAGGAGAGGGAAGGGCACAGGGCTGAAACAGGAGGTGGCCACAGAAGCAGATGTGAGTACCAGGAAAGGAACCCAGACAACCAGGATGCTACTCCCAGATCACTCTGAGGAGGGGTCGCGCCCAGGACTTGGGAATGTCAGCGCCCAGAGCTGCCCCTATCCGCAGTCTGGTCGCTCCCGGGGCCTGGAGGTCTCTCCATGCTGGGGCTTGGGGCTGCACTGGCAAGCCAGGGATGGAGGGGCGGAGAGGGGGGATCGGGCGCCCGCCCGCCCCACCACAGCTCCCGGCCCTGCTGCGACTTGCTGGGAATACCAGAACCCCAGTGTTTATAGGACTGCAAGCACTGGCCTCCCTCTACCCCCAGCCGCCATCGGGGGCGGCACCGCGGTCGGCTCTGGTCAGCATCAAAGACAAGTAGATGGGCAGGCGGACCCCGCCGAAAGTGCATCCTCCTAAGGGAACTAGCGGGGACGACAGAGCGGGCTAGACCCCATTCCTGCCCAGAAAGAAAACTGAAGAAAGGGGCCCGCAGCCCCACAGTTTCCCTCTTCTCTCCCTCCCTGAGCGCAGCGCTTTGAAAAAAGAAGGGGTCCTAATGGACCCCGTGCCTCCGACAGGTCCCCTCCTTGGTCCTTTGTCACGGTCACCTCCGCACGAGGCACGTCCCCGGCAGCCCTCCTTCCCCCGGTCCGCGCCCCCGGGTCCTCGGCACTCACCCAGCGGCAGGCTGATCCGGGGGCTGAGCGCCCAGGTCGGAGGTGGCGGCTGCAGCAGGAGCAGCAGCAGAAGGAGCAGCAGCGGTGGCCGAGGCGGCAGCGCGCCCCATGGGGCGGCAAGCCAGCTCCTCCGGCCCATCGCGGCGCGCAGCACTCGGACACCAGGAGCGACGGTGTCCCGCGGCTCGGGTTCAGGTGGCTCGGCCGGACTCCCGGGCGGCAGCTCCGCCCCGCGGTCCGCCCCCGAGTCGCCTCGAGGGCCCCCGCCTTCAGACCTGGGGGGCGGGAGGTGAGAAACAGTGTCACGTGGGCCCTGACGAACGCAGCCCCTCCGCAGGGCACCGCAGTACTCCCGCCAGCGCCGGCCTGGCAGCCTCGGCTTGGGCAGAGCTCGCCCGCAAGCGACGGAGGGCGGAGCCGAAGGAGGAAGTCGGCGGTGAGCCCGGCCAGCCCGCCCCTTCCCCCTTCCCCTTTCCCCTTCCCCTTTCCACCTTCACGGGCGCTGGCAACGCGAGGGGAGGCAGCAGCTCGGGGCGCGGCCGCAGGGGGTCAAGCCAGTGATCAGTAGCCCCGGCGGCCGCCCGAGCGCTGAGACCCTGACAAAAGCCGACCCCCCCAGCTCCCCGCCCCCACTGCTCAGACCCTCCCACCGCCGCTCAGGCCCCGGCCCCTTCCGGCTCCTCTGGGACCTTCTGCTAGTGGCGTTGGTTTGGGGACACGCTGCGTCCCCACTATGCGCCTAGGGAGTTGGGGGGCGACTGGTGATTAGGCGTTGGTCTCCCCGCCTTAGGCGCCCCCTCCCCTCTTGCTCCTGGCCCCCTTGTTCCTGCGACCAAATGAACTCGGCCGAGCTCGTGCTGACACCGGGGCTAGCAGCTTGAGAGTCCAATTGTTGCACAGGTCAGTCCGCTGCAAGTCATGGCTGGGCATTCACTACAAGCTCAGCACTTAGTCCAGGCACCCTGCAGGCTTGTCCACTTACTCTTCTGTCCACGCGAAGCCCTTGGGTGGGGGAAGGGCAAGATTAGCTTAAGTGGGATAATAGGATTTAATGTACTGCTAAGGAGGTAAGACCTTCACAACCTGCACGTGGCCTGGCAGGGGAAGAGAACCCCTAAGACTGGAGTGGAAGCCCAGAGGCACCCACCCCTAATTCTCCTGGCTTCTAACATCACGGGAGGAGCTCAGCTCTGCTGAGACCAGGGGTTTCCAACTGCAGCCTAGACCATTAGCAGATTCTGAAATCAATTTAGTGGATCCCAACAACATTAAGAAACAAACAAAACATAGAAACTATCTAAGCAATAATCTCAAAGGATAAGTAATTTTGGGAAAGCTACTTCAACTTTTCCTAAGTGTGCACAGGATTACAGAAAACTGTAGTAGTTCCTCCTGTAGTTAGAGTCCAAAAGAGTGAAAGCCTCTGCTAGTTACTTCTATGGCAGTAGAGACCATCTCTCCAAATTTGCTGCAATTGCAGGAAAGCTCCTCTTCACCCCCAGCCAAAATCAGCCTCCTCAGAGCACCTCTTTTCCTCTCCTCCCCACTTCCAGGGTCTGCCACATCTGCTCCCACAACAGGAATGCTGTCAAGAGGGTGGGCACAGCACCCATATGGTCCCAGGTCTCCTTTCTTATAGCTAAGCTTCCTCATGCTCCATGATTTCTGTACCACCATCACCCTTCTGTGGACATGTTGCAGGCTAGCAGCATCCCTTTTAAAGGGGCTCCCAGCACAACAGCAAGCACCCACAGTGCTACTATTTGCCCAGGTTTGGATGCTTTACTCTAAATGGGGTCAATCCACCTACAACCAGGGATACCCAAACTCCTATCTGCAGCCTAGTCCAGCCCTGCTCAGCCAAATGGCCTCAACTTTTTTTTTTTTTTTTTTTGAGACAGAGTCTTGCTCTGTCGCCCGGGCTGGAGTGGTGGAATTCCCTCTCACTGCACCCCCTGCCTCCTGGGTTCAAGCGATTCTCCTGCCTCAGCCTCCTGAGTAGCTGCGATTACAGGTTTATGCCAGCATGCCCAGCTAATTTTTTGTATTTTTAGTAGAGACAGGGTTTCACAATGTTGGCCAGGCTGGTCTTGAACTCCTGACCTCGGGATCCGCCTGCCTTGGCCTCCCAAAATGCTGGGATTTCAGGCGTGAGCCACCATGCCTGACCCGGCCTCAACATTTCTACTTGGCTGTCTAAAAAGCGTCTCAAGCCCAACATGTCCCAAACTAAGCTCCTGATCTCTACCCCTTCTCATGTGCTCCACCTACAGCCTTCCCCATCTCATTTAATGGCAATTCCACCTTTAAGTTGCTCAGGCCAAAACCCTCAGCTCCTCTCATTCTCTCATTCCTCACATCCAATCCATTAGCAAATCTATAATCTGACCACTTCCCAGCTCCTTAGGGCCCAGGCACCACCCTCTTTCTCAGGGTTACTGGAAGGGCCTCCTAACTGTTCTCCCCGTTTCCTCCTTGGTCCCCCTACAATCTATTCTTAACACAGCAGCTGGAGTGAGTCTTTAAAACACAAGCCAGGCCAGGCGTGGTGGATCACGCCTGTAATCCCAGCACTTTGGCAGGCCGAGGCGGGCAGATCACTTGAGGTCAGGAGTTCAAGACCAGCCTGGCCAACATGGTGAAACCCCATCTCTACTAAGAACACAAAAATTAGCTGGGCATGGTGGTATGTGCCTGTAATTCCAGCTACTCGGGAGGCTGAGGCAGGAGAATTGCTTGAACTGGGACCTGGGAGGCGGAGGTTGCAGTGAGCCAAGATTGTGCTACTGCACTCCAGCCTGGGCTATAGAGCAAGATTCTATCTCAAATAAAAAAAAACAAAACAAGCCAGGTCAGGGCTTTCCTCTGCTCAAAACCTTCCAAGGGTTCCCCCATCTCATTCAGAATGACTTTACTTGCAATGGTCTGCAAAGCCCTCCATGTCATCCTCACCACCAGTACCACTGCATCCTCTACTACTTTTCCCCTCATTCATCCACACCAGGTACATGTATAGTAGCCTGAACACAGCAGGGCCTTTGATCTGGCTGCTCCCTCACCTGGCACACTCTCCCCCTAGATAACCACAGGACTGAGTCCCTTGCTTCCTTTTGCTCATTTATCACCTTGAAGAATCTGAACTTCCTCCTAATATGCCCCTTATCTCCTTAAAAATACCTTGAGATATTTTTTCAGCGCACTCATCACTGAATAACATACGATATATTATGGTTTTTCTTTATTGTCTGACATCCCATCTCCCCCAGAATGCTGACTGGGAGGGCAGAGATTTTTGCATATTTAGTTTGTTAAGTAATGTTATCTGAAGCCTCTAGAATAGTGCTTGGCACATGGTAAGTAGGACTTCAATAAGTATTGGCTGAATGAATAAATGAATGCAACTTGTGTCACAAAATACTGCTGACTCATGGCAGCCGACAACCAGAACTTTATTGGACAATCAACTTTGGTCCAATAAAGAGTTTTACCAGCCGGGCGTGGTGGTTCACGTCTGTAATCCCAGCACTCTGGGAGCCGAGGCAGGTGGATCACTAGGTCAGGAGATCGAGACCACGGTGAAACCCTGTCTCTACTAAAAATACAAAAAAAAATTAGCCGGGCACGGTGGCGGGTGCCTATAGTCCCAGCTACTCAGGAGGCTGAGGCAGGAGAATGGCATGAACCCGGGAGGCAGAGCTTGCAGTGAGCCGAGATCGCACCACTGTACTCCAGCCTGGGCAACAGAGCGAGACTGTCTCAAAAAATAAATAAATAATAGGTTCTGGCTCAGATGTCATCCCACTGAAGTCATGTTGAAAACTGATTCTATTATCATACATTGGCTTCCCCTCCCAGTTTGGAGTCATCTGTAAACATGATAACCATTCCTTATGCCTTTATTCAAGCTATTGATAAAAATATTGGGTGAGCAGGGCTGGGAGTGGTGGCTAACACCTGTAATCCCAGCACTTTGGGAGGCCGAGGCAGGCGGATCACGAGGTCAGGAGATCGAGACCATCCTGGCTAACACTGTGAAACCCTGTCTCTACTAAAAAATACAAAAAAACTAGC
>NC_045439.1:100616177-100621578 GCF_002776525.5 Piliocolobus tephrosceles | reverse complement strand
ATCATCAGTGGATGGGAAATCATTGGGTGGAAGATTGTTAGAAAACTATATGTTAACAAAGTCTGTCCCACAGATGACTTACTAATTACCAAAGGGAACATTTATCTCTAAGGGAGAGATCTCGTGGCCACAATCTTAACCAAGTAGACAAAAGTAGCATCACAGTAATGGGACTATTTGACGTAATTTACCTTCTGATATGATGCAATAAGAAGTACAAAACAGGCTGGGCCCAGCAGCTCACACCTGGAATCCTAGCACTTTGGGATGCCAAGGCGGGCAGATTGCCTGAGCTCAGGGGTTCGGGACCAACCTGGGCAATACAGCAAACCTCCGTCTCTACAAAAATTAGCCAGGTATGGTGGCGCATGCCTGTAGTCCCAGCTACTTCGGAGGGTGAGGCAGGAGGACTGCTTGAACCTGGGAGGTCAAGGCTGCAGTGAGCTGAGATCACGCCACTGCTCTCCAGCCTGGGTGACAAAGTGAGACCCTATCTCAGAAAAAGAAAAAAAAAAAAAAAGTACAAAACATCATCAATTTTTGCAGCATTCTTGTCAAAGGTGTGTTGTAACCCAGATCTAATAATGAAGACACAATCAGACACATCCAGCATGAGTAGTATTCTACGAGACAACTAGCCTGGACTCTTCAGAAACGGCAATCTAGTGAGAGGCAAAACAGACAGGGGTGGGGCTGTTTTAGGTTAAGGGACTAAAAAGACATAATAATCAAATGCAGCGAGGCGAGGTGGCTGACACCTGTAATCCCAGCACTTCGGGAGGCCAAGGCAGGTGGATCGCTTGAGCCTAGAAGTTCAAGACCATCCTGGGCAACATGGTGAAACTGGTCTCTACAAAAAATACAAAATTACTCAGGCATGGTGGTGTGCACCTGTTGTCCCAGCTACTCGAAAGGTTGAGGTGGAAGAACACCTAAGTCCAGGAGGTCAAAGCTGCAGGGAGCCATGATGGTGCTGCTGCACTCCAGCCTAAGGGACAGAATGAGACCCTATCTAAAAAAACAAACAAAATCAATAGCAATGTGTGAACCTTGATTGAATGTTGAAAAAGAAAAAAAAAAAAAAGCCATGGAGCAATTGGGGAAATTTTAATATGGACTGTGTATTAGATGATATTACGGCATTCTTCATCTTTTTAGGTATGATAATGGTATTTCTCAGATGTGATTAAGTCCTGGTCTTTCAGAAACACCTGCTGAAGCTTTACAGGTGAAATGTCATGATGTCTACAATTTACTTTCAAATGATTCAGCAAAAACAAATGTGCATATATATGTATGTGCATGTACTAGAGAGAAAGAATATGAATGTGACTGGCAAAAACTGGTCAATATAGGTGAAGAGTTATTAGGTGTTTTTGTACTAATCTTTTCATTTAAACATTTGAGTGATTAAAAAAAAAAAATGGGTGACAGCCAGGCACAGTGGCTCATGCCTATAATCCCAGCACTTTGGGAGGCTGAAAATAAGTAAACAAATAAATAAATGGATGAGACAGAGTCACAAACAGAGCCCAATGGCACACCACTAGAGACCTCCATCAAGGTTAAAACAGATCAGTATCTTTTTTTTTTTTTTTTTTGAGATGGTGTTTCTTTCTTGTTGCCCAGGCTGGAGTGCAATGGCATGATATCAGTTCACTGCAACCTCTGCCTCGTGGGTTCAAGCGATTCTCCTGCCTCAGCCTCCCAAGTAGCTGGGATTACAGGCATGCATCACCACACCCAGCTAATTTTGTATTTTTAGTAGAGATGAGGTTTCACCATGTTGGTCACAGCTGGTCTGGAACTTTTGACCTCAGGTGATCCACCTGCCTTGGCCTCCCAAAGTGCTGGGATTACAGGTGTGAGCCACCGCACCTGGCCTGATCAATATCTTTTATAGGCTGAACAACTAGCTATGTGTCCTCCTAACTGCACTGTTTAGCCCACATTTCTCCATATTATCCATAAGACTATTATGGTCTGAAAGCAGTGGCTCATGCCTGTAATCTCAGCACTTTAGGAGGCTGAGATGGGCAGATCACCTGAGGTCAGGAGTTTGAGACCAGCCTGGCCAACATGGTGAAACCCTGTCTCTACTAAAAATACAAAAATTAGCCAGGCGTGGTGGTGAGCACCTGTAATCCCAGCTACTCAGGAGGCTGAGGCGGGAGAATCGCTTGAACCTGGGAGGCAGAAGTTGTAGTGAGCCAAGATCCTGCCACTGTGCTCCAACCTGGGCACAAGAGGGAAACTCCATCCCCCCTCAACACCCGCCAAAGAAAAGAGAATATTATGAACAAAATTGCAAGAAATCTTGTCAAAGTCAAGGTGCTAGCTACAACATTTCCTTCTTCTACCTTCTGTCTATTGCACTTACCGAGAACAGCACCTGATGTGTGGCCACATGCTCAATCACTATTTGTTGAGTGCCTGAATCTCCATATCAAGCAGATCCTAAAATGGCGGCAGGGCTGCTTTGCCCTGGTGTCTTGGCAACACATAAGTTGTGTGACTGCTGTGCTCATCTCAGAGGAGAGGAGACGGGCTGATGCGGCCTCACTAAGCGGATAATTATATCCTGCTCAAATGCTTCCAGTATGTCTTATGTCAACTGGGCAGCAAGCCCTTTGAAGGCAGTGACAGGACTTCCGTCTTCCAAACCCCCACTGCCTTGCATGGCACTCTAGTGGGAACTCCACAGGGCTGACAAAATGAGGATCCCAACTGTCAGCCTGGAGAAGAGCCCTCAAATCCACGCCCTCAGTGCGGCAGCCTTGGTCTTCGCGGGCTCCCCTTTCTTCCGTTAGTGTGCTGATGTGTTCTCCCCAGACTAGAAACCACAGGAGGACACTGACAGAGAAAAATCTCCTGTGAGCTGACTTCCTGCGAGCGGGAGCGGTTCCCAAGCCAACGATGTGTCTCCTGTTCCCCTTTGCCACTCTTGGATGTTGGTGAGTCTTTCTCGGCCAGAATGCCAGTGTTTATAAAGAGCTCAGGAGGCAGCTTGGAAAGGGAGTACCAAAATAAGAGACGAAGAGATGGGGCACTGCTTCCTCCGTACCCCGGCCAGCAATATGAAGTCATCATCAAGGCTGGCCCCTTCTTCATACACGCTCTGGCACCTCCTCCCCAGGGACCTTCCTCCTTTTTCTCTCTCATACACACAGACATACACACATAAGGACAGAAGCACAAGAATGAGAGATAAACTGTACACAGGAACCTATTATAAAGAGGCCCAAACGAGGCCAGGCGTGGTGGCTCACACCTGTAATCTTAGCACTATGGGAGGCCGAGGTGGGAGGATCACAAGGTCAGGCGTTCGAGACCAGCCTGGCCAACATGACAAAACCCCATCTCTACTAAAAATACAAAAATTAGCCGGGCATGGTGGCATGAGGCTGTAATCCCTGCTACTCGGGAGGCTGAGGCAGGAGAATTGCTTGAACCCAGGAGGTGGAGGCTGCAGTGAGCTGAGATCATGCCACTGCACTCCAGCCTCGGTGACGAGAGCAAGACTCTGTCTCAAAAAAAAAAAAAAAAAAAAAAAAAAAAGCTACAAGGGAAAGAAAATAAAGGGAAGCATGGCTAAAAGTATAAAGCAAATGAACACATATCCTTGCTGCTTCTCTACCCTACCCAGTACAAAGGGAACAGATGCAGGGCAAGTGCCAGCAGTGTCCAGGCTACATTTGGCCTCCCCAGTGATCAATACCCATTAATCATCCATGGGTACAGCCTCTGCCCAGCTGCATGCAGGCCATGTCCTTGGATACGGATGGCCCTTGCCAGGTGGCTCCTGGCCAGGTCTGCCTGCTCTAATTCCCACCCAGGGGAACCTAGATCTCTGGCTTCCATAGTTCTACTCTGGGAGTCATTACTTTGTTTGCTGACTGTGGGGGAGGGGCCTCCTGCCAAGTCCAGTGGAGCTTGAACCCAAAGGTCCCACCCGCCCCCTCCTGGGGTAGCACTCAAGCTCCTCCCCATTCTCGGGTGCAGGCTGGGAATGGGGAGGAGCTTGGCAGGCTGCCCAGCAAGGCCTCACAGACATACACTGGCTGCAGCCCAGCTCTCCAGGCCTTGGCTCCCCACCACCATCCCCTTGTAGCCCTGAGCCCTCCTCTTATGCCAACTTGCAGCTGCAGCTCTCCACCCTGCCCTGGATGGGCATACTGCTGGTGTCTTCTCCCCAGGGGCTGGGCAACAGCTCAGCTGCAGCATCAATACATGTTGAAGAGGAAGCGACACCAGCTGGCACACCCTGTGTATACTTTCAAATCAGCCAATGGCTGCCAAGTCCTCAGGGCTGGGAGCTTCCTTGGGCCAGCGCCTTCTGCAGCAGAGGGCATCCACCCCGGGTCAGCACTTATACTGCCTTCAAAACTCAATGGCAGCTTTTACCCAGGGTCTGGCAACAAATGTAAATAAATGGCTTCATCTCCGTTCCCCAAACCATTTTCCCCGCTACTGCCTCTTGTTTTTCTTGCTTCTGGAAGTGGTAGAATCCAGTGGTTAAGCATACAGGTTCTTTTGTCAGAAGAATTCAGCACCTTCCATATTTTGTGGACTTTTAGCAAGCCATACAATCACTCTGAACCTCAGCTTCTTCATCTAAGACGGAGTGCTATGAGCAGCACTTCATGGGTGGCTAGAGAGAGTACATATAAAGCCACGGGCAGCACTGGCATGTAGTGAATGCTCAATGAACAAATCCATGCATGCTATGTTATTGGTTCACCTCCCCATCTGAAAGTTGCCCCATGGTGTCAACAACTCTGAAATATCTTAGATGCCCATCTCTGAGGACCCCCTCCTGGGTACTCCCTCAAGTTCAGCCACCTCCTGAAAAGCTGGTGCTGAGGCTGCAACTCTCATGGGCAGAAAGAACCAGCCCGCCCAGCCCAAGTCCCAGGTGCGCCCGCTGTGGTGAGGAGCCCGACACCCAGCACCACCCCCACTGGGGCCTGTTGAGGCATGAGCTGGCCACTCCCTGGGAGGGGATCCCCCCGCCCCACAGAGCTGTGGGGCAATCAGCAGGGCTCAACCTGTCCCTGCCCTGACAGGGTAGAACATGAAGTTGCCACTGTCACTCCTCTGCTCCCCAGTACGAGTTCAGGAGCTGCTGTCTGCCTCTGCCTTTGCACCCACTCGCCTGTCCAGGGGAGACTAGACTGGCAACATAGGAAGACCCAGTCTCTACAAAAAATAAATTAAAAATTAGCCAAGTCTGGTGGTGTGCTCCTGTGGTACCAGCTACTTGGAAGGCTGAGGTGTAAGGATCACTTGAGCCTGAGAGGTAGAGGCTGCAATGAGTCATGATGGCACCTCCAGCTTCGGCGACAGAGCAAGACACTGACACACACACACACACACACACACACACACACACACACACACA
>NC_045439.1:100611442-100616167 GCF_002776525.5 Piliocolobus tephrosceles | reverse complement strand
ACACACACACACACACACACACACACACACACACACACACACATATATATCCTGGTTCCAAAGATCCCATGAAGTCAGGAATCTACCTCCCCATTTGCTATGGAGTTATTCCCTCTAAAATCCCAGTCTGAGCCCCAGACCCCTGGCTATTACCCTGTGAGAGGAAAGAAGAACAGGACAGGGCCCTCCCTCCACCTCAGGAAACCAACCTTCCTTCCCAAAGGCCCAAGGCTCTCCCCTCTGCCTCTTCCTTCCCAGGGAGGAGGAGCTCCCTGACCCTGGAGTTTCCCCATCACCTCAGGTCACCTGGTGGCTGCCACTGTTACTCCCAGACAGAGTCTTGCTCTTGGTCTGATGCTGATCCCAGAGAGTGGGCAGGAACAGGTATGCCTAGGAGGGTGGCAGAGATGCACAGATGGGTTGCCACGGATTTCCTAAGGCTCTGTAGGCTGTACTCTCACCCTGCTTTGCCAGGGTGGAGGTTCTGAGGAATGCACCACCTGTGGCAGTGTGCCCACTTGCCACCCTAAAGCAGTGGTATTAGGAGACAACATGCACAGAAAGCTGGTGTGAGGGTGGCACCAAAGATCCGTGCCTGGACAGGAATCTCACACGGCAGCCACCCTGCAGCACCATTTATGTGCTGTGAATGAGGGTCTGGCTGGTGGGCACCACACCAGGGACTCTGGAGCCCACAAGGTTCTGAGTGAGCCCAGCTTGGCCCTAGCAGGAGAGTAGGCTCTAAGGGGACCCACCCTTGGGGCCACAAGGGCTTATCTCTAGCCATCTCATCTTTTGGTTTCCACAAACCCCTTGAAAGACAGCTGACCCTGCTTGCTCCTCCCAGCCATCTCTTCTATGAATGCTGCCTGAGTTCTTTCACTACAGCCTGTGAGCAGTGCAGCAGAGCAGGGAGCCCCTTCACCACAAGGGTGGGCTTCAGGGAGCTGTGAACCCCAAGAATGAGATGCCATTTCAGGAGAGAGGGAATCAGAGCTTTCATTTAATTTCAAAAGCTCTTTGCTACCAGCCCCCACTCCCCCCCGAAAAAAGTGAAGAACCGTTTCTCTAAGGTGTGTTAGTCTGCAGACACAGGGAACTTTCAAAATTAGCCTTTGTCAGAAAAAAAAAAATTATACCTCAGTTTGCAATAGTTATATAACCTTGACATGAAATATTTGGCAAATTCTTTCCACCTACATCAAAATTGTCATTTATATAGCTAATTAATATTTATTGAGCACCTACTATAAGTGAGGACTGTGCCAAACTTTTACATTCAATCAGTTAGTTAATGCTCACAACAGGGTGAGATATGAGTTATTATTGTATTCCCATTTCAGAAGTGAGAAATTGGGGCACAGAGAGGTTCCAGGACTTACTAAGGTCACACAAGTGATAAGTCAGGACTAGGACCACAACCCAGATCTGCTGACTCCAGAACCCATACGGATATTCAACCTATAGTCAGAATTTCAACCGCATTTTGTCTCAAGTTATAGCCATCCACCTCTTCTGATAATTATTATAAGCCAATGTCTGTCCTTCCTTCTTTCCTTCCCTCCCTCCTTCCTACCTTTGCTTCCTTCCTTCACTCCTCTCCTCTCCCTTCCTTCCCTTTTCTTCTTTCCCTGGCTCACTTCCTCCTTTACCTTCCTTCCCCCTCCCTTCCTTCTTTCATTCATGCAACATATATTTCTTGTGCACTTGCTGCCTTCTAAGCATTGCTCAAGGTGTAGGAAACTGACAAGGCTGCTGTCTTCACAGAGCTTAGTTTATCAGGATCCTTTAAACTGTTCTTTCAGAGAATAATCATTCTGATCTACATTTTCTTATTTATTTATTTATTTTGCGACGGAGTCTTGTTCTGTTGCCCAGGCTGGAGTGCAGTGACACGATCTCAGCTCACTGCAGCCTCTGCCTCCCGGGTTCCAGCAATTCTCCTGCTTCAGCCTTCTGGGTAGCTGGGATTACGGGCACATGCCACCACGCCTGGCTAATTTTTTGTATTTTTAGTAGACACAGGTTTTACCATGTTGGCCAGGCTGGTCTTGAACCCCTGACCTCAGGTGATCCGCCTGCCTTGGCCCCCAAAATGCTAGGATTACAGGCATGAGCCACCTCGCCTGGCTTTTATTTTATTTTATTTTTATTTTATATTTTATTTTATTTTATTTGAGACAGTGTCTCACTCTGTTGCCCAAGCTGGAATGCAGTGGCAGGATGATGGCTCACTGCAGCCTCAACCTCCCTTGGCTCAGGTGATCCTTCTACCTTAGCGCCCCGGATAGCTGACACTATAGCCGTGGGCCACCATGCTCGGCTAATTTTTGTATTTTTTGTACCGACCGAGTTTCACCATGTTGCCCAGGCTGGTCTCAAACTTCTGGACTCAAGTGATCCACCCACCTTGGCCTCCCAAAGTGCTGGGATTACAGGTATGAGCCACCATGCCTGGCCCACGTTTCTTTTTTTTTTTTTTTTTTTTGAGATGGAGTCTCATTCTGTCACCCAGGCTGGAGTGCAATGGCATGATCTCAGCTCACTGCAACCTCCGTCTTCCGGGTTCAAGTGATTCTCTTGCCTCAGCCTCCTGAGTAGCTGGGATCACGGGCAGGCACCACCATGCCCGGCTAATTAGTAGAGACAAGATTTCACCATGTTGATCAGGCTGGTCTCGATCTCCTGACCTTGTGATCTGCCTGCCTCAGCCTCCCAAAGTGCTAGGATTACAGGCGTGGGCCACTGCACCCGGCCCCCACATTTCTTTAGACACTTTCACTCCCTTATCCTTTGTCTCCAGCAAAGGTAGTGGTCAGGGCCAATTTGGCAGTTCTAGAAGTGCTCCCAGGCTGCACAGGCTAGAATCCTGCTGTTTTCAACTAATTTCCACAGTTGCTCCTGTGAGTTCCCTCTGCACTCTGCTCAGATTCCTATTAGGACCTCATTATGCTGCAGTGAAATACTCATTTACACATCACATCCCTCTCTTCCCTTCCCTTCTACAAGCTCCTTAAGTGCAGGGACAAGGCCTGCCTAACTCAGGTTTTTCATCTCCAGCCCCAGGAGAGAATATGGAAATATCAGGTGCCCAGCAAATGTTTTCTGCTCTAGCTGACTGTCTCAAATCGTTTCCAAAGGATCCATTCAAGTTTTCCTTCCTGAATCTTTTCCCCCACTTTTCTGTTATCCCTTTCAAAGGAAACATCACCACACTGATAGAGGCAGAACTAGAGTCCCACTTCCCTGATTTAGGGAAGCTAAACAGTTTTCTTGCTTAGCTCCAGGCTCACCAGCTTTGCTGGCATCAGAAGAGATGGTATTTTGGACAGTGGCTGAATGCTTGGCTCCTAGGGACTTATATTGGACCATCCTGTCCAATGTAGTCAGATACTACATTAAAGCAGGAGCCTCAAGGCACAAGACCCACGAAGCAGGAGGAGAGACTCAGCTCTCCCCAAGGCACAAGTCTCCATTTCCCATCTTTAGTTCAGCTGTTGCCAATGTCCCCAATCCTTATTTATTTTAATTTTTAATTTTAATTTTATTTTATTTTTTGTTTGTTTTTTGAGATGGAGTTTTACTCTTGTTGCCCAGACTGGAATGCAATCGCAATCTCAGCTGGCTCACGGCAACCTCCGCCTTCCAGGTTCAAGCGATTCTCCTGCCTCAGCCTCCCAAGTAGCTGTGATTACAGGCATGCGCCACCACGCCCAGCTAATTTTGTATTTTTAGTAGGGATGGGGTTTCTCCATGTTGGTCAGGCTGGTCTCGAACTCCTGACCTCAGGTGATCCACCTGCCTTGGCCTCCCAAAGTGCTGGAATTACAGGCATGAGCCACCACACACAGCCTTATTTTATTTATTTATTTATTGAAACAGAGTCTTGCTCTGTCACCCAGACCGGAGTGCAGTGGCACAATCTCAGCTTACTGCAACCCCCACCTCCCAGGTTCAAGCCATTCTCCTGCCTCAGCCTCCTGAGTAGCTGGAATTACAGGCACACGCCACCACACCCGGCTAATTTTTGTATTTTTACTAGAGATGAGGTTTTACCATGTTGACCTGGCTTGTTTCAAACTCCTGAGCTCAGGTGATCCACCCACCTCGACCTCCAAAAGTGCTGGGATTACAGGTGTGAGCCACCATGCCTGGCCAATGTCCCCATATTTAGATTGCCTGTCACCAACAGTTTGAGCCCCGGGTGCAAGGAGACATATCCCAGATTTTCCTGTGCTTCAGAAAGTATAATCTCCAAAAAGGCCAGGCGCCCCGGCTCAAGCCTATAAACCAGGCACTTTGGGAGGCCAAAGCGGGCGGATCACCTGAGCTCAGGAGTTGGAGACCAGCTTAGCCAACATGGTGAAACCCTGTCTCTACTAAAAATACAAAAATTGGCCGGGCGCGGTGGCTCAAGCCTGTAATCCCAGCACTTTGGGAGGCCGAGACGGGTGGATCACGAGGTCAGGAGATCGAGACCATCCTGGCTAACACGGTGAAACCCCGTCTCTACTAAAAAAAAAATACAAAAAATAGCCGGGCGAGGTGGCGGGCGCCTATAGTCCCAGCTACTCGGGAGGCTGAGGCAGGAGAATGGCGTGAACCCGGGAGAGGGAGCTTGCAGTGAGCTGAGATCCGGCCACTGCACTCCAATCCGGGCGACAGAGCGAGACTCCGCCTCAAAAAAAAAAAAAAAAAAAAAAAAAAAAAAAAAAAAAAAAAAAA
>NC_045439.1:100597077-100611342 GCF_002776525.5 Piliocolobus tephrosceles | reverse complement strand
AAAAAAAAAAAAAAAAAAAAAAAAAAAAAAAAAGTATAATCACCAAAAGAAATGGCCATGGCCCGAATTCAAATCCTGACCTTCCCACTAACTCATTGTCATCTTGGGAAGCCATTTAATCTCTCTGGGTTCAGTTTTCCTTATGAAAATGAGGAGGGATGGGCCAAGGTGATTGCTAAATCTTTTCCAGTTCTAAGGCATTGTGGGAAAAAACTTTTTAAAACTTTGTATGCTTCCCACACAAAATTTTAAGGCATTTCAACCTTTAGAAGAATTGTTTAACTCAAATAACATACTCATATTACAGGTGAGGAAATGTGGGCAGAGGTTTGGTGACCTTCCCGAGGTGACCCAGGGCTCCTGCGCCGTTTTGCTAGACCAGAGTAACTCCCGAGTAGCCGCAACAGCAGCTTCATGCCCAGAACCCCAACTTCCTTCTTCTAGCCTTGTATCCACCACCTTGGTGCTCAGTGACAAGAAAGAAGGCATGACAAAGGGCCTAACTCGGAGGTCATACCCATTACCATTCCGCAGGGGCCCAGGCCTTTTCCGAATTCCAAAAGACTTCCCCCCAGGGCCAGGTCCCGGATTTAGGAGTAGGGGTGGTGCACTGGCGCGATGTGAACGCTGCTCTAAGGTCCCCGGTGGCCATGGGAACATGGGCCCAGCCTCCTGCGCTGCCATGGTAACAGGCTCCCCCGGAGGCCGGCGCCAGTGCCCATCAGAGCGTGCAGGTGGCGCCCTCTGGGGAGAGGGGCCGGGCGGGAGGTGCGGGTGCAAGGGTGGGGGCGGCGGCTGCGCGGCGGTTTCCGCCTGGTCCGCCACCTCCCGGGCTGCGGCTCCCACCTCGCTGGGCACCCCCCGCGCCTACCTGGAGTGAGTCAGGGCCAACGCACGGTCATCGCCCCCCGCGGGGCCGCTCTTCCTACAGTGTCCACTGACTCGTCCCCCTTGCCAGGCCAGCCCAGCGCCGTCCCTGGGGACCCGGAGTCTCGGGCGCACAGCCTCGGTCCGGCGCGGCGTCCCAGGAAATGCTGGGCCCCCGCCAAGCCCCGCCCCGCCCCGCCCGTGTTTACGGGAATTGTCCGTAGGGCGCCTCCGGGACTTCCCTGATGCGGGCCGTGCCCCCCGCCCCACCACCGCCACCGGCCCCCGGCCATTTGCAGCAACGCTGGACTCGATGCCACGACCACCCTGGCCTGTCGGGTCCCCCTCGCCACAACCGCTTGTCGGCCCAAGTTAGCCGTGGAGCCCAAGGGACTGTGTGGTCCTTCACCTTGGGAGACTCGGCCTCGCTGGACCTTGGCCACAGGGGGCGGCCTCACTAGCTGGAGTCTGGGCTGGCCCGGGTTGAAATCCTAGATCCACTCTCACCTAACTGGCTGTGTTACCTAGGACGAGTTCCTTAACCTGTCTGAGCCTTGAGTTTTTCATCTGTAAAGTGGGCATCAGAACACTAGAGACCTCACAAGGTTGTGGTGGGAAATGCAATGGTGGAGGCGCACACCTGCACATGGTCGGCTCTCAAGAATGGTAGTATTGTTTACAGAAGGAGGCAAGTGAGAGAGAGGAGAGCAGAGCCACACTCTGTGAAACCACCCACGTCTCCACCCGAGATAAATGCTGCTCACTGCTCCCTTACCATGCAGTGGGCGGGCGTGCTCAGAGAGTAAAACGAAACGGAGATCTGCAGGGGGGGTGAAAGATAGGGTTATAAATATCCCGCATTTATCAAGTGACCTTGGCTCCTCCCTCTCCTGCTCTTGCGTCCTGGTGCTCCTATCTTCCAGGAAAGCAACAGCAGCTTTCAGGGCGGTTACTGAAACAACCAGTTCTGAACTTGTAAGTGGCTGAGCTGGCCTGAGCTGGCTGGTCAAGGGACTGCAGAAACCAGAGGCCAAGTGGCAGCCCGTTCCAAGGCCGGGCGGGCCTGGCCTAAGTGTACATTGTCCTTCTGCAGCCTCTCCTCTCCGGGAATTGCTGCCTAGCTCCTCCAGAAAAAGAAAAAAGTGATTACTTTTGTTACATCTCTATAAAAGTAAACACATATTTAGTACAAGAAAGTTAGACAACAGAAAAACAGAATTAAAAATAATATCACTCATAATTTCATTTTACCTACACATCAGCATCGGCCGTTCATTTTTTTTTTTTTTTTTTTTCCCGAGAGTCTTGCTCTGTCACCCAGGCTGGAGTGCAGTGGCTCTATCTCAGCTCACTGCAACCTCTGCCTCTCGGGTTCAAGCAATTCTCCTGCCTCAGCCTCCCAAGTAGCTAGGATTGCAGGCGTCTACCACCACGCCCTGCTAACTTTTGTATTTTTAATAGAGATGGGGTTTCACAATATTGGCTAGGCTGGTCTTGAACTCCTGACCTCGTGATCCGTCTGCCTCGACCTCCCAAAGTGCTGGGATTACAGGCGTGAGTCACCATATCCGGCCGGCAGCATTAATATTTTTAAAAACTTTTTAAAAATTGAGATTAATTTGCATGTAATAAACTGCACAAGTCTTAGGTGTACTGGTGTTAATATTTTGGTGAATATCTTCCTGTGTGTTTCCTATGCATAAGTATACACTTACATCTTTTAGAAAAAAGATGATTCAGTACATACTTTTTTCTAACTTTTACTTAAGACAGCATTATTTTACGTTTTTCTTTTTTTTTTTTTTGAGATGGAGTCTTGCTCTTGTTGCACAGGCTGGAGTGCAGTCATGCGATTTCCGCTCACTGTAACCTCTGCCTCCCGGATTCAAGCGATTCTCCTGCCTCAGTCTCTCAAGTAGGTGGGATTACAGGCACCCACCACCACATCCAGTTAATTTTTGTATTTTTAGTAGGGATGGAGTTTCACCATGTTGGCCAGGCTGGTCTCGAACTTCTGACCTCAAGTGATCTGCCTGCCTTGGTCTGCCAAAGTGCTGGGATTACAGGTGTGAGCCACAGCATCCAGCCTATATCACATTTGCTCACGCCTGTAATCTCAGCTCTTGAGGAGGCCGAGGTGGGCGGATCACAAGGTCAGGAGCTCGAGACCAACTTGGACCAACTCCGGCTCTACTAAAAATACATGGGGTATTTAGTAGAGATGGGGTGAAGCCCCGTCTCTACTAAAAATACAAAAATTAGCCGGGCGTGGTGGTGCCCGCCTGTAATCCCAGCTACTCAGGAGACTGAAGCAGGAGAATCGCTTGAACCCGGGAAGCAGAGGTTACGGTGAGCTGAGATCACACCACTGCACTCCAGCCTGGGCAACAGAGTGAGACTCCGTCTCAAAATAAATAAACAAACAAATAAATAAATAAATAAAAGAATTCTTGCATACTTTCATTTTTATGTATTCTATCACACGAATGCAGCATACATTTTTAATCAAGTGGATATTTAAGTTGTTTCTAATTGTTTATTATCTTAAGTAATGTTGAGATGAGCATCCTTGTCAATAAATGTTTATGCACTTCCTGAATTATTTCCTTTTGCCCTTTATATTCTTCTTTCCTCCTTATAGTCATCCAATTAGTAGCAATACGTACTGTGTTTATAACTAAGGCCGTGAACTTGTGCAAACGACTTTTAAAAGACTCTCAATCCTCTTATTAGCTCTGCCTTTCAAACAGTGCTGGCGTGGGGACACTCCTTGCTAAGGATATGGAAAGCACAGCTAAATTAGAGGTCTTGCCTAAGGTCACCCAGCCCCTGCAAGCTGTGCCTTGCAAGAGGCTATGTTAAAAATCAGCACTTCTTTCTCCATAACACCGTCTAGAAAAAAAATATTAAAATTATTAAAAACAGATTTAATAAAAATTAAAATCAGCACTTCCAATTTCCCAGCACACAGAGCACCTTGGGAGCATCACTGCTCAGAAGAGCACCTGGAAACTAGGACTCCCCGTGGGGCCTCAGAGCTCCGCAGGGATTCAGCTACTGGTCCCCAGACCAGAAGAGTACTTTCCACTGCCTACTCCAGCGCCTTCTCCCTCCTCCCTTTTCCTGCTCCTTCTCCTCCTCCAACTTCCTCCAGTCTTCTGTTGAATAAAGGGAAAAATCTTTAATGTTGTTGAAATAAAGCCCTGTCTTTAATGTTATTGATCCCCCCTTCTCCCATCTCCTCCCCCGACCCCCAATACACATACTCTTTCCTCTCTGCGGGACCTCAGGTGCAGAGACGTTTGAGTTAATACCTTTTCGGTTGACAGCACATTATTATCATTTGTTTGCACAGGGACCCTTGATTAATGTAGCTGTTTGTTTCCTTTTATTGTCATTCCTCCTCCTGCTCCCTCTCCCAATAGAAAACCATTAAGGTGTTTAATATACATGTTATTGTTCTTACACGTTCTTTAAAATGTGTAACTTTAGAATTAGATACATGTTTTTGTTAACTTTTTTTTTTTTGAAATGGAGTCTGACTCTGTCATCAGAGTGGGGTGCAGGGGCATGATCTTGGCTCACTGCAACCTCCACCTCCTGGGTTCAAGCGATTCTCCTGCCTCAGCCTCTCAAGTAGCTGGGACTACAAGGACCCGCCACCTTGTCTGGCTAATTTTTCTTGTATTTTTAGTAGAGACGGCGTTTCACTGTGTTGGCCAGGATGGTCTTGATCTCCTGACATTGTGATCTGCCCGCCTCGGCTTCCCAAAGTGCTGGGATTACAGGCCTGAGCCACCGCTCCTGGCCTGTTAACTTTTTAGTTTTGAAATAATTATAGATTCACAGGAAGTTGCAAAAATAGTACATAGTGTCCCATGAACACTTAACCAGCTTTCCCCAGTGATGAACTTATATAATTGTAGCAGACTAGCAAAATCAAGAAATTGACATTGGTCAATGTTGTAAATAGACTGCAGACCTTATCGTTCAGTTTTTGCATGCACTTATTTGTGCATGCACACATATATGTGTGTATAGTTTTACATAATTTGAACCCATGAATGCATTTGTGTACCAACCACCACCATCAAGAACTGTTCCATCCCCGTGGGGTAATCCTTCATGGTACCTCTTTATAGTCACACTCCTGCCACTGTCCCCTCACAACCATCAATCTCTTCTCCATCTGTATAGTTTTGTTATTTCAAGAATGTTATGTAAATATAGTGCATAATCTTTTGAGATTGGGTTTTTCCTTTTTCTGTTTAAAAAATTTTTGAAGACAATGTCTCTCTCTGTCATTCAGCTTAGAGTGCAGAGATTGGCTTTTTTCGATAATCACAATGCCTTTGAGATATATCCAAGTCATTGTATGTATCAATAGTTCTTTCCTTTTTATTACTGAGTAGTCTTCCATGGAATGCATGTACTAGAGTTTAACTTTTACTTTTTTTTTTGTACAGATGGGAGTCTCACTATGTTGCCTACGCTGGTCTTCAACTCCTGGGCTCAAGCAGTCCTCCCACCTCAGTCTCCCAAAGTACTGGGATTACGGGCATAAGCCACCACATTCAGCTCAAGTTCATCCACCCATTGAATTGAAGGCTATTTGGGTTGTTTCCAGTTTTGGGCTATTACAAATAAAGCTACTCTGAACATTTGTGTACAGGTTTTTATACGAATGTGAGTTTTCATTTCTCTGAGATATATGTCTGAAGAATGCCATTGCTGTGTCTTATGGTAAGTGCATATTTAGTCTTATAAATTGCCATAATGTTTTGCAGAATGGCTGTACCATTTACATTTCCACCAGGAATGTGGAGAGAGATCCATTTTCTCCACACTCTTGCCAGCATTTCCTGTTATCACTGTTTTTTATTTTAGCTGATCTTATAGGTACATAATAATGTCTCATTGTGATTTTTTTCATTTGTTGTTTGTTTGTTTGGTTTGTTTTGTTTTTGAGAGGGAGTTTCGCTCTTATTGCCCAGACTGGAGTGCAATGGTTCAATCTTGGTTCACTGCAACTACCACCTCCCAGTTCAAGCGATTCTCCTGCCTCAGCCTCCCAAGTAGCTGGGATTTCAGGCATGTGCCACCACACCCAGCTAACTTTGTATTTATAGTAGAGACGGTTTCACCATGTTGGCCATGGCAGGCTGGTCTCAAACTCCCGACCTCAGGTGATCTACCCACACTGGCCTCCCAAAGTGCTGGGATTACAGGCGTGAGCCTGCCTCATTGACTCATTGATTTTTTTCTCTACATTACTGTTTACAAGAAATGCAGTTGCCAGGTGCGGTGGCTCAAGCCTATAATCCCAGCACTTTGGGAGGCCGAGACGGGCGGATCACGAGGTCAGGAGATCGAGACCATCCTGGCTAACATGGTGAAACCCCGTCTCTACTAAAAAATACAAAAAAAGCTAGCCGGGCGAGGTGGTGGGCGTCTGTAGTCCCAGCTACTCGGGAGGCTGAGGCAGGAGAATGGTGTAAACCCGGGAGGCGGAGCTTGCAGTGAACTGAGATCTGGCCACTGCACTCCAGCCCGGGCGACAGAGCGAGACTCTCCGTCTCAAAAAAAAAAAAAAAAAAAGAAATGCAGTTATTTTACATGTTTAGACACAACAAAACAGTGCTCTTTAACACATGCAAGTACAATGGCTATAGGTGCAAATACATTATTTTGCAGTAATATGCAAAGTCTAAATCTGAAGCCCTTTCTGAATTGGGAACCTGGGTAAATGGGCACTCCTTGGTACCTAACAGGCTTCATCCACTTCCAAGCCACTCCCTGCAAGCCCCCCACCGCCCTGCTCCCTCCTAGCCATCTTCCCACCAAAGTAATGGTTCTCTACCCTGGCTGCACATTGGAATTGCTTGGAGAAGCTGGTCAATTCTGCACATCATTTTAATCAGATTATCTGGGGGTGAATCCAGGCATCAGTTTGTTTGCTTGTTTGTTTGTTTGACAGAGTTTCACTCCGTCACCCAGGCTGGAGTGCAATGGCACAATCTTGGCTCACTGCAACCTCTACCTCCTGGGTTCAAGCGATTATCCTGCCTCAGCCTCCCGAGTAGCTGAGACTACAGGCGTGTGCCACCATGCCCAGCTAATTTTTGTGTTTTTAGTAGAGACAGGGTTTCACCATGTTGACCAGGCTGGCCTCGATCTCCTGACCTCAGGTAGTCTGCCCACCTTGACCCCCAAAGTGATGGAATTACAGGCATGAGCCACCGTGCCCAACCAACATCAATATTTATTTATTTGATTTTTTGAGATGGATTCTTGCACTATTGCCCAGGCTGGAATGCAGTGCTGCAATCTCGGCTCACCGCAGCTTCTGCCTCCCGGGTTCAAGTGATATTCATGCCTCAGCCTCCAGAATAGCTGAGATTACTGGTGCCCACCAACATGCCCAGCTAATTTTTGTATTTTTTGTAGAGACGGGGTTTCATCACGTTAGCTAGGCTGGTGTCGAACTTCTGACTTCAAGTGATCCCCCTGCTTCAGTCTCCTAAAGTGCTGGAATTATGGGCATGAGCAACTGCGCCCAGTCAAACACTTGTAAATTTTTTAATTCTGTAGGTAATTCTAACCAGCAGCAGAGGTTGGGGATTGGGAAGCTGGTCCTACAGAAACTGCCCCTCCTCCTATCTACCTTTCCACTGTAGTTTGTTTCCCACTCCTTCCCTCTCAACTGGTTTACTTCTAAAGACTTTTATTTATTTTATTTTTTTTAGATGGAGTCTCGCTCTGTCACCCAGGCTGGAGTGCAGTGGCGCCCCCATCTCAGCTCACTGTAACCTCCGCCTCCCAGATTCAAAGGCCTAAAGACTTTTCAACATCATCAAGTCTCTCTCACTTACGGAAAAAAAAAAATTGCAAATACTCACAAATATTCCTTGACTTTCACATCCTGCTCCAAGCTCCTTCTCACCCCAGGATTCTTAGCTAGACTGCTCTCCTCCGATGGGAGGCCAAGGTGGGTGGATCACCTGAGGTCGGGAGTTTGAGACCAGCCTGGCCAACACAGTGAAACCCCGTCTGTACTAAAAATACAAAAATTAGCCGGGTATGGTGGCGAGTGCCTGTAATCCCAGCTACTTGGGAAACTGAGGTAGGAGAATCGCTTGGACCCTGGAAGCAGAGGTTGCAGTGAGCTGAGATAGTGCCACTGCACTCCAGCCTGGGCACCAAGAGTGAGATTCTGTCTCAAAAAAAAAAAAATAAAATAAAATAAAAAAATAAAAATATAAAGCATGTTTAGAAACTGTAGGTCTGGGGTGGGGCTGAAGATTCTTCATTTTAACACATTTCAATATGAGGACGATGCTGTGCACTATGAGGGTGATGCTGTGCACTATCTTGAAGCAGTAAAGATTTAAGTCTCTGTTCAAAAGGCTCCTTGGGAAAGCATCCCCGGCTTTCCTACATTAAAGTCTCCTTCATAGCACTTAAGGCATTTTTGGCATTTGTGCTCGTGCTCCCAGTTTACTCCTCCATAAAATGGGAATTCTGGCCTGGCACGGTGGCTCACGTCTGTAATCCTAGCACTTTGTGAGGCCGAGGCAGACAGATTGCCTGAGCTCAGGAGTTCAAGACCCCCCCTGGGCAACAGGGTGAAACCCCGTCTCTACTAAGATACAAAAAATTAGCTGGGCGTGGCAGCGTGTGCCTATAGACATAGCTACTCAGGAGGCTGAGGCAGGAGAATTGCTTGAACCAGGGAGGTGGAGGTTGCGGTGAGCCGAGATAGCACCACTGCACTACAGCTTAGGTGACAGAGTGAGACTCTGTCCCAAAAGAAAAAAAAAAAAAAAAAAAAAAAGGCATTCCACGAAGGCATGGGACACGTCTGTCTGAGATTGCTCACTGTCATGTCACCAGTGTCTCACATAGAATCTGGCACATAGGAGGTGCCCTAAAACATTTGCAGGATAAAGTACATTGCTCACTACGGCAGAGAAGTAGTTCCTGCTCTAGTGGGCCAAACTCTTGTCCTCAGTAGAGCCTCTGCTCAGGGCAGAGGGAGCTGCCTCCTTTCAGACCCTCACCTTCCTCCAGGACCTCCATCTCACCCACCCACTCCCCCTCACTCCCCCTCACTCCCCCGGCAGCTGTAGCCTCCAGTCCCAGAAACAGGGGATCAGAAAAAATTACACAGGAGGTCTCTGGGCTCAATGTCTCTTCCCTGCTCCCAGGCATGATCTACCTCGCCAGCCAACAAAACAGAACAAACAGGCCGGGCACGATGGCTCACGCTTGTAATCCCAGCACTTTGGGAGGCCGAGGCGGGCAGATCACGAGGTTTGGAGATTGAGACCATCCTGATCAACATGGTGAAACCCTGTCTCTACTAAAAATACAGAAATTAACTGGGCATGGTGGCGCGTGCCTGTAGTCCCAGCTACTCAGGAGGCTGAGGCAGGAGAATCGCTTGAACTTGGGAGGTTGCAGTGAATCGAGATTAAGCCACTGTATTCAAGCATGGCGACAGAGCGAGACCCTGTCCCAAAAACAACCAACCAACCAAACAAAAAAAAGACAAACAAACCTTTCTAGTTCCCTAGAAATTGACCTCTTCTTTTTATTGTTAAGGGTTTTGTAGGAAGGGTTAAACCATTTACAGAAAGTGAGAAGCCTCCCTCCAGCCCTCCCTGACAACTCTTGAGATGCTCTGCAAAAGGTCAGATGTTTCCAGAAACTCAACAAACAGCCAGTGTCTGTTTAAACGGAAAGACAACGAGTTCCCGGCAGCCAGCCAGCTTTCATGGGCAGTTCTTGCCTGGTTCTGCAGGCACCCGGCCAGATGCCCAACCATAGAGCACCCCCACCCTCACCCTCTTTGTGGCCATGGAGCAGGCTGGAGTTGTCCGAACCCAGCCTGAAATCCGGCAGGCCAGGGAATTATCGGCCCCATCCGATAAATGGGGCACATACACCAACTGTTCAGGAATGTAGACGTGCCAGGAGTGATGGGGGAGGGGAAAAGCTTCCTGCGGACACTGAATATTTCAGCTGGAAGGGACTGTATCCTGACCCTGTTGTTTTAGAGATGAGGCTCAGAAAAGGGTACCTCTGGTGTAGTTGAGAAAATACTTAACCAGAATCAGGAAACCTGGCTCCAAAATCCAGCCCTGGGGCCGGGCACGGTGGCACACACCTATAATCCCAGCACTTTGGGAGGCTGAGAAGGGCGGATCACCTGAAGTCAGGAGTACGAGACCAGCCTGGCCAACATGGTGAAACACTGTCTTTACTAAAAATACAAAAATTAGCAGGGCATGGTGGCGGGCACCTGTAATCCCAGCTGCTCGGGAGGCTGAGGCAGGAGAATCGCTTGAACCCGGGAAGTGGAGGTTTCAGTGAGCCGAGATCACGCCACTGCACTCCAGCCTGGGTGACAGAATGAGACTCCATCTCAAAAAACCAAAACAAGTCTGGGTATGGTGGCTCATGCCTGTAATCCCAGCACTTTGGGAGGCCGAGGTGAGTGAATCATCTGAGGTCAGGAGTTCGAGACCAGTCTGGTCAACATGGTGAAACCCTGTCTCTACTAAAGAAAAAAAAAAAAAAAAAAAAAGCCGGGTATGGTGGCAGGTGCCTGTAATCCCAGCTACTTGGGAGGCTGAGTCAGGAGAATCGCTTGAACCCGCGAGGCGGAGGTTGCTGTGAGCTGAGATGGCGCCATTGTACTCCGGCCTGGGGGACAAGAGCGAGACTTCGTTTCAAAAAAAAAAAAGAAAAAGAAAAAGAAAAAAAAAAATCCAGCTCTGGCACTAAGAACTCTGGGATCTTGAGCACAGCATGGGTCCTCTCTGCACATCGGTTATCTATCTGTAAAAAGTGGATGCAAATACCTCCCCGCCAGGTGAGGTCACACGCAGCACAAAACAAGGCTTCCTGATCCCAGTCTCAAGCCCAGTCACCTCTGCCCACAGATTACCTTGAGCATTGATATTATAGATAATAAGAAGTGGCTGAAGCTGGGCGTGGTGGCTCACACCAGTAATCCCAACACCTTGGGAGGGCAAAGGGAAGGAGGGTTTAAGTTCAGGAGTTCAAGAGCAGCCTGGGCAACATCTCTACAAAAAATTAAAAAATTAGCTGGGCATGGTGGCACGTCCCAGCTACTCAGGAGGCTGAGGTGGGAGGATGGCTCGAGCCTGTGAGGTTGAGGTGGCAGTTCACCACTGCCGCCATTGCACCACTGCACTCCAGCCTGGGCAACAAAGCAAGACCCTGTCTCAAAAAATAAAAGTGGCTGAAGACATATTTTAACAATCTTTGTCTTTTATTACTTAATCATGTTCTTTGTAGAAAAATTAGAAAATTCTGACAAGGAATGGTGGCACAGGCCTGTGGTCCTGACACTTTGGGAGGCTGAGATGGATGGACCATTTGATCCCAGGAGTTCAAGACCAGCCTGGGTGACATGGTGAAACTCTTTTTCTACAAAAAATTACAAAAATTAGCTGGCCGTGGTGACGCACACCTGTAGTCTCAGCTACTCAGGAGGCTAAGGTGAGAGTATCATCCGAGCCCAGAGAAGTTGAGGGTGCAGTGAGCTGTGATTGGAGCACTGCACTCTAGCCTGGGTGACAGAGTGAGACCCCATCTCAAAAAAAAAAATTGAAAAAAGAAAAGAAAATTCTGATAAGCGCATAGAGAAATAAATTTATGTTCCCATCCCCTAGAGTTAATAACTGCTAAAATTCTGGTGTTTATCCTTTCGTAGTTTCAAGGTGTATCTTTATAAACTTTTTTTGAAAATGGATCATAGGATACATGTGCTTTTACATTCCTGTTGCTCTTATTTATTTATTCATTTTTTGCCTAACCCTGCCATGAACTAGCTCTTTTTGTTTCTATTTAACATTTCAATGGGTAATTAACATCCATAATGTCTACCTGTAGTTAGATAGATAAGTAAAGCATTCTATAGTTTGTCTAATCTCCTGTAGCTAGATATTTAGGTTTTCAATATATACATTATTATGAGCAAGATAAACCCATCTTTATTCACTTCTTTTATTTTCTTAGAATAAATTATGCTCTGTGGACTGCTGGATCAAAGGGTCTGTGTATGTGTATGTGTGTGTATATACAGGTCTCATTCTGTCACTCAGCCAGGAGTGCAGTGGCGCGATCTCTAATCACTGCAACTTCTGCCTCCTGGGTTCAAGCAATCCTTCCACCTCACCTTCCCGAGTAGATGGTAATGCAGGCGCTTGCCACCCTGCCAGGCTAATTTTTGTATTTTTTGTAGAGATGGGATTTCTTCATGTTGCCCACTTTGGTCTTGAATTCCTGGGCTCCTGCGATCCTCCCACCTCGGCCTTCCATAGTGCTGGGATTATAGGTGTGAGCCATAGTCCAGCCAATATGTACACATATATATTTTTTTAATTTAAATTTTTGTCTATTTTTTTACACATATATTTTTAAAGAGACAAAGTCTTGCTGTGTTGCCCAGATAGACTCAAACTCCTAGGCTTAAGTGATCCTTCCACCTAAGTCTCCCAAATGGCTGGGACTACAGGTGGTGCCTGGCTTGGATCTCCATATTTTTTAAAGGCGTCTGATACACTGTCAGACTGTTCTTGAGAAATGTTGTGAAAATTGTTATTTCTTAAAACAACATATTTCAACATATTTCTATATGAAGACTTGTCCTTTCTTCTTTCTTTGCTGCTGCTGCTTCTTTTTTTTTTTTTTTGAGAAAGGGTCTGGCTGGCCGGGCGCGGTGGCTCAAGCCTGTAATCCCAGCACTTTGGGAGGCCGAGACGGGCGGATCACGAGGTCAGGAGATCGAGACCATCCTGGCTAACATGGTGAAACCCCGTCTCTACTAAAAATACAAAAAACTAGCCGGGCGAGGTGGCGGGCGCCCGTAGTCCCAGCTACTCCGGAGGCTGAGGCAGGAGAATGGTGTAAACCCGGGAGGCAGAGCTTGCAGTGAGCTGAGATCCGGCCACTGCACTCCAGCCTGGGCCACAGAGCGAGACTCCGTCTCAAAAAAAAAAAAAAAAAAAAAAAGAGAAAGGGTCTGGCTAAACTGTTGTCCAGGCTGGAGTGCCATGGTGTGATCATGGCTCATTGCTCACTACAGCCTCAACTTCCTGGACTCAAGTGATCCTCCCACCTCCTCAGCCTCCTGAGTAGCTGGGACTATAGGTGTGTGTCACCAGGTCTGGATAATTTATTTTATTTATTTAATTAGTTTATTTTTCTTTCTGAATATTCCAAAAGTATAATTTTTTATTTTTTGTAGAGATGGGGGTCTTGCCATGTGGCCCAGGTTGGTCTCCAATTCTTGCCCCGAAGCTATCCTCCTGCCTTGGCCTCCCACAGTGCTGGGATTCCAGGTATAAGCCACTGTTCCTGGCCAGTCCTTCTTTACCTGGAAAGCTGCTCTCTTCAACATGACACTCAGCGTTGGGAAACCCGAGGGTGTAGGAAGGAGAGCCCAGATAAGCTGAACGGGTCCATGGACAGAGAGCAGGGTTGAGCAGGGTTTTTTTTGTTTTGTTTTTATTTTTTGTACCTGACTCACTCCTCCATGTCCCCAGTCATTAAGACGCCATTAAGGCACTGTGGCTCACACCTTAATCCCAGCACTGGGAGGCTGAGACAGGCGGATCACGAGGTCAGGAGATCAAGACCATCCTGGCCAACATGGTGAAACCCTGTCTCTACTAAAACTACAAAAATTAGCTGGGCATGGTGGTGCACGCCTGTGGTCCCAGCTACTCAGGAGGCTGAGGCAAGAGAATTGCTTGAACCCGGGAGGCGGAGGTTGTAGTGAGCCGAAGTTGCACCCACTGCACTCCAGCCTGGTGACAGAGCAAGACTCTGTCTCAAAAAAACAAAACAAAACAGATAAGACCTGGCCAGTAGCCAGTAAGATGTCCATGTCCCTTTCTCCCACCCCACATCACAAGGGCTACAGAATATAAGAGAAACTGGTCCAGATATTGACCTGGAAAACTCTGATGGATGGATTTTTTGTTGTTGCATATGTTTTTGCATATCCTACCCCCAGCGCTCTAAACAGTCACTTTCAAAAGCTCTTCATTTCCAAGTTAGACATCACTATTACAACTTTTGTAAGCACCTGTTTATTAAGAGCTTCATTTACACCATCACATTTAATCCCCACATGCACCCAGGAAGAAGATACAGAAAATAAAACTGAGTTTTGGAAAGATTAAGGAACTTATCTCAGGGGACATGGCTGGTAAATAACCTATTTGAGATTCAAATCTAGGTCTGACTCCAAAACTTGTATTACACACACACACACACACACACACACACACACACAGACAGACACACACACACATATATATGTGTGTGTATATATGAGTGTGTGTGTGTGTGTATATATAT
>NC_045439.1:100535308-100596977 GCF_002776525.5 Piliocolobus tephrosceles | reverse complement strand
GCTCACTACAACCTCCACCTCCCAAGTTCAGGCTATTCTCGTGCCTTAGCCTCCCAAGTAGCTGGGACTATAGGCGCATGCCACCATACCCAGCTATTATTTGTATTTTTATTTAATTAATTAATGATGGAGTTTCGCTTTCATTGCCCAGGCTGGAGTGCAACAGTGTGATCTCAGCTCTCTGCAACCTCCGCCTCCTGGGTTCAAGTGATTCTTCTGCCTCAGCTTCCTGTGCAGCTGAGATTACAGGCATGTGCCACCATGCCCAGCTAATTTTTGTATTTTTACTAGAGACAGGGTTTCACCATATTAGTTAGGCTGGTCTCGAACTATTGACTTCAGGTGATCTACCTGCCCCGGCCTCCCAAACTGCTGGGATTACATGCATGACCCATTGTGCCCGGCTATTTTTCTATTTTTTTTTTTTAATAGAGATGGGGGTCTCACTATGTTGCCTTGGCTGGTATATTTTTATTTTATTTTATTTTTTATAAGACTAAGTCTTGCTCTGTTGCCCAAGCTGGAGTGCAGTGGCACAATCTTGGCTCACTGCAACCTCCATTCCCCAGGTTTAAGCGATTCTCATGCCTCAGCCTCCTGAATAGCTGGAATTACAGGTGCACACCACTATGCCCAGCTAATTTTTGTATTTTTAGTAGAGATGGGGTTTCACCATGTTGGCCAGACTGGTCTCAAACTCCTGACCTCAGGTGATCCACCCACCTTGGCCTCCCAAAGTGCTAGGATTACAGGCATGAGCCACTGTGCCTCACCAGATATATTTTAAAATTATTGTAAAACTATTAATTTATGTCAAAACTATATACAGGCAAACTTTGTTTTATTGCTCTTTGAAGATATTGCGGTTCGTATATACTGCATTTTTTTTATAAATTGAAGGTTTGTGGCTAGGTCAAGGAAGTCTACGAGCACAGCTTCTCCAACAGCATGTGTTCACTTAGTGTCTGTGTCACATGTTGCTGATTCTTTCAATGTTTCAAACTTTTTCATTATTAATATATCTGTTATGGTGATCTGTGATTCGTGATCTTTGATGTTACTATTTAATTGTTTTGGGGTACCATGAACCAGGCCCATATAAGATGGCAAACTTAATTGATAAACTTTTTTTCTTTTTGAGGCGGAGTTTCGCTCTTGTTGCTCAGGCTGGAGTGCAGTGGTGTGATCTTGGCTCACCGCAACCTCCGCCTCTGGGGTTCAAGTAATTCTGCTGCCTCAGTCTCTGTAGTAGCTTGGATTACAGGAGTGCGCTACCATGCCCAGGTAATTTTTGTGTTATTAGTAGAGATGGGGTTTTACCATGTTGGCCAGGTGGGTCTCGAACTCCTGACCTCAGGTGATCCACCAGCCTCAGCCTCCCAAAGTGCTGGGATTACAAGCATGAGCCACCGTGCCCAGCCACAATTGATACATGTTTTGCTTGTTTTGACTGCTCCATCAAATGGCCATCAATGGGTCATTCTCCTTCCCTTCTTTCTCCCTCTTCTGGAGCCTCCCTATTCCCTGTTGCAATTAGGCCAATTAATAACTCTATAATGGCCTCTAAGTCCTCTAAGTGTTCACATAAAAGCAAGAGTTCCACATCTCTAGCTACAAAGGATTAAGCTTAGTGAGGAAGGCATGCTGAAAGCCAAAACAGGCTGAAAAACTACCCTTCTTGAGCCAATTAGTCAAGTTCCGAAGACAAAGGAAAATTAAAGGCACTACTACAGTGAACACACAAACAATAAGTAGCCAAAACAGGCTGGGCATGGTGGCTTGTACTTGTTGGCCCAGCACTTTGTGGTGTCCAGGTGGGCAGATTGCTTGAGCCCAGGAGTTCGAGACCAGGCTGGCCAACATGGTCAAACCCCATCTCTACCAGAAATATAAAAGTTAGCAAGGTATGGTAGCACACGCCTGTGGTCCCAGCTACTTGGGAGGCTGAGGTAGGAAAATCACTTGAGCCCAGTAGGTCAAGGCTGCAGTGAGTTATGACTGTGCTACTGTACTCCCATCTGGGCAACAGAGTGGAACCCTGTCTCAAAAAAGTTTTTAAAGTTTTTAAAAAATTAAAAAGACATATCCTTTTTTTTTTTTTTTTTTTCCCCAGACAGAGTCTGGCTCTGTCCCCCAGGCTGGAGCGCAATAATGGCACGATCTCAGCTGACTGCAACCTCTACCTCCTGGGTTCAAGCGATTCTCCTGCCCCAGCCTCCCAAGTAGCTGGGATTATAGGCACCCGCCACCATGCCTGGCTAATATTTCTGTGATATCTGCATATTTTTTAGAGATAATACGATGGCTCACTTAATAGACTACAGGATAGTATGAACATAACTTTTATACACACTGGGAAACCAAAAAATTCATGTTACTTGCTCTACGGCAGTGGTCTGGAACTGAACCTGCAATATTTCCAAGGTATGCCTATATATCAAAGAGGCCTGGAGGGATTCAGTAGTAATGTGTTAACTCCCCTCTGGGAAGGAGGGTGGTTTGGGATGGGGTGGTAGACATTCCCATGGTGAATCAATATTTCCAGCTCTCTTCCTGTGTCCATGGGAAGGTTATACTTTCACACACTGTCTTCAAGTTAGGTGTATCCTTGTGATTTGCTTGTGAAATATGAGGAAAAGTGTCAAGTGTCCCTTCCAGGGGAGGCATTTGAGATCCAGTGTTTGTTCTCATGCTTTCTTCCTCTATAATGGTGAACTGTAAAGTTTCATGTTGGGATGGTGGCATCATATGTTGGTGGTGCTGTGACTATGGTGCTGACTACAATGAGCTGAATCTCTGAGTCCATGTTAGGAATAAAGCATGGGCAAGAAATACATCTTTGTTGTTTTAAGCCATTGACATTTTTAGAGATGTTTGTTACCACAGCATAGCCTAGCCTGTCCTGACTGATGCAAGGGGTGATGAGAGAGTTTCCTGTCTTCTGCTAGCCTTTTCTGTATGTTTATCCTTTTACAATGAGAAAAAGCCATTTATAAGTTTTAAAAATAAAAATAATATGCCTGTCATGGTGGCTCATACCTGTAATCCCAGCACTTTGGGAGGCTGAAGCAGGAGGATCTCTTGATCTCAGCAGTTTGAGAATAATCTAAGCAACATGGTGAAACCCCAAAAATAAGCTGTGCATGGTAGCATGTGTCTGTAGTCCCAGCTACTTGGGAGGCTGAGATGGGAGAATCACCCGAGCCTGGTAGGTCGAGGCTACAGTGAGCCGAGATTGTGCCACTGTATTCCAGCTTGTGTGATAGAGTGAGCAAAATAATTTAAAAAATAATAATAATAGACATGCACACAAATGGGAGCATAATATATACACTGCTATGCAATATTCCTCTTATTCTTAAAACTGACCCTTTGTTTTTGTTTTTGGTTTTTGGGTTTTTTTTAGGGACCGGATCTTGCTCCATCACCCAGGCTGGAGTGCAGTGGTGTGATCATAGCTCACTGCAGCCTGGAACCCCTGGGCTCAATGATCCTTCTGCCTCAGCCTCCCAAAGTGTTAGGATTACAGGTGTGAGCCACCGTGCCCAGCCAAACTGACCCTTTCTGTGTCAACTTACATAGCTCTACATCATTCTTTTATTTTCTTTCTTTCTTTATTTTTTGAGGCAGATGTTTGGACAAACGGAGGCAGGATGGTGCACTTCTGGGTTCTTCTTCACCACCAACTCTTCCCACGTGTGCGAGAATGCAGCTGACGCCCGGGAAGGTGCAGATTAATCAGGCATGCACCAGGTGATGTCAATCCGAGGAGACCAAGATTTACCTGGTGGCACCTGCGGAGCGGCCCCCCTCCCCCGACATGCCCGTGCCCCTCCTATTGCCCTTCCACTCCTAGAAAAGTCGCTCCCAGCAGATGCGCCGGGGGCGGGCTTTCTCAGCCCCCACTCTTATCCGGACTGTATTAGAAACTCCCCCCAACCCCCAGCTCCGGTCCCTGAAGCTAGATGACCAAAGAATAAATTTGCAGTTTTGCTTTTAGCCTTGCCTACTCGCTGGTTCTTTTGTGCCCACTCTGGTGGTCTTAGAAAAACAAATCAGCAGAGTCTCCCTCTGTTGCCCGGACTGGAGTGCAGTGGCCAGATCTCAGCTCACTGCAAGCTCCGCCTCCTGGGTTTACGCCATTCTCCTGCCTCAGCCTCCTGAGTAGCTGGGACTACAGGCGCCCGCCACCTCGCCTGGCTAGTTTTTGTATTTTTAGTAGAGACGGGGTTTCACCATGTTAGCCAGGATGGTCTCGATCTCCTGACCTCGTGATCCGCCCGTCTCGGCCTCCCAAAGTGCTGGGATTACAGGCTTGAGCCACCGTGCCCGGCCTACCTCATTCTTTTAAATAGCTGCATGGTAATCTGTTCTCTGGATATACCACAATGTATTTTACACACACACACACACACACACACACACACTTTTTTAGAGAAAGAGTCTTGCTAAGTTGCACAGTCTGGAGTGCAGTGGCTATTCACAGAACCATCCTGCTACTGATCAGCACCAGAGTTTTGACCTGTTCTGTTTCGGACCTGGGCTGGTTCACCTATCCTTAGAAAACCTGGTGGTCCCCCAGCTCCCAGGAGGTTACCATATTGATGCCTAACTTAGTGCGGACACACTATAAGCATAGAGCACAACAGCTCAGAGCTCCTGGACTCAAGCGATCCTTCCACCTAAAACTCCTGAGTAGCTGATTACAAGGTACCCACCACTACAATGAATCATAATGGATCACTATTGACAGATGTATAGGTTATTCACATATAGATTATTCACATCCGGTTATTCACAAAACAAATGCTCTAAATCACAGCTAGACTACAGCTGACTATTGCAAAATTTATGGGAGAGTGCTGATATTTATTTTCCCTCTTTTGGTTCATTCTGGCAGTTTACAGCCTGATCTTAGCACTCAGGTAGGGTTGTGCAAACCTCCTGTGGATGGATGACTAAGCCAGGCATGCTTGCACCCTTTCCGGGATATATGGATGAGGAGGCCTGTAAGTGCCTGCAGGCGTGCATGCGTGAAGGCTGGGGGGCGGGCCAGAAGAGCAGGGCCGGAAGCACGTACACATTGCAACTCTGGGCTGACTGACCCTGACTCACGAGTTCAGGCAGAGAAGTTAACGGCCTGGAAACTCCAGAGCACTGAACGAGGTCTGACTCACTGACAATCATCCAGAAACGATTTATATCACTCCTTGATTTTCCTCCAGAGCCACCACACAATCTTTGGGAAGGGCCTGTGACATGAATCATTAGGATCCTGAGAAAGATGAGAGTTGTTCAAAAAGACTGCCAAGAGGTTTATAATTTCTGTGTCATTCACTGGAAGATGTCTACTTAGTCCTCATTACCTTAATATTTTGAATGTCCCTCAAGTAAAGGATCCATTCATGTGTGACACAGATTCCACCTGCATCCCTGGAGTGATATGACTGAAAACATTAGACACATGTATCAGGACTTCTTCCCATTCTTTTATTTTTATTCAGTGGCCTTCCGTCCTTCCTATTTCATAAGATAGGGTCTCACTATGTTGCCCAGGCTAGAGTGTGGTGGCTATTTACATACATAATCATGGCTTACTGCAGCCTCCAGTCCCTGGCCTCAAGTGATCCTCCTGCCATAGCCTCCTGTGTTGCTGGGACTACAGGCCCGTGTCACCATGCTTGGCCTGTTCACTAGCTTTTTTCAATTATTTTTCAAAATGAAAATGGCTTTATTGGCTGGTTGTGGTGGCTTATGCCTGTAATCCCAGCACTTTGGGAAGCCGAGGCAGGTGAATCACCTGAGGTCACGAGTTCAAGACCAGCCTGACCAACATGGTAAAACCCTGTTTCTACTAAAAGTACAAAAAAATTAGCCGGTCATGGTGGCACACACCTGTAATCCCAGCTACTTAGGAGGCTGAGACAGGAGAATCACTTGAACCTGGGAGGTCGAGGTTGCACTCCAGCCTGGGCAATGAGAGCAAAACTCCGTCTCCAAAAAAAAAAAAAAAAGGCTGATTATAAAGAAAATGCTTGCCCATTACAAAATAAAATTTCAGATAAGTATATAAAAAGGACTGAAAAATTACTCATAAGGTGATTTCCAGACATGCTGCTATTAGCATTTTGGAGCACATCCTTCCAGACTTTCTTTGTGTGTCTGCACACAACGGAGACACATATTTGCAAAGTTGCCAATAAGTATAGATTTCTGCCCTCATTTGGAGGAGCTGCCCTGTATTCCATCACAAGGGTGCCTCTCGTCTCCTCCCTCTCCTGCTGCAGATCTAACAGAAGGCCATGGCAAGCACTTAATAAGCTTTTTTTTTTTTTTTTTTTTTTTTTTTTTTTGAGATAGGGTCTGTCTCTGTTGCCCAGGCTAGAGTGCAGTGATGTTATTTTAGCTCACTGCAGCCTTGACCTCTCAGGCTCAAATCGTCCTCCCACCTCAGCCTCCCAAGTAGCTGGGACTACAGCTACATGCCACCATAGTGCTAATTTTTGTTTGTTTTTTTGAGACAGGGTCTTGGCCTGTTGCCCAGGCTGAAGTGCAGTGGCATGATCTCGGCTCACTGCAACCTCCACCTACCAGGTTCAAGCGATTCTCCTGCCTCAGCCTCCTGAGTAGCTGGGATCACAGGTGTGCGCCACCACGCCTGGCTAATTTCTGTATTTTTGGTAGAGATGGGGTTTTGCCATGTTGCCTAGGCTGGTTCAAACTCCTGGGCTCAAGCAGTCCTCTTGCTTTGGCCTCTCAAAGTGCTGCGATTACAGGCATGAGCCAGCATGGCTGGCCTCCTGGCCGATAACCTTTTTTTTTTTTTTTTTTAAATTGAGATGGAGTCTTACTCTGTCACCCAGGCTGGAGTGCAATGGCGCCATCTCGGCTCACTGCAACCTCCACCTCCTGGGTTCAAGTGATTCTCCTGCCTCAGCTTTCCAAGTAGCTGGGATTACAGGCATGTGCTACCACACCTGGCTAATTTTTGTATTTTTAGTAGAGACGGGATTTCAGCATGTTGGCCAGGGTTGTCTTGAACTCCTGACCTCAAGTGATCCACCTTCCTCGGCCTCCCAAAATGCTAGGATTATAGGCGTGAGCCACTGTGCCTGGCCCAGATAAGCTTTTAATGAGCCTAATAAAGGCATCTAAAGATGGCGTTATTATTTTAACAATTTAGCCGTGAAGAACTCCATCTTCCGTGAAACTGGAAGTGAATTTACAAGCATATGATCATGGCGGGAGGAACATTGTGCTTGGAGTTAGACCAGATGAGTTCTAGACTTCCCTTTGCCATTTTCCTATGTGGGCAAGTCCCTTCACGTCTCTGAACCTCATCTGCAGTTGAATATATGTGAAACCGGCTGTTAAATGCCATGTGCTGTGTACCATAGGGGCATTACTGGGATTCTGTGGCAGAATAGGGCAGACACTTTGATTTCTCAGTCCAGGAAGAAGGCAAGAATTTTAGTTTCCCTGGAAGAGACCTAAAGGTAAGTCTCATCAGATATATCCAAGAGTCCTAGAAAAATTTAGAGCTCAAAAGCATTTCAGAGATCAGAATAGTACCCCCTCATTGCAGTAATGCTAAACACGTGTACATGGATAACATGACCTAATGGAGAAATGCGATTGATATGTGGATCTTCGGCATTCTGTGTCTGGCTGGAGGTCCTGGAGCTTCCTAAGACAAATAGTTCTCCTCCTGGTTTTGCACCAAATGAGGGATATAACCTTAGGCAAGTTCCTGTAAGCCTCTGGACACGTCGATTTTCTCATTTATGAGATGGAGTTTATGATCCTGCTCTACCTGTCTCACAGAGTTATTGGGAGGTGCAAATGAGGCACCACATGTGAAAGTATTTTGGAAATGGACAGTGGTTTTTCTCACTCACAAAGCTGCCTCATTGCAGTGCCAGGCCACTGCCCCAGAGCACAGAGAAATGATGGGCACAGGCAGCCCAGACCCTACTTCAAGGTGGGTCTTACAGAATGGGAAGCCTACAAAGAGTCCCTGAGTGCCTACTGTGCCAGGCACTGCACTGGGCACTTCTGGGGAAATAAAGGGAGAAAGGACAGACAGGTTCCCTGTCTTCACGGAGCTTAACTTCTGGTGGAGGGAGGCAGACAATAAAAAGGGAGACACGGCAGGTGCAATGGCTCACGCCTGTAATCCCAGCACTTTGGGAGGCCGAGGCAGGCAGATCACGAGGTCAGGAGTTCGAGACCAGTCTGACCAACATAGTGAAACCCCGTCTGTACTGAAAAATACAAAAAGTTAGCCAGGCATGGTGGCGGGCACCTGCAATCCCAGCTACTCGGGAGGCTGAGGCAGGAGAATTGCGTGAACCTGGCAGACGGAGGTTACAGTGAGCCAAGATTGCGCCATTGTACTCCAGCCCAGGTGACTGACAATACGAGACTCTGTCTCAAAGGAAAAAAAAAAAAAAAAGTAGATAAATACAGACAGGATAATTTCAGAGAGAGGTATGCTCTGGATATAAAACTGGATGATGTTGGTTGAGAGGGACGAGACAGGAGTGACAGAAGAAGGCTGCTCTGAGGAGGTCACACCTGAGCACAAGACCTGAGTGATAAAGACAGCAACGGAAAGACCTGGAGCTCAAAGTGTTTCAGGACAAAGGGACAGTAAGTGCAAAAGCCCTAAGGCAGGAACAAAGTCCTATTCAAGGAACTTAAAGAAGCCTGGTGACTGGGAGCTACAGCAGAAGTTGGAAGAGAGCAGGCCAGGGCTTGTGGCAGGTTTTGAGGACAGGCGACACATAGTCTAGTTTGTGTTATGCAACGATCACACTCTGCTGGGTTTGAAGTTTCATTTCCTAGGCCGAGGTGCAGTGGCTCACACCTGTAATTTCAACACTTTGGGAGGCCAAGGTGGGTGGATCACCTGAGGTCAGGAGTTCAAGACCAGCCTGGCCAACGTGGTGAACCCCCATCTCTACTAAAAATATAAAAGTTAGCCAGGTGTGGTGGTACGTGCCTGTAATCCCAGCTACTTGGGAGGCTGAGGCAGGAGAATCACTTGAACTCGGAAGGCAGAGGTTGCAATGAGCTGAGATCATTCCACTGCAGTTTAGCTTGGGCGACAGAGACTCCGTCTGAAAAAGAAAAAAGTTTCATCTCCTATAGGTGGTGTTGGGGACAGCACTGAATTTTAAGGGCTTGCAAGGGCTTTATGCACGAACCAGCACAACCTCCTGAACCTTCATAGTAGAAAATTGAGATAGAAAGAGAGTTAGCTTGTCTAGGGTCACTTCAGTGCTCCATCCTGCGTTGGCATTCAAACCCAGGTCTCAGACTCCAGGTGCCACCTCTACACCCAAGACTACCCCTCCAGGAGAGGTTGGGAGAGGCCACACTGTGGAATGAGGACCCAGAATAGGTCTGTCTCAGTGCCCCAAAGTTTCCTGGTTCAGTCAGTGAGATCCCAGCACTGGGTTCCAGAAAGGAAGTACATTGCCCATGATGGACCCTGTTTGGTGTCACCAGGCTTATTCCTCAGCTCTCAGTTGGCAGGGACAGGGAGGAGGGGTCAGCTCCATGAACCCAGACAGCCAAGAGCAACCTGATCCAGCAGGAAGCTGGCCTCCAGCCAGACAAAGCATCGACAGGCACCTGGAGCCTTTGTTCCCTTTATTCCTGTTGCAAACTTTCCCAGCACCTGCATTGAGCCTCAGGAGCACCTGGGCCACGAAGAGGCTCCCACGGAATCTGGCTCTCCTGCAACAGGGAGTGGCCAACTCCTGACCAGAGGGAGGTCTTGTGATAAAATTATGATAACAACAGTAGCATCCACTTACAGAGCTCACTACGGGCCAGGTGTGTCATTCCATTTAACTCCCACAACAAACCCAGAGGCATGGACTATTATTATTCCCATTTCACAGATTAGGAAGTGCAAGCACAGAGAGGTAAGGTGACCTGAAGTGAAAATACTATGGGCTTGGAATCAGCAGATCTCAGCCCTGTTTGCCTCTGTGACCTTGGGTAAGACATGTAAACTTCATAGAACCTGTCACCTGATTCTGACCTCAGAAGACTGCAGTGCGGATTGAATAACTGGATGTAAGCAAAACTTCTGGCACCAGGATCTAGATCCACAGGTCTTGTCTTCACCCCTGTCTCCCACCATAGTTCTGTGACCTTGGGCTTGTTACTACCACTGAGCGTCAGTGTCCTCAAGTAAACAGGTATAATAGTATTCCCTAATAAGGCTGTTGAAGGCCTGCAGCTCTTTGGAGAGGAATACTTCTTTAGAGATGACTGCGCTCCTGAGACCATCGAAGAAGATGCCGTTTTACCTATTGCCGTCTGCTTTCTACCAAAATAAACAAAGAAACACAAATAGAAAAACCGGTCTTAGAGCCATTTCCCACTTGAGACAAAAAGCCAATATTACTCATACAGCTGGGCTCAGAAGATTTTCTCAGAAGGAAAACCAGAAATGACTGCCCAAGTCATAACATAGCTACCAGGATTCTATTTCCACACCTTCAGACAGGACAAATGACCCCACCTGCAGCAGTGGTGACAAGAGGACAAGATGGACTGTTGTAGGCTCCTGTAAAGTCTAGGGAAAGGCCCGGCGCGGTGGCTCACGCCTGTAATCCCAGCACTTTGGGAGGCCGAGGTGGGTGGATCACTTGAGGTCAGGAGTTTGAGACCAGCCTGACCAACATACCGAAATCCTGTCTCTTCTAAAAATATAAATTAGTGAGGTGTGGTGGTACATGCCTACAATCCCAGCTACTCAGGAGGCTGAGGCAGGAGAATCGCTTGAACCTGGGAAGTGGAGGTTGCTGTGAGCCAAGATTGTGTGACTGTACTCCAGCCTGGGCAACAGAGTGAGATGCCATCTCAAAAAAAAACCAAAAAACCCAAACAATAAATAAAACAGGCCCGGTTTAGTGGCTCACGCCTGTAATCCCAGCACTTTGGGAGGCCAAGGTGGGCAGCTTGCTTGAGCTCAGGAGTTCGAGACCAACCTGGCTAATATAGCGAGACCCCCCCCCCCCCCCCCTCCCTACAAAAAATTTAAAAAATTAGCCAGGCATGGTGGCACACACCTGTAGTTCCAGCTACTTGGGAGGCTGAGGTAGAAGGATCACTTGAGCCCGTGAGGTTGAGGCTGCAGTAAGCTATAATTGTGCCACTGCACTCCAGCCTGGGCAGCAGGGTGAGACTTGTCTCAAAAAGAAAAAAAAAAGTAATTGGAGGAGAAAATTCTATTCTTCTTGGATTGCTAAACTGGTAGGATGTGAATCCTGACCAGCTGACAGCCATTTCCTGGGTGGCAAAAGGCTTTCTGCAGTAGTAGGGGATGAAGACACCAATGAGAGAAGCCAGTGGCAGTGTGTCCAGACGTTATATTCTCAGACCCCTGTGGTTCCTGCTGCCCCTCCCATGGTGTGGTTCAATGAACCAATACATTCCTTTCTGTTCCTGGCAAATCCAGAGCCCTGACTAATCCAACCACCCAGCACTGAGTAGTAATAAACGCAAGAGTTCAGTAGGAGAAATGTCATGGGCAGGACTGGAAGTGAAAGTTTTGGGCAATAGGGCTGTGAAGTCAGAGATGGACAAGACTGCCTCACTCATTCTGTCAATATTTTTGTAGCACCTGCTTGTACCAGGCACCTGTTAGTCACTTAGGATATAACAGTGAATGAGAAGGACCTGGTCCCTTTTCTCACTTTGGAGTAATCAGAGTGGGGATCCTGGAGTTGGTGAGGCATGAGGAGGTCACTGAAAGATGGTAAAATCTGGCCAGGCAGAGAGGAACGAGGAGAATTTTCCACAAACAGAAAAACATGAATAAAGATTCGAAGGCATAAAACTGTAGTGCCTATGGGCGGGGCGCGGTGGCTCATGCCTATAATCCCAGCACTTTGGGAGGCCGAGGCGGGTGGATCACTTGAGGTCAGGAGTTCACAACCAGTCCAGCAAACATGGTGAATCCCCATCTCTACTAAAAATACAAAAATTAGCCTGGCATGGTGGTGCGTGCCTGTAGTCCCAGCTACTTGAGAGGCTGAGGCAGAAGAGCCTGAGAGGTGGAGACTGCAGTGAGCGGAGATCACACCACTGCACCCCAGCCTGGGCAACAGAGTGAGACTCTGTTAAACAAACAAACAAACAAAAACTATCGTGTCTATGAAGTCACAGACAAGGTCCTGTATTTCCACAGTGTCTGGCTACCATACGCGCTCTATTAGTGTTTGCTGTGTGTCGAAGTAAGTGCAAAAAATGAATCGATGAAGCAAAGTTTAAGTCATTTTTGGGAAGAGCAGGTCATTCAGCTGCGCTGGAGATGAGGTTCTTTTGGAAAAGGTAATGTGGAGGGAGGGAGATTGAAGCCAGACTGCAGATGACCTTGCTGAAAAGCATGGTCTTTGCCTTGACCACACAATCCCAATACTGGCAGGGCTGGGAGCAGCTGGCCAGGCAGAGTGGCTCCCACAGGCTCTGTGCAGTCCCATCTGTGTTGTGGCTGCCACGCCCATGCTCTCCAACCTCACCAGCAGGCTCCACCCAGCACCCTAACCAGCACCACAGCCACCCAAGGTCATGCCCCAGACACCACCCGCCCTGCTGGCTCCTGGGCAAAGCTGCCAGCACAGCACTCTTGCTCAGTCTGTAATTTAAACATGACCTCCTCTTCAGCCTAGAGCACTCGTGGCTTTCTACACCGCAGACATACACTCTGCTGCGGGGGAGTTGCTAGCACCGGAGAAGAGATCTGGAGTCTCCTGGAACTCCTGGACCTTGGCCAAGAGGGCATTCCTCCCAGCTCCACTAGGCTGAGGCTGGACACAGCGGGGGTCCCATCGTTGGTTCCTTAGCCTAGGACTAGGGAGACCACGCCCCCTCGTGGCCAGGAGCCACGCAGCACGTTGGCCTTTTTGGAGAATTTGCACCTTTGCTTGCTTGCTTGCTTGCTTTATTTATTTATTTAAACAAAATACATTTCTGAAAAGTCGAGAATATCAATAAGTCATTTAAGTTATACAGGTTGATATCTCAAAGAATCTCATAGTAAAGAATTTTTGAAAAAGCTGTTTTGGGCAGGGTGAGGTGGCTCATGCCTGTAATCCCAACACTTTGGCAGGCTGAGGCGAGTGGATCACGAGGTCAGGAGTTCAAGACCAGCCTGGGCGAGATGGTGACACCTCCGTCTCCACTAAAAATACAAAAATTAGCCGGGCGCGGTGGCAGCTGCCTGTAATCCCAGCTACTCGGGAGGCTGAGGCAGGAGAATTGCTTGAAGCCGGGTAGCAGTGGTTGCAGTGAGCCGAAATCATGCCACTGCAATCCACCCTGGGTGATAGAGTGAGACTCCGTCTCAAAAAGAAAGAAAGAGAAAAAGCTGTTCTGGATTTGCCAAAACCAAAGCAAATGTTTCTGACTCTAATTTATTTTATTTTTATTTGTTTATTTTTTGAGACAGAGTTTCACTCTTGTGGCCCAGGCTGGAGCACAATGGCATGATCTCGGCTCACTACAACCTCTGCCTCCCAAGTTCAAGCAATTCTCCTACCTCAGTCTCCCCAGTAGCTACGACTACAGGCGTGCACACACCTGGCTAATTTTTGTATTTTTAGTAGAGACAGGGTTTCACCATGTTGGCCAGGCTGGTCTCAAACTCCTGTCCTCTGGTGATCTTCTCGCCTAGACTTCCCAAAGTGGTGGGATTATAGGCGTGAGCCACCATGTCCGGCATCTAATTTCTGTCTTCTCTTTTCCTCTTCTCTTCTCCTTTTGCCTCCCTCCCTCCCTCCCTTCCTTCCTCCCTTCCTTCCTTCCTTTCTTCCTTTTTGAGACGGAGTTTTGCTCTGTCACCATTGAACTGAGTGCAATGGGCACAATTTTGTCTCACTGTAACCTCCACCTCCCGGGTTCAAACGATTCTTCTGCCTCAGCCTTCCAAGTAGTTGGGACTACAGGCGTGTGCCACCATGCCCAGCTAATTTTTGTATTTTTAGTAGAGCTGGGGTTTCACTATGTTGGCCAGGCTGGTCTCGAACTCGTGACCTTGTGATCCGCCCACCTCAGCCTCCCAAAGTGCTTGGATTATAGGCATGAGCCACTGCGCCCAGCCTGGCCTAATTTCTTTTAACACTTAACTGTGAAGTTGGGAGGATGGGATGCCTGAAAATTGTTTTAATTATTTGCCAGCTCTGGCTGGGCATGGTGGCTCATGCCTGTAATCCCAGCACTTTTGGGAGGTCAAGGCGGGTGGATCACCTGAGGTGAGGAGTTTGAGACTAGCCTGGCTAACATGGTGAAACCCCGTCTCTACTAAAAATACAAAAATTAGCCGGGAATGTTGGTATGGCCTGTAGTCCCAGATACTCCAGAGGCTGAGGCAGGAGAATTGCTTGCTCGAACCCAGGGGACGGAGGTTGCAGTGAGCTAAGATTGTGCCACTGCACTCCAGCCTGGGTGACAGAGTGAGAATCCATCTCACGAAAAAAAAAAAAAAAAATTATTTGCCAGCTTCGTGAAGAATCTTCCCAGCTAAATATGTTCTGTGAGGTTGCGGAACATGCCTTCTGCTTTTTTTCCTTATTCTAAGAACCCTATGAGGGCAAGTAGATCCCTAGTCCATTGAATGAACTGCAAAGGTAGAGGGCTCCTCTCTCCATGTTCCTGAGAACACGAGAGAGGCTTGGAAACGAAGGCTTTCATCTCTACATTGTTTACAGTGGGGGCAAACTTCTGAGTGTCTGTGACATGAACTCATTTACAAGCATTTTTGTCCACATTATGTAATACCCTGTGTTTGGTGCCAGTTATTGGTGGTGGTTGTGGAGGAAGAGGATGATGATTCAAGAAAACTAGATCCTGATCTCAGAGGCCTCTATCCACTTTAGACACAACATACACATATGACACAACTTGCAAACAATTCCAAAACAGCAGCACAGTGTAAATGAAACATACATGTGCTGAGAGCCAGTAATCAGCGTGGGAGTAAGGCTGATGGCAGGGCGTTTGCTGGAAACATGGTTTGAGGGGAGTCTGGAAGAATGCCAGGCCCACCGACAGAGGCGTTTGGGGGACTGGATTGATGTTAAATAGGAAGCCAGCATCTACTCATCTCTGGAGATACAACCATTACGTCCCCCAAGGCACTGTGGCCCACCAGGCACTTACTCTCACTGGTTTGCCTTGCAAAGGTTCCGCAGTCCTCTCCACCTTCTTGCTCTCACCATTTGGCTGCCACAAATAGAAACCACTGCTAGGGATACCTGGCCCACCTGCACACCTCTTTCAACTCCTGTAGACTTCAGACTGTACCAGGCGGGTATCAGAGTACACCTCACTAGCATAACTGCGTATGCCCTGGTCCTACTCCTGCCTCTATCTTCCAAGGAAGAAACCAAGTCCTTTGGATCCCCAAAGCCACAAGGGTCCCCATCTCATGAAGCCAGGCATGCTGCTCATTCTCTGCAGAGAACACTTGAGCAGAGTTGGTGCAGGCCCTACTCATTGATGGGGCTGCGGCCAACTACAGGTGACAGCTGTCCACTCTGACTGTGACTGCCCTGGAAGCTTGTCCTGGTCACGAGGTTCAGTATAGAGGGCATGGATTATGAGGCAATACCTGAAGCAGTGTAGCTTGAGGGCAGGAGGCAACTATTTTTAACCACCTCTCAGGCCAGGAAGGTCATTAGTGAGGAATGTTGAATGGGGGAGATTGAAAGATTCCATTGGGCCTGTCCAGTCGTTGCTTGTAAATTTTCAAAACACAAACAGAAGGCCAGTTGATTCATTTACAGTGGAAAATGCAATTGGCACACAATTTGGAAATACTCAAAAGACCTATAAAGCTGTTCAGTGAATAAGAAACTCAACTAAAGACAATCAGATGAACCAAACAGCTAAAGACATCAGGTCAAGAAAGCCCAAGGCAGCCATGTTACCATGCCAAGTTCCACCTCCTTAGAATCATTCATCCCTACGTCTGGATTCCTCAGGACGTTTAAACACTCAGGATGCAGCACCCTCCCATGGCCATGAAGACTGAATATAGCTCTGGGCAGTTGCCCACCCACTGCCCTGGAATGGCTCACCGCCAGTTCTCTGGGAGAGATTCTGCTGTCAGTGATGATCTCAGCTTTTGGACTCGTACCTGTTTGGATTTGGCTAGTCACTGGATGACCCATTTAGATTCTCTAATCTGGCTTCTGAACAGAACAACGAAGGCCAGGTAGGATAGTTCACGCCTGTAATCCCAGTGCTCTGGGGGGCCAAGGCAGGAGGATCACTTGAGATCAGGAGTTCGAGGCCTAGGCAACATGGCGAGACCCTGTCTCTACCCAAAAAAAAAATTAACCAGGCATAATGGTACATGCCTGTAATCCCTGTGGATTAGGAGGCCCAGGTGGGAGGATTGTTTGAGCCCAGGCATTCAAGACCAGCCTGGGCACACAATTAGACTCTGTCTCTTCAAAAAATTTAAAATTAGTCAGGTGTGATGGTGCCTGTAGTCCCAGTGATCAGGAGGGTGAAGTGGAAGGATCCCCTGAACCCAGAAGCTGAGGCTGCAGTAAGCAGTTACCATGCCGCTGCATTACAATCTGGGCAACAGGGCGAACAGAGCCTTTTGCCATGGACTTAGAAACCTGCCTCACCTTGGCATCAGTCCACTGATTTGGGGGCTATCATTTCACCTGACCGTTCTAGTATCTACTCCATATTTCTCTATCTTGGCTGCAAATAATAATAAGTCTCTTAGGAGATCTGCTGAATCTAGGATCTCTGTGCCTCACATCACAAGCTGAGGTTGGTCTGGGGCTGCAGTTGACCCATTCTAGCTCCCATGAATTGTCACATCCTTTTCTATGGGATTCTGAGTCACCCCTTTAAACTCGCTGAGCCCTCTGCCCCAATGTTTGAAGTTTCTGTTGCCTTCCTTTCAGGAAAGGGAATGGCATTTTGACCCTCTGCAATCTTCCAGTGCATCTTCCATTGTCATTTTTCAAAGACCTGTGGCAGGGACTCAGCATCCCGTTTCTCAGTAGCCTGGGATAGAATTAGTCTGGGCCAAATGACCTAAACTTATTTTGAGTGGCCAGGCACTTGTTTACAAACTCTTCAGCCCATCTTGGACCAGCTAAGAGCTACCTCCCTCCCTGGCAAAGTTCATGCACACAGTTCCCTCCCAGGTCTGAAAGGCAGAGACTGCCCCGCCCCCCACACTGGCCACAGGTCCCACCTTCCATTTCAGCCTCTGCCAGAAATCCCCCTGCCCCATCTGCTCTCTGTCCCCTGAAGCTCCTAGCAGCAGGCCTGCCCTTTCTGAACAGAACCAAAAGTTCCTTTCAATTGTCCTCTCTGGCAGCATTCTATTACAGTTGTTTATTCCTTCCGTTACAAAAAGTAGCACAAGCTCATGAAAGAAATGTAGAAAATCCAGGTAGGTAGCAAGATAAAGGGAGGAAAAACAACTTCCTGCCCCATTACCTAAGAACAGGCACAGTTAACATTTCACTACCATAGGGAAGCTATCTTAACAGGTCTCCTGTATCTTTTTTTCTTTTTCTTTTTTTTGAGATGAAGTCTTGCTCTTGTCGCCCAGGCTGGAGTGCAACGGCACGATCTTGGCTCACTGCAGCCTCCACCTCCTGGGTTCAAGCGATTCTCCTGCCTCAGCCTCCAGAGTAGTTGGGATTACAGGTGCCCTGCCACTACTCCAGCTAATTTTTGTATTTTTAGTAGAGATGGGGTTTCGCCATTTTGGCCAGACTGATCTCAAACTCCTGACCTTGTGATCCGACCCCCTCGGCCTCCCAAAGTGCTGGAATTACAGGCATGAGCCACCGCGCCCGGCCAGGTCTCCTGTATCTTTACGTGCCTTCTTTTAAAATTTCCTTTTAGGCCGGGCACGGTGGCTCACGCCTGTAATCCCAGCACTTTGGGAGGCCGAGGAGGGTGGATCATGAGGTCAGGAGATCGAGATCATTCTGGCTAACACAGTGAAACCCCATCTCTACTAAAAATACAAAAAATTAGCTGGGCGTGGTGGCACATGCCTGTAGTCCAAGCTACTCTGAGGCTGAGGCAGGAGAAAGGTGTGAACCCAGGAGGTGGAGCTTGCAGTGAGCCGAGATCACACCACTGCACTCCAGCCCAGGTGACAGAGCGAGACTCTGTCTCAAAAAAAAAAAAAAAAAAAAAAAATTCTTTTAAATCTGAGCTCTAATTATTAGCATTTTGTATACCCTTTGACAAAAGAATTCCACTTCTACAAAATCACCATGAATGTGCACAAAGATTTGATCCACCAGCAACCCAGGCACAAGGGGTCTGTTCTCCAGGGCACCAGCAGGAACAGGTGTAGCTGCAGGGCAAGGATGTTACTGGAAGCAGTTTAGACAAACCCAGAAAATGTCCCTCACTATCATAGCAGTGTTCTTTGGGGGAGAAGGTAGAAATGAGGAATGAAGGGCATATTTTTGCTTTTATTTTATATACTTAAAAAAAAAAAAGAAAAAAAAAGCCAGGGCCAGGTGCAGTGGCTCATGCCTGTAATCCCAGCACATCGGGAGGCCAAGGTGGGAGGCTTGCTTGAGCTCAGGAGCTGAAGACCAGCCTGGGAAACATAGTGAGACTCTGTCACTACAAAAAATTTTTAAAAATTAGGTAGGCATGGTGCATGGTGGTGCAGACCTGTAGTCCAGGTACTTGCAGGCTGAGGCCAAAGGATTGTCTGAGCCCGGGAGGTTAAGGCTTCCATGAGCTGTGATTATGCCACTGCACTACAGCCTGGGTGGCAGAGTAGCTCTTGTCTCAAAACAAAAATAATAATAATAAATACATATGAATAAATAAAAACAAAAAACAACAACAAAACAAAAAAAATGATTTTTGCAGAGATTCTTATCTTAGTTTTCCATTTATGATGTTTCCATATTTTACATAAAGCATATGTTGCTTTTGTAATCCCTGAAATGTAAGATAGTGGTATGGACTAAATTATGTTCATCAAGAAGTTCTAGCTTCATAGGTATTTGTAGGTAAAGTCTTTAAAGAGGTAATTAAGTTAAAATGAGGTCCTCAGGGTGGGCCCTAATCCAGTAGGACTGCTGTCCTTATAAGAAGAGAAGATTAGGTAGGGCCAGGTGCGGTGGCTCATGCCTATAATCCCAGCACTTTGTGAGGCTGAGGCGGGCAGATCACTTGAGGTCAGGAGTTGAGACCAGACTGACCAACCTGGTGAAATCTCATCTCTACTCTACAAAATTAGCCAGGTGTAGTGGCGCATGGCTGTAATCCCAGCTACTTGGGAGGCTAAGGCAGGAGAACCGCTTAAACCCGGGAGGCAGAGGTTGCAGTGTGCTGAGATTGTGCCATTGCACTCCAGCCTGGGCAAAAAAAGCAAAACTGTGCCTCAAAAAAATAAAAGAGAAGAGAAGATTAGGACACAGACATGCAAAAGGGAAAAGTGCGAGAACATAGGGAGAAAATGGCCATCTGCAAGCCAAAGAGAGAGACCTCAGAATAAATCAGCTCTGCGGAAACCTTGATTGTGAACTTCTGGGCTCTAGAATTGTAAGAAGCTAAATGTCTATGGTTTAACCCACCCAGTCTGTGGTACTTTGTTATGGCAGCCTACCAGATTTGTTTGCAAATTACATTGCAAACAAATGCAATGGTCAGGAGTTTGAGACCAGCCTGGACAATATGGTGAAACGCCTGCCTCGGCCTCCCGAAGTGCTTAGGATTACAGGTGTGAGCCACTGCACCTGGCTATCGATCACTTTTTTGTGCGTGGCTAGAATTTGAGCCTCAGCCTGTGGTTCAGGGACCAAGCAGAGGATCCCACAAAGCAAAGAGTGAGGTGTCTCTCCTGCAAGCTGCCACCACCGCAGTCACACCAACAGGCTCAGAAAGCCCTAAGAGCAGTTCTCAGTGAGGAGTGGTGCTGAGTGGAAAGCGTACATCCCCTGTTGGTGGCAGTGGGGAAGAGAAAGTCCGGAGTCAGGGAAGTGGTGGCTCCTGGCCAGAAGAATATTCCAAAGAGCAGACGGCAGAACGTTCCATGTGGTGGCCTCTCAGGGCCCACCATATACCCAGGTGTTGTTCTGACCCTGCGGTGGGTTTCAGATCCCTTTGGAAATCCAATGAAAATAAGGAACCACTCCCTAGAAAGACACACACACACACACTCACATAGATTTTGCACACTAATTCGGGGAGTTTGTGTCCTCCTTGAGCCAACATTCAGGCACCCTAATTTCAAACCTCTGCTCTAGTGAGAACTGTAAAAAAGTAGTTTATGGAACTGTTCGACCTGGCTTCTGCCAGTGCAAAAACTGTTCACTGAGCAGGAAACAAGACGGGACTGAAAGGTAAACAGTCAGATGTAAACAAAGAGAAAGCCAGGAACTTTTACACAAACATTCCCCAAAGTAGGAGGCTGCAGGCTCCATGTGGCTCTGAACACAGCTTTCCTGATAGCAGAGACTGAATGAGGCACAGAACATCTGTTTTGCATAATGTGCTCATTGCAGGGGCAGTCAACAGAACCTGTGGCCCCAGAAATGTTTCCCCTTGAGCTGAAGCTTCTCAGAGAATGGAAAGATAGGTGGAACCACGTTCCAGTGTAGATGAAACTGGCCAATAAGAAAATGAAATTGCGAACATGTATGAGTAAGCCCCAGGGTTTTGTGTGGCCATCTTCAGGGACTCTTGTGTACAGTGACGACATGGTAGGCTTGGGGAGTTCTCCGGGCTCACTCCTACACTCTCTGAACACCAGACTGTAAGTAGTAGAGAAGTAAGGGCTCTTGCCTATATATTGGATTATTGCTTTCTTTTTCTTTTCTTTTCTTTTTTTTTTTTTTTCCTGAGATGGAGTCTTGCTCTGTCGCCAGGCTGGAGTGCAGTGGCGCAATCTTGGCTCGCTGCAACCTCCGCCTCCCGGGTTCACGCCATTCTCCTGCCTCAGCCTCCGGAGTAGCTGGGACTTCAGGCATGCACCACCACACCTGGCTAATTTTTGTATTTTTAGTAGAGACAGGGTTTCATCATGTTGGTCAGACTGGTCTTGATCTCCTGACCTCGTGATCCGCCTGCCTCAGCCTCCCAAAGTGCTGGGACCACAGGCGTGAGCTGCTGGGTATTTTTTGCTTTTTTTTTTGAGACAGAGTCTCGTTGTGTGGCCCAGACTGGAGTGCAGTGGTGCAATCTCGGCTCACTGCAATCTCTGCCTCCCTGGTTCAAGTGATTCTCCTGCTTTCACTTCCCAAGTAGCTGGGATTACAGGCATGTGCCAGCACACCGGCTATTTTTTTTTTTTTTTTTTTTTTTTTTTGTATTTTTAGTAGAGACAGGGTTTCACCATGTTGGTCAGGCTGGTCTTGAACTCCTGACCTCAGGCAATCCACCTGCCTCGGCCTCCCAAAGTACTGGGATTACAGGCATGAGCCACTGTGCCCAGTCTTACTTTGGATTATTGGAAAAAATAATTTACAAGAATGTGGCCCAGTTACAGTGGCCCGTAATCATGCCTGTAATCCCAGAACCTTAGAGGCTGAGGCAGGAGGATTGCTTGAGCCCAGGAGTTTGAGATCAGACTGGGCAAGAAAAAAAAAAGAAAAGGAATGTTCATTGTAGGCCTATTTATACCAGTGAAAAATTGCTCCAAATAGCAGATGGCTTAAATAAATTATGGCGGACTGTTTGTGTGTGGGTTTTTGTTTGTTTGTTGTGAGGCAGGTTCTTGCTCTGTTGCCCAGACTGGAGCACAGTGGTGCAACCATGGCTCACTGCAGCCTTGAACTCCTGGCATCAAGTGATCCTCCTGCCTCAGCTTCTGGGGTAGCTAGGACTATGGATGTGTACCACCGCATGATGTGAGCCATCATGCCTAGTCAGTGCATTATTTGATAGACTTAACCATTTAAAATGATAGTGCAGAACATCATGCAGACAGACATCTTCTTCCCTCTCCTGGTCTCAAGCCACAGGGTCATTTTTTCTTTGATCTTTCCAAAGTCACCCTTCTTAAGCATGAGATGTGGGTGGCCACGTCCAGCTTCTCCCTCCCCGGTGCTTTATTTATTTTTTTAGAGACAGAATCTTGCTCTGTCATGCAGGCTGGAGTGTGTGATCATGGCTCACTGCAGCTCAAGAGATCTTCCTGCCTCGGCCTCCTAAAGCACTGGGGTTACAGGCATGAGACACTGTGCCTGGCCTCCCTGAAGATATGAGGTGATGTGGTTGCTGTCTCCCAAGTTTTCACTCCATATAAGTTCAAATCCCATCTGTGGCACCTACTGGGCAAGATCCTTTAGTCTCTCTTACCTTCAGTTTCTCCTCTGTGAAACAGCATAACAAGCAGCTTTTTTTTTTTTTTTCCGAGACAGAGTCTCACTCTTGCCCAGCCTGGAGTGCAGTGGTGTGATCTCGGTTCACTGCAATCTCTGCCTCCTGGGTTCAAGCAATTCTCCTGCCTGAACCTCCTGAGTAGATGGGATTACAGGCATGTGCCACCATGCCAGGCTAATTTTTGTATTTTTAGTAGAGATGGGGTTTCACCATGTTGGCCAGGTTGGTCTTGAACTCCTGACCTCAAGTAGTCTACTTGCCTCGGCCTCCCAAAGTGCGGGGATTACAGGTGTGAGCCACTGCGCCCAGCTGCAAGTAGCTTTTTGATGACCTCCTATGGGAGATGAGATTTGTGAAGCTGACAGCATAGCACAGTTGTTAGGACACCAGACTGTGGTCCCTCAGTTGGTGGCTCAGATTCCAGCTCAGCCATTTTCTTTCTGGGTGGCAATGGGCAAAGTGCTGAAGCACTTTCTGTGTAAATTTTCTCATTTATAAAATGAGGATAACAAAAGCATAGTTGTGAGGACTAACACATCTGAAGCACTTAGCCGCATCTGATAGGGTAGTCATCAGCCACAGTACCTACTGAGCACTTGAAATGTGGCTTGTCTCTCCCAGCTACTCAGGAGGCTGAGGCAAGAATTGCTTGAACCTGGGAGGCGGAGGTTGCAGTGAGCTGAGATCACGACAGTGCGAGACTCCATCTCAAAAAAAAAAAAGAAAGAAAGAAAGAAATGTGGTTTGTCTAAACTGAGATGTGCCCTGCATGGTGCTCACGCCTATAATCCCAACACTTTGGGAGGCTGAGTGGGGAGGCCAGGCACAGTGGCTCACACCTGTAATCCCAACACTTTGAGAAACTGAGGCGGGAGGATCGCTTGAACCCAGGAGTTTGCGACCAGCCTGGGCAACATGGTGAGACCCTGTCTCTAAAAAAAAAAAAAAAAAATTAAAAATTAGCCTGGTGTGGTGGCATGTGCCTGTAGTCCCAGCTACTCCGGAGGCTGAGGCAGGAGGATCGCTTGAGTTTGGAAGGTCAAAGCTGCAGTGAACCATGATTGTGCCACTGCACTCCAGCCAGGGTGACAGAGCGAGACCCTGTCTCAAAAGAAACAAAACAAACAAAAAAACCCTGAAATGTGATGTATGCATAAATTCACATTGGATTTTGAAGACTTCATACAAAAAAGGTCAAGTGCAACAGCTCATATCTATAATCCCAGCACTTTGGGAGGCTGAGGTGGGTGGATTGTTTGAGCCCAGGAGTTTGAGACCAACCTGGGCAACATCGTGAAACCCCATCTTTACAAAAAAATACAAAACATTATCAGGGCGTGGTGGTATGTGCCTATAGTCCCAACTACTCAGGAGGCTGAGGTGGAAGGATCACCTGAGCCCAGGGGAGGTCAAGGCTGTAGTGAGTTGTGATCATGCCACCGCTCTCCAGCCTAGGCAACAGAGTGAGACCCTGTCTCAAAAAAAAAAAAAAAAAAAAAAAAAGTAAAATCACTCACTAATTGTTGATTATATTGGGTTAAATAGAATATATTATTTGTTTTCTTGTTTTTGAGATGGAGTCTCACTCTGTTGCCCAGGCTGGAGCATGGTGGCACCATCTTGGCTCACTGCAACATCTGCCTCCTGAGTTCAAGTGGTTCTTCTGCCTCAGCCTCCTGAGTAGCTGGGATTACAGGTGCGTGCCATCATGCCTGGCTAATTTTTGTATTTTTAGTAGAGACAGGTTTCCCCATATTGGCCAGGCTGGTCTTGAACTTCTGACCTCAAGTGATCTGCCTGCCTCAGCCTCCCAAACTGCTGGGAGGACAAGAGTGAGCCACCACACCTAGTCTAAATAGAATATATTATTACAAATAATTTCACCAGTGGGTTTTTTGTTTTCCCTTTTAAAAATGCAGCTGCTAGAGTTTTTAAAACTGTGATCTTTTCTGCCATGGTGCAAAGTAAATTAATAAATTAAAAAACAACTACTAAGCCAGGCACAGTGGCTTATGCTTGCAATCTCAGCAGTTTGGGAGGCTAAGGCAGGCGGATCACCCAAGGTCAGGAGTTCGAGACCAGCCTGACCAACATGGTGAAACCCTGTCTCTACTAAAAATACAAAAATTAGCTAGGCGTGGTGGTGTGTGCCTGTAATCTCAGCTACTCCTGAGGCTGAGGCAGGAGAATTGCTTGAACCTGGGACACGGAGGTTGTAGTGAGCCAAGATCTTACCACTGCACTGCAGCCTAGATAACAGAGTGAGACTCCATCTCAAAAACAAAACAAAACAAAACAAAACAAAACAAAACAAAAGGCCGGACACGGTGGCTCACGCCTGTAATCCTAGCACTTTGGGAGGCCGAGGTGGGCGGATCACCTGAGGTCGGGAGTTCGAGACCAGCCTGACCAACATGGAGAAACCCCATCTCTACTAAAAATACAAAATTAGCCGGGCATGGTGGCGAATGCCTGTAATCCCAGCTACTCAGGAGGTTCAGGCAGAAGAATTGCTTGAACCCAGGAGGCACAGATTGCAGTGAACTGAGATCATACCACTGCACTCCAGGCTGGGCAACAGAGTGAGACTCTGTCTCAGAAAAAAAAAAAAAAAAAAAAAAAAAAAAAAGCTGCTGAGGCAAGGGAATCCCTTGAACCCAGGAAGCAGAGGCTGCAGTGAGCCAAAATCACACTATTGCACTCCAGCCTGGGCAACTAGAGTGAAACTCCGTCTCAAAAAAACACCCAAAACCAAACAGCAACAACAACAAAACTACCTAGGTAGCTTGCATTATGTGTTTATTGGACAGCAGCTGCTTAGAACAAGCCTGGTGTAGAGTAAGTCAGTGTAATTGAAAGCTGCTGTCAGTGTTTGGTGCCTGACATATGGTAAGTGCTTATTGAATAGCAGTTTTTTGGTTTTTGTTTTGTTTTGAAATGGAGTCTAGTTCTGTCACCCAGGCTGGAGTGCGGTGGTGCGATCTCAGCTCACTGCAACCTCCGCCTCCCAGGTTCAAGTGATTCTCATGCCTCAGCCTCCTGAGTAGCTGGGATTACAGGTGCGCCCCACCATGCCTGGCTAATTTTTTTGTATTTTTAGTAGAGACCGGGTTTCACCATGTTGGCCAGGCTGGTCTCAAACTACTGAGCTCAGGCAATCTGCCTGCCTCAAACTCCCAAAGTGCTAGGATTATGAGCGTGAGTCACCATAGCCTGGCCTGTTTTTTTCTTTTTTGTGTGACAGGGCCTCACTTTGTCATCCAGGCTGAATGAGTGTAGTGGTGTGATGTCAGCTCACTGCAGCCTAGATGTCCTGGGCTCACACAGTCCTCTCACCTCAGCCTTCTGAATGGCTCTGACTATAGGCATACACCACCATGCCCTGCTAATTTAAAAAAAAGTGTTTTTTAGAGACACGGTCTTGCTATGTTGTCCCGGCTGGTCGCGAACTCTTGGGTGCAAGCGATCCTCCTGCCTCAGCTACCTAAAGTGTTGGGATTACAGGTGAGAGCCACTATGCCTGGCCTTGAATGGCAGTTTTGAAGACTTTTCTCCATCCCCTCTCTTGCCTCTCTGCCTTGGCAATCTAACCTGGAAAGCATTGTCTGTTTCCTTCCCAGCTTGTTCTATTCACTGGCAGTGAGAGCCCCGTCTTTCCTTTTATCCTCCCAACTCCCAGTGCCTCTCCAGGGGTGCCCAGCCCCCCCAGTGAATTTCCATGCTGGTGGGACTTTCTGAGTGTCCCGTTTCCCATCACCTCCCCTCTCCCACCAGCTCTGGGCCCAAGCACCTCTGTGTTCCCCCGGAGTCCACCCACCAGGGGTGTGGTGATCACTCTTGCCATCGTCACTCTCGGGTTTTCTCCTTAGGCCCTGCACTCTGAGGCTTGATCTGTGATGCTGGGAGAGATGGGACGCTGCCAGAAGGGGCTACTGGCAGGCTGCCAAGAGGCTGCCCACAGAGGCCTTTGCCCTGACAAATTCACCCCTGGGGCCCTGAGTCTGCCCTCAGCCTGGCAGCTGGTAGAGAGGAGATCCAGGTCCCAGCTGTGGACTCAGACGAATCAATTGCTCGGGAGGCCAATATATACACCAGATGGTAAGTTTTCCATGCATTTAGCAGGGTGAGACCAGTTTTTGTTTAGGCAAATATCTTGATCAGCCACTTTTGTTGAGGAAGGGGAGGTGCTAAGGACATAGTTGAAGGGAGATGTTTAAACACAGGAGGAATCAAACAGCTTTACAGAGAACGTTAACCGGAACTTGGGGGTGAGAGACCCCAAAAGAGAAGAAGAGACGGAAGGATGGTCATAGAAATGAAGGAGGGAGGACGGGGGCAGAAAACAAAATGGCAAGGTCAGAGCCTGGGGGGTATGTGTCCAGTGAGAATTTCACAGTGGCGGGGACACCAAACGGCTTTTTTTTTTTTTTTTTTGAGACTCTTTTTGCCCAGGCTGGAGTGCAATGGCGTGATCTTGGCTCACTGCAACCTCCACCTCTGGGTTCAAGTGATTCTCCTACCTCAGCACCCCCAAGTAGCTGGGACTACAGGCACACGCCACCACGCCTGGCTCATTTTTTTATTTTTAGTAGAGACGGGGTTTCACCATGTTGGCCAGGCTGGTCTCAAACTCTTGTCGTTGTGTTCCGCCTGCCTCAGCCTCCCAAAGTGCTGGGATTACAGGCATGAGCCACTATACCCGGACTCAAAGGACTTTTATGAACAGGATCTATACTATTCTTTTTGAAATGGTTTGTTTTCCTACTAAGTACATCCCTCTATTGACCAAGCCTTCAGTAAAAGCTGTATCTCATGTGACAAGAACGCATAGAAAGGCCGGGCATGGTGGCTGACATCTGTAATCCCAGCACTTTCCCTTTGGGAGGCTGAGGTGGGCGGATCACCTGAGGTCAGGAATTTGAGACCAGCCTGGCCAACATGGTGAAACCCCATCTCCATTAAAAATACAAAAAAGCCAGGCGCGGTGGCTCATGCCTGTAATCCCAGCACTTTGGGAGGCTGAGGTGGGTGGATCAGGAGGTCAAAAGTTCGAGACCAGCCCGACCAACATGGTGAAACCCTGTCTCTACTAGAAATACAAAAATTAGCTGGGTATGGTGGCGGGTGCCTGTAGTCCCAGCTACTCGGGAGGCTGAGGCAGGAGAATTGCTTGAACCTGGGAGGTGGAGGTTATAGTGAGCTGAGATCACTTCACTGCACTCCAGACCGGGGGACAGAACAAGACTCTGTCTCATTAAAAAAAATAAAAAGAAAGAAAGAAAAAGAAAAGGAAAGAAAAAAAAAAAAAGAAAGCATAGAAAGAGGGCTTTTTTTTTTTTTTTTTTTCCCTAGGCTGGGCACAGAGCAGAGGGACATCACCAGGAAGTGACAGGCAGGGACTCAGGAGGTCAACACTGCAGGCCAGGGGCCAGGGGGACTGGAAAGCCCTCTAGAACCCTGGAAGCAGTGGGGAGGATGTCAGGGGCCCGACTGCCATGGGATAGGAGTAGGAGGAGATTCAATTTAGAGCTCAAAGGCTAAGGCCACCCAAGCTGTGCAACTGGGCCCAGCCCCGGCAGCTGTCATGCTCTGGCACTTTGTCCCTACCTGATCTTACCTTATGGCCAAACCAGCGTAAAAAACAGGCCTGCGAGGAGGGCCTGGCAGGACTGTGTCTTGCCAAGGAGTGATCTGGGGCTGCACATAAGGATTGGCCCTGGCCGGGCGCGGTGGCTCAAGCCTGTAATCCCAGCACTTTGGGAGGCCGAGACGGGTGGATCACGAGGTCAGGAGATCGAGACCATCCTGGCTAACATGGCGAAACCCCGTCTCTACTAAAAATACAAAAAAAAAAAAACAAAAAAAAACTAGCCGGGCGACATGGCGGGCGCCTGTAGTCCCAGCTACTCGGGAGGCTGAGGCAGGAGAATGGCGTGAACCCGGGAGTTGGAGCTTGCAGTGAGCTGAGATCCGGCCACTGCACTCCAGCCTGGGTGGCGGAGTGAAACCCCGGCATAAAAAAAAAAAAAAAAAAAGAACAAAGGATTGGCCCTGGCTGTGGTGTGGGGCTCCGCCTACTGCTCCTCCCCAGGTAGACACTGCCACCTTCTGGCTCTCCCTCAACTGGCTGCCGGCACCCGCCGCCTCCACACCTCCTTCAAGACACCTCCTTCTGTTTCCTCCTTCAAAACAGAAAATTCTGTTTCTCTCAACCAAGAAACAGAATTGTAGAGGTTTCCTTTACCTGCTTACAATCCTGTCTTTCTGGGCTCCCATAAGGTCACTTGAATTAGAGTCCAGGTGATCCCAACCTTTAAAAATAACTTTAAAAAACAATCTTTTGAGAGTACCTCTTAAGTGTTCTCATTTTTTTTTTTTAAAAAAAGGGTAACAAGGGTAACTATGGGAGGTGATGAATGTGTTAATTAATTTGATTGTGATAATCATTTCACGTGTCCATATACCAAATCATCACGTTGTATGCTTTTAATATATATAATTTTATTTGTCAATTGTATCTCAACAAAGCAGAAAAATCCACCCCAGGCTTTTGGTCTCCTCCCACTGATGGCTTCCCACAACTGTCACTGCCTCATTTTTCAGTTGATTAGGAGCAGGGCCCCACTGTGGGGTGTCACTGTCACTGGTATGAAGGTATTTGAGGCTACAGACACTGTTCCTGCTCGTTCCCCCTTGGTTTTTGTTGGCTTGTTTGCTGGTTGGTGGGGTGTTTTTCTTTTTGTCTTTTTTTTTTTTTTGAGACAGAGTCTCGCTCTGTCGCCCAGGCTGAAGTGCAGTGGCCAGATCTCAGCTCATTGCAAGCTCCGCCTCCTAGGTTTATGCCATTCTCCTGCCTCAGCCTCCCGAGTAGCTGGGACTACAGGCGCCCGCCACCTCGCCCGGCTAGTTTTTTTGTATTTTTTTAGTAAAGATGGGGTTTCACTATGTTAGCCAGGATGGTCTCGATCTCCTGACCTCGTGATCCACCCATCTCGGCCTCCCAAAGTGCTGGGATTACAGACTTGAGCCACCGCGCCCAGCTGTCATCTTTTTTTTTTTTGAGATGGAGTCTTGCTCTGTCACCCAAGCTGGAGTGCAATGGTGTGATCTCGGCTCACTGCAACCTCTGCCTCCTGGGTTCAAACGATTCTCCTGCCTCAGTCTCCTGAGTAGCTGGGATTATAGGCACCCACCACCATACTCGGCTAATTTTTGTATTTTTAGTAGAGACTGAGTTTCACCGTGTTGGCCAGACTGGTCTCAAACTCTTGACCTCGTGATCTGCCCACCTCGGCCTCCCAAAGTGCTGGGATTACAGGTGTGTGCCACCGCACCCGGCAGGTGGGGTGTTTTTTGCTGGGACTCCCCGGGCCTCTCCACTACTGTGCTCTGCTGCAGGCAGGTTTACTGGGATTCTTATAATCAGTTTCTTGAGTTTATCAAGGGGTTTGTCTCCCTCCACAGCAACAGTTTGTTAATTTTCTCTCTCTCCTTACCTGAATGCAGGGAAATGCCTTCCTGCCTTTCCTCCTGAGAACCACTCTAGCTTGGCCAAAAGTCCTTTGTTTTGGTCTTTCCAAGTCAGTGCTGAAACCCAAGCTTTCTCCACCAAAGGGAGTCCCAGCTCTTCACCTCCCAAATCGTCCCATTCCCAAGTCCCAAACGGGGAAGAGAGCTTGGGCGACTATGGAGATTGGAGTCTTGCCTTAGTCCCCAAGGACCAGGTCCTTGTCCAGGGAAGCCCTTGGTCCTTGTGGAATCTGCAGGGGTGGGGGTGGGGCGGCTGCTGAAGAGACCTCCGGGTGACGTTCCCCGAGACAGTGGAAACTCACATGGCCCAGCTGTTCATCCTCCATGGGCTCCACTTCCCACCCATCCCTGGCTTGCAGATCCTCTTACCACGGCATGTTTCCTTCCCTCCCCTCCTCAGAGTTGGCTGACTCATTAGGCACTTCCCACAATCCAGTTCCTTCATCCCCCCGCCGCCCCTGCCACAAGCTTCCTGTTGGAGTCTGGAGGACCTCAAAGATTTCCAAAGAGGCCAGCCCTTGGGAGGCCGAGGACTTCACAGCCCAAGGGGAGAGCAAGTCGTCCAGCCGCTGAGACCCACTCAGACCACGAACAGGGCAGGTGCTCAGAGGGCTCACCCTCTCGTCCACCCCAAACTGGCTGTCGGACATTGTAGTGTTGACCCAGAGAAAGAAGCTGAGGCAAAATCAATATACAGGGTTAATTTGGGCCAAGAGTGAGGACAGACATTGGGGACACACTTCAAGTTGCCTTGGGGTATGCTCTGTGTTCGGCTTTTGTTACAAGCAGGCCTTTAAAGGCAAAGGGGGACGAGGAGTGGGTGATTCAATAATGTTCTTATTAGTTTGCAGCAATAACATTGGCTTGTGATTGGCTAGGCATTATTGAGCTATAGGGTATGAGTTACGGTGTCTGGAATATGGCGTTTTATGGCTACGTGGTATCAGTCTAGAGCCCACATAGCAAGTGGCTTCAAGAGGTAATTATTTAGCTTGGTGGTCAGGGGTGGGGTGAGATGTGACTGCTGTCATTTGCTGTTGCATTTCTTTTTTGAGACAGAGTCTCACTCTGTTGCCCAGGCTGGAGTGCAGTGGTGCAGTCTTGGCTCAAGCGATTCTTCTGCCTCAGCCTCCTGAGTAGTTGGGATTACAGGTGTGTGCACCACTACACCCAGCTAATTTTTTTTTTGAGACAGAGTCTTGTTCTGTCACCCAAGCTGGAGTGCAGTGGTACGATCTCGGCTCACTGCAAACTTTGCCTCCTGGGTTCAAGTGATTCTCCTGCCTCAGCCTCCTGAGTAGCTGGGATTACACATGCACACCACCCTGCATGGCTAATTTTTTGTATTTTTACTAGAGATGGGGTTTCGCCATTTTGGTCAGGCTGGTCTTGAACTCCTGACCTTGTGATCTGCCCACCTGGGCCTCCCAAAATGCTGGGATTACAGGTGTGAGCCGCTGCACCCAACCCGCTGTCACATTTCAATGCCTCTCTGGGCCTGATAACGAAAGGGGGACTTGCATTCTTCTTTTTTTTTTCAGATGGAGTCTCATTCTGTCACCCAGGCTGGAGAGCAATAGCGTGATCTCGGCTCACTGCAACCTCTGCCTCCTGGGTTCAAGCCATTCTTCTGCCTCAGCCTCCCGAGTAGCTGGGATTACAGGCACCTGCCACCATGCCCAGCTAATTTTGTGTATTTTTAGTAGAGACAGGGTTTCACTATGTTGGCCAGGCTGGTCTCAAACTCCTGACCTTGTGATCCACCCGCCTCGGCCTCCCAAAGTGCTGGTATTACAGGCGTGAGCCATCGTGCCCGGCCTGGGACTTGCATTCTTCAGATAAAGTTTTTTATTGTTGTTGTTTTGTTTTTGAGATGGGATCTCACTCTGCTGCCCAAGTTGGAGTGCAGTGGCACGATCCCGACTCACTGCAGTCTCAAACTCCTGGGCTCAAGTGATCCTCCTACCTCAGTCTTCTGAGTAGCTAGGACTACTGGTGTGCACTATGCCAGTTACTTTTTATTTATTGTAGAGATGGGGTCTTGTTATGTTGCCTAAGCTGGTCTCGAACCCCTAGGCTCAAGTGATTCTCCTGCCTCAGCCTCCCAAAGTTTTGGGACTACAGGCGTGAGTCACCACACCTAGCCAACACAACACTTCTCATGCCAAATGTTTGGGCTTTTTTTTTTTTTCTCCATACGCCAAGTAATTCTGCAGCAGACACCAGTTGGGATTCCTATAATTCAATTCAATTCTGACATGGTCTACCTGGAGATACAGGGGGTGAGCCCTGGAAAGGTCCTGAGCACAGGAGTGTTGAGAATAGGCCCCCAAAATCTGTCTGTAAACTGGCCCCAAAACGGGCCATAAATAAAATCTGCAGCACTGTGACATGTTCATGATGGCCATGACGCCCACGCTGGAAGGTTGTGGGTTTACCGGAATGAGGGCGAGGAACACCTGGTCCGCCCAGGGCAGAAAACCGCTTAAAGGTGTTCCTAAACCACAAACAACAGCATGAGCAATCTGTGCCTTAAGGACATGCTCCTGCTGCCGAGAGCAGCAGAGCCCATCCCTTTGTTTCAGCCCATCTCTTTGTTTCCCATAAGGAATACTTTTAATCTGTAATCTATAGAAATAATGCTTATCACTGGCTTGCTGTCAATAAATACGTGGGCAAATCTCTGTTCGGGGCTCTCAGCTCTGAAGGCTGTGAGACCCCTGATTTTCTGTGTGTGTGTCTTTAATTCCTCTAAGGCCACTGGGTTAGGGTCTCCCCGGCTGAGCTGGTCTCAGCACAGGAGTTTCCATCTCTGTGGAGTTGGGGTGCACCACCCTCCCAGCGCATGGAAGTCTTCTTGTTCACCCATCTGGAAGCTCTCTGAACACTGTCCTTTTGGGTTTTGTGGGTGATTCCTAGTCATGATCGATTACATCATTGGCCAAACCAAGTATGTTTATCTTTTTTTTTTGAGACAGGGTCTGGCCCTGTTACTCAAGCTGGAGTATAGTGGTGTGATCTCTGCTCACTGCAACCTCCACCTCCCAGGGTCAAGTGATTCTGTATTGTTAGTAGAGGCGTGTTTTTGCCATGTTGTCCAGGCTGGTCTAGAACTCCTGAGCTCAGGCAATCCACCTGCCTCAGCCTCCCAAAGTGCTAGGATTATAGGCGTGAGCCACCGTGCCCAGCCATCCTGTTTTATTTTCTTCTTGCATGTATCCTTTTCTGAAGCTTGAGCTCCAGGGCCCCTTCACTTGCACAGGCCCCTTCCGAGGGTCCGTACCTAATTCTGTATGACTTTCTTAAAAAGGACTCCCTTGTCCTGCCAATCCTACCAAAAGCTTCAGACTCCATAAAATCTAAATCTATGTGTACCTAGAGCAGAGGACTAGGCTGCAATTAGTACATCCTGTGCCTGCCTCTGGCAGAAAGACAAACTCAGCATTTCTCCTGCCAGGCCGCTTCTACAGGCCGTTGCTCTCCCCACCTCTTCAGGCCTGAGTGCCGAGAGGCAGCCTGGCCCAAGAGTCTTTGTGACTGCCCTGCTAACAGTGCCCTGGATTGGCAGGGAGGGGGTATCAAAACTCTAAGAGCTGCCGTGTGTACTTCTCTTTTCTGGATACCTTCCACCTTGACTCTGTCAAACAGACATAAACATTCTCAATCAGCAACCACCCCACTCTAAACTACTCAGAAAAGAGGTTGAAAAACCAACAAGACTTCTGCAGAATCTCTTCCCTTTCCAATCTGCAAAGCTAACCCTTACCTCTATCCCCTACCCCACCTCTTACCAGCCTGGGCAAATACAGTCAGCCCTCTGTATCTGTGGGTGCCGTATCTGTCACACATGTCCATGTGAAAAGAGTCCACCAACAGGCTTTGTGTGAGCAACAAGGATGTTTATTTCACCTGGGTGCAGGTGGGCTGAGTCCAAAAAAGGAATCAGCAAAGCGTGGTGGGATTATCATTAGTTCTTATAGGTTTAGGATAGATAGGCATACAAAGTACCTTCTTAATGGCGGGGGAGATTATTACAAAGTACCTTCTTAAGGGCAGGGGAGAACATATCATATCAGTTAGGGTGGCACAGGAACAAATCACAATGGTGGAATGTCATCAGTGAAGGCTATTTTCACTTCTTTTTTGGATCTTCAGTTGCTTCAGGCCATCTGGATGCATACCTTCCGGTCACAGGGGATACGATGGCTTAGCTTGGGCTCAGAGGCCTGACATTCCTGTCTTCTTATATTAATAAGAGAAACAAAACAACATAATGGTGAAGTGTTGGGGTGGCAAACATTTTTTTGGAGTGGTATAGAGAGACAATGGGCGATGTTTCTCAGGGCTGCTTTGAGTGGGATTAGGGGCAGCGTGGGAACCTAGAGTGGGAGATATTAAATTGAAGAAAGATTTTGGGGTAAGGGATGATACTGTGGGGTTGTTAGAAGGAACATTTGTCATATAGAATGATTGGTGATGGCCTGGATGCGGTTTTTTATGAATTGAGAAACTAAACGGAAGGCACAAGGTCTGAATAAGAGAAGGAGAAAAACAGGTATTAAAGGACTAAGAATTGGGAGGAGCCAGGACATCCAATTAGAGAGTGCCCAAGGGGGTTCAGCATAATTGGTTGGTTGGCAAGTTTTGGGGATCTATCCTTGAGTTTTTTTATGTTATCATACCAGGCCAGATTGATTTAGGTAAAAAAAACACTGTTTATTTAAAACAGTGAACCCCCATGAAAAGACATGGAGTCTTTTTTTTTTCTTTCTAAGCAGTGAGTAAGTCAAGGCCTCAGCAATGATTTTGGAGAAAAGAGAAATGCAAAGCCAGCAATTGTTTGTTAAAGAAGGATTAGAAACAGCTAGGAGAGAGTGACTGAGATTGATAGTGTGGTGGAGATAGCTGGGGAGAGGTAGAGGGTGGCATAAGAACAGGAATGAGAATAACAGTGAGTATAAAAGTAAAGAATAGGACTTCATCAGGGTGAAAGTATTAGAGTGTACCCTGTCAGCAAAATTATCCACTTTAAGAGAGACTTAAGGGTGGGGGTTTGAGGTAAAACCAGGAGATATCAGTTATGATGGTTTGAAGGAAAAATGTAAACCGGCGGTGTAAACAAGGGCAGGGTATTTACCAGTAGGATATTTACCAGGGTATTTACCAGTAGTTGAGTATTTACTCCTAGTATGACTAGACATAAGATAGTAGGGATGACAAGTTTTTGCAGTGCAGTTCAAGTTGGGCTGGTGTCTGGAATGAGACTGGAGCCTAATAAAAAGGACTGTCCATACAGGAGCTTAAATGGGCTGTGCTAGCATCCTGAGGACAGGCTCTAATTCTGAGAAGAGCAAGAGGTAAAAGTACTGTCCAGTCCTTTCTAAGTTGGAGGCTGAGCTTGGTGAGGTGTGTCTTTAAAAGACCATTAGTCCGTTTTACCTTTCCTGAAGATTGAGGACGGTAAGGGGTATGAAGGTTTTACTGAATACCAACAGCCTGAGAAACTGCTTGGTGATTTGACTAATAAAGGCCGGTCCGTTATCAGACTGTATAGAGGTGGGAAGGCTAAACCGAGGAATTAAGTCTGACAGAAGGGAAGAAATGACTGTGGTGGTCTTCTGAGACCCTGTGGGAAAGGCCCCTACCTATCCAGTGAAAGTGTCTACCCAGACCAAGAGGTATTTTGCTTTCCTGACTCAGGGCATGTGAGTAAAGTCAGTTTGCCAGTCCTGGGCAGGGGCAAATTCCCGAGCTTGATGTGTAGGAAAGGGAGGAGGCCTGAACAATCCCTGAGGGGTAGCAGAATAGCAGATGGAACACTGAGAAGTGATTTCCTTGAGGATAGATTTTCACGATGGAAAGGAAATGAGAGGTTCTAAGAGGCGGGCTAGCGGCTTGTAATCTATATGGAAGAGGTTATGAAATGACCACAGAATAGAATGGGCCTGTGAGACTGGAAGGAGATATTTTCCTTGGTCCAAGAACCATTTGCCTTGTGTGGGGAGAGATTGACAGGTGGAAGTTTCAGTGGGAGAGTAGATGGGAGTGACCAATGAGAAGGAGAAAAACTGGCCATGAGGGACAAAAGTTGGAACACTAGCTGCTGCTTTAGCTATCTTATCAGCATAAGTGTTGCCCTGAGCAATGGGATCTGATGCCTTATGATGGCTCTTGCAGTGAATGACACCAGCTTCCTTTGGAAGTAAAGCGGCCTTGAGAAGAGTTTTTATTAAAGAAGCATTAATGATTCCTTGCATAGCAGGGAAACCTTTTTCAGTCCATACAACAGCACGGTGGTGCAGGATATGGAAGCATATTTAGAGTCAGTATAAATATTGACGTGTAGTCCCTTTGCAAGAGTGAGGGCTCAAGTTAAGGCAATGAGTTCGGCTTGCTGAGACGTAGTGGAGGAAGGCAGAGTGGTAGCCTCAATGATAGATGTGGAAGACACTATAGCATAGCCTGCCTTTGCTGGTGAGTGGCAATTAGGCCTGGCGGAACTGTCATCGATAAACCAAGTGTGATCAGGGTGAGGAACAGGAAAGAAGGAAATATGGGGAAATGGAGTGAATGTCAGGTTTATCAGAGAGATACATTCATGGGGGTCAGGTGTGGTATCAGGAATAATGTGGGGGCTAGCCTAAAACAGTAAGGTCAAGTCGTTTGGACAGAAAGGCTACAGGGCACAGTCCCGGCTCTTGTGTAAGAATTCCGATTGCACAGCCCCGCACTTTGGCTGTGTATAATGAAAATGGGTTGGGATGAGTGAGGGAAAGCTAGTGTGGGAACAGATTTTAGGGCTGTTTTTAAGGAATGGAAAGAGAAGTGGGGAAAGGATTTAGGATCTATGGGGTCAGCTAGGTTTTCTTTTGTGAGTTTATATAATGGTTTTATTAGGATGGCAAAACCAGGTATTTAAAGGTGAAAGTATTTAACCATGCCCAGGAAGGAAAGGAGTTGTTGTTTTGTAGAAGGGGTTGGGGTTTGGAAGATTAGTCAGACACAATTAGCAGGGAGAGCAGGTGTGTTTTCTTTTCTTTTCTTTTTTTTTTTGAGATGGAGTCTCGCTGTGTCGCCCAGGCTGGAGTGCAGTGGCGTGATCTCGGCTCACTGCAGGCTCCGCCTCCTGGGTTCACGCCGTTCTCCTGCCTCAGCCTCCAGAGTAGCTAGGACTACAGGCGCCCGCCACCATGCCCGGCTAGTTTTTTTGTATTTTTAGTAGAGACGGGGTTTCACCACGTTAGCCAGGATGGCCTCGATCTCCTGACCTCGTGATCCACCTGCCTCGGCCTCCCAAAGTGCTGGGATTACAGGCTTGAGCCACCGCGCCCGGCCGAGCAGGTGTGTTTTCATGAAGAATTATGCCGAGATAGATAACGGATGAGGAAGAACTTTGGGCTTGACTGAAGTAATGGGGGCTGTCTGTGAAGCCTTGCGGCAGTACAGCCCGGGTAGTTTGCTAAGCCTGATGGGTGTCAGGGTCAGTCCAAGTGAAAGTGAAGAGAGGCTGGGATGAAGGATGCAAAGGAATAGTAAAGAAAGCATGTTTTGAGATCCAGAACAGAATAATGGCTTATGGAGGGAGGTATTGAGGATAGGAGAGTTTGGCACCACGGGGTGGATAGGCAAGACAATTTGGCTGATAAGGTGCAGATCCTGAACTAACTTGTAAGACTTGTCCGATTTTTGAACAGGTAAAATGGGGGAATTGTAAGGAGAGTTTATAGGCTTTAAAAGGCCATGCTGTAACAGGTGAGTGACAACAGGCTTTAATCCTTTTAAAGCATGCTGTGGGATGGGATATTGGTGTTGAGCGGGGTAAGGGTGATTAGGTTTTAATGGAATGGTAAGGGGTGAATGATCGGTCGCCAAGGACGGAGTAGAGGTGTCCTATACTTGTGGGTTAAGGTGGGGAGATACAAGGGGAGGATGCGAAGGAGGCTTTCAACTGGGGAAAAGGGCAGCAATGAGGTGTGGCTGTAGCCTAGGAATAGACAGGGAAGCAGATAATTTAGTTACAATGTCTTGACCTAATAAGGGAGCTGGGCAGGGGGGGATAACTAAAAAGGAGTGCATAAAAGAATGTTGTCCAAGTTGACACCAGAGTGGGGGAGTTTTAAGGGGTTTTGAAGCCTGGCCGTCAGTACCCACAACAGTTATGGAGGCAGGGGAAACAGGTCCTTGAAAAGAAGACAATGTGGGGTGGGTAGCCTCCGTATTGATTAAGAAGGGGATGGACTTACCTCCACTGTAAGAGTTACCCAAAGAATCTGTGATGATCCAGGAGGCTTCCGAGGCAATTGAGCAGCATCAGTCTTCAGCCGCTAAGCCAAGAAGATCTGGGAAGGAGTCAGTCAGAGAGCCTTGGGCCAGAACTTTTGGGGCTCTAAGAGTGGCTGCCGGGTAAGCTGGGCAGTCTGATTTCCAGCAGGTCCCTGCACAGATGGGACATGGCTTGGGAGGAATCCCAGGCTGTGGGCATTCCTTGGCCCAGTGGCCAGATTTCTGGCACTTGAAGCAAGGTCCTGATGGAGAAGGTCCTGTAGGAATGCTTGACTGCTGTGGCTTAGGCATGTATGGCTTAGGCATTTTGAAGTTCTTGTGTGCTGGAGATGTGGCTAGGGTTTCTCTCACAGTGGAGGCAAGGAATTGCAGCTCAGAAATATGTCGCTACTTGGCTGCCTCTATTCTATTGTTGTACACCTTTAAGGCGAGGTTAATTAAGTCCTGTTGTGGGGTTTGAGGGCCAGAATCTAATTTTTGGAGCTTTATTTAATGTCGGGAGTGGATTGGGTAATAAAATGCATATTGAGAATAAGACAGCTTTCTGACCCTTCAAGGTCTAGGACTGTAAAGCATCTCAGGGTTGCTGCCAAATGAGCCGTGAACTGGGCTAGGTTTTTATAGTTGATGAAAAAGAGCCTAAATGCTAACTGATTTAGGAGAGGTTGGATAAAGAAAAAGGAGCATTAACCTTGACTATGCCTTTAGCTCCAGCCACCTCTTTAAGAGGAAATTGTTGAGCAGGTGGGGGAGGGCTAGGTGTGGAACAAAACTGTAAGCCGGACAGGGTGTGAGGAGGGGAGGTGATAGAAGGATTACTGGGTGGGGGAGCAGAGGCTGAGGAAGAATTGGAGCCTGATTCAGCCTGGCAGGGAGCGACCTGAGGAGGACCAGTATGGGGAGGAGGGGAGAGGTCAAATGGGTCAGTAGAAAAGGAAGATTGAAAAGACTCAGTGACACTTGGGGTTGGGACTGAGGGGACAGGCGGGAGGGAAAGAAGGATTTGGGACAAGTAGCATTGGAAACAGAGACTAGGAAGGGACTGACGTGTAAAAGAATGCCTGGACGTCAGGCATCTCAGACCATTTGCCCATTTTATGACAAGAATTACCTAGGCCTTGTAGGATGGAAAAATCAAAAGTGCCATTTTCTGGCTATTTGGAACCACTGTCGAGTTTGTACTGGGGTTAAGCGGCATTGCAGAAGAAAATAAGGGGTTTAGGTTTTAGGTCAGGTGTGAGTTGAAGAGGTTTTAAGTTCTTGCCAGGCTGAGGGAGAAGGAGGAGGAATGGAGGGTGGAAGGTTGCCCATAGTGAAGGAGGCAAGCCCAGAGAAAAGAGAGGGTAGAGACATGGAGAGAAGGGGTGGGGGGTACTTGCCCCCCAGGAAAGTGGTGTTTGCCACTAAGGGTGAAGGATCAAGGCAGGCTTCCCCGCGGTGATCAGACACCTCTGAAATGTGGGTGAATAATCAAGCAGACATCCCCGCAGTGATTAAACACCAAGGGAAGACTGTCTTCCCGAGTCTGTGACTGGCGCCAGAGTTTTGGGGTCACGGATAAAGTGTGTCTCCTCTGTCTCTACTAGAAAAGGAAAGGAGCTGAAATTAAGAGAAGGGAGAGATTGAAGGATGGCGCCAAGATTGAAAGGAAAAAGAGGCTGAGGGATAGTGAGAGAGATTGGAGAAGAGAGTAAAAAGAGGCTGCTTACCCGATTTAAAATTGGTGAGATGTTCCTTGGGCTGGTTGGTCTGAGGACCCAAGGTCATAGGTGGATCTCTCTCACGGAGCAAAGAGCAGGAGGACAGAGGATTGATCTCCCAAAGGAAGTCCCCCAATCCGAGTCACAGCACCAAATGTCACGTGCGTCCCTGTGAAGACAGTCCACCAACAGGCTTTGTGTGAGCAATAAAGTTGTTTATTTCACCTGGGTGCAGGCGGGCTGAGTCCAAAAAAGGAGTCAGCAAAGGATGGTGGGATTATCATTAGTTCTTATAGGTTTGGGATAGGTGTACAAAGTATAGTCTTAAGGGCAGGGGAGAATATTACAAAGTACCTTCTTAAGGGAGGGGGAGAATATATCGTATCAGGGTGGGGCAGGAACAAATCACAATGGTGGAATGTCATCAGTTAAGGCTATTTTCACTTCTTTTTTGGATCTTCAGTTGCTTCAGGCCATCTGAATGTATACATGCAGGTCACAGGGTATATGATGGCTTCACTTGAGCTCAGAGGCCTGACAGTATCTGTGGGTGCCATATCTGTGGATTCTGCATCCATGGACTCAACCAAGCATAAAACAAACATATTTGAAGGGTCACGCATGGTGGCTCACACCTGTGATGTCAGCACTTTGGGAAGCTGAGGCAGAAGGATTACTTAAGGCCCCGAGTTTGAGACCAGCTTGGGCAACATAGCAAGACCCCATTTCTACGAAAAAAAAAAAAAAAAAAAAAGCCAGGCATGGTGGCACATTCCTGTAGTCTCAAGGGAGGCTGAGGTAAGAGAACTGCTGGAGCTCAGGAGTTCAAGGCTGCAGTGAACTATTGTTGGCGCCACTGCACTCCAGGCTGGGTGACAGAGTGAGACCCTGTCTCCAGAAAAAAAAAAAAATTGGAAAAAATTTTAAAAAATTGTGCCTGTACTGAACATGTACCTTTTTCCTTGTCATCATCTCCCAAACAATACAACGTAAGAACTATTTACATAGCATTTAGATTGTATTAGGTATTATGTGTAAAATCTAGAGATTTAAAGTATATGGGAGGATGTGGGTAAGTTATATGCAAATACTAAGCCATTTTATATCAGGGACTCGAGCATGTATGGATTTCGGCACCCAAGGAAGGTCCTGGAACCAATCCCCCACAGATACTGAGGGCTGAAGCACCGTGTTTAGCACACAAGCTTTAACTGTCCCACTGCCTGGCCCTTGGTAGGCCTGACTAGTTGATCACAGAACTCTTTCCAGGTGGGCTCCTATGCAATCACTACCGATAGATCAGAATGGAAACCTATTTCCCTCCTAATGAAACTCAGATCTAAATTATTGAACAGGCAAATCTTTTTCAAGGGAAAAGGACCAATGCCTGCAAAAAATTCCATCTATGTTGACTACAGGGAGGTCAATTCTAAGAATGTATTTTCTTTTTTTGTTTTTTGAGACAGTCTTGCATTGTCACCCAGGCTGGAGCGCAATGGTGTGATCTCTGCTCACTGCAACCTCTGCCTTCCAGGTTCAAGCCATTCTCTTGCCTCAGCCTCCCATGTAGCTGGGATTATAGGTGCCCCCCACCACACCCGGCTAATTTTTTGTATTTTTAGTAGAGACAGGGTTTCACCATGTTGGCCAGGCTGGTCTTGAACCCCTGACCTCAGGTGATCCGCCTGCCTCAGCTTCCCAAAGTGCTGGGATTACAGGCATGAGCCACCGTGCGTGGTCAAAAGGGACTTTATTAAGGAGAATCGACTCACACCATCACTAGGTGAAGTCCCATGATAGGCTGCAAGCTGAGGAGCAAAGAAGCCAGTAGAGGCGCAGTCCCCAGAACTGCAAAAGTAGGGAAGCTGACAGCGCAGCCTTCAGTCTGTGGCCAAAGGCTGGAAAGCACCTGGGAAACCACTGTGTTGTCCAAGAGTTGAAAGGTTGAAGAACCCGATAATGTCTGAGGGCAGGAAGCATGCACCACGGGAGAGAGATGAAAGCTGGAAGACTCTGCATGTCAGCTCCTTCCGTGCCTTCCACCTACTTTATTCTCGCTGCGCTGGCAGCCCATTGGAGGGTGCCTACCCAGATCAAGGGTGTGTCTGCCTCTCCCAGTCCAATGACTCAAATGTTAATCTCTGGCAACGTCCTCATAGACATACCCATAAACAATACTTTGCATCCTTCAATCCAATCAAGTTGACACTTATATTAACCATCACAGTGAGGGTGATAAAGCACCATTCATAAGAAAAGGAAGAAAGAAATCCAGAGATATCCTCATGGGTTTTTTTTTTTTTTTTTTTTTTGAGACAGGGTCTCACTTTGTCACCCAAGATGGAGTACAGTGGTGCAATCACTGCTCACTGCAGCCTTTACCTCCCCGGGCTCGAGGCGATTCTCCCACCTCAGCCTCCTGAGTAGCTAGAACTACAGGCATGCGCCACCACACCCGGCTAATTTTTATCTTTTGTACGGATGGGGTTTCACCATGTTGCCAGGCTGGTCTCGAACTCCTGGGTTCAAGTAATCCTCTCACCTCAGTCTTCCAAAGTGCTGGGCTGACTGGTGTGAGCCACTGTGCCCAGCCTTTTTAAAATTTTTTTATTTATTTTATTTTATTTTTTAGAGGCAGGGTCTCACTATGTTGCCCAGGCTGGAGTATAGTGGCTATTCATAGGCAGAATCCCACTACTGATCAGCACAGGAGTTTTGACCTGCTCCATTTCTGACCTGGGTTGGTTCACCCCTCTTTAAGCAACCTGGTGGTCCCCCGCTCCTGGGAGGTCACCATATTAATGCTGAACATAGTGTGGACACCTGGTTGGCATAGTGTACTGCAGCCCAGAACCCCTGGGCTCAAGCCATCCTTCGGCTTGAGCTAGGACTACAGGTGTGTGCCATTGTGCCCAGACTCATGGGGTTTTAAATGGGGGCCCATGGTGAACTGTTCCCAGAACCTCGAGCGAGAGTGTCCCTCTCTGGTGGCAAAAGCAGTAAAAAAGGAGACGATGGACAAGCTTATGGGCTGCACACAGAACCCTGTAACCAGCATCTGCCAAGTCTAGTCTCGGCTGCTGAGGCGCTGACACCTGCAGAGGTGGTCCCACTGCACCTGTACAGATGGTCTCTGACTTCCAATGCTTCCATTCCAGATTTTTCAACTTTGTGATTGGTTTATTAGGATGTAGCCCCAACCTAAGTCAAAGAACTCCTTATGACTTACGATGGGATTATGGTTTCTACTGAAGGTGTAATGCTTTCACACCATCATATAGTCGAAACATCTGAAATCAAACCATTATCAGTCGGGGGACCGTCTGCTGTGCTGCCCACAATAAATGTATTTTCCACATACAATGGGTTTATGGGGCTGTAGCCCCTTGTGAATCGAGGAGCATCTGTATCACTTCCTATTTCAGTTGTTTCTCTTGGCAACCCCTTCTCTTGTCCTCTCAGACTGGCTGTTACATGCCTCCTCGACTATCCTCAGTCCCCCAACTACTCTTCCCCTCACCCTCTGCCTCCTCCTTTGAGAAAATACAGGCCACCAGGCAGGAGCCACCCAGCTCCCACCAAACCGGGAGGGGAGGGGAGACTTGTATTCTCTGGTTTGGGACTTGGATCCCTCCACATCTGTGGTGTGAGCCATCACTGTCCTCTTGCTGGCATCTTCGGCCTCACCTCTGCTAGCTCCCTTTCCTCAGCATAGAAATTTGCTAAGGGCATTCCCAGCTTAAAACAAAACTAAACTAAAACTAAGGCAGAGTGCCTTAGTTTAGTTTTTTAAAGGACAGTTTCGGCAGGGCGCGGTGGCTCACGCCTGTAATCCCAACACTGGGAGGCTGAGGCAGGTGGATCGCTTGAGGTCAGGAGTTCAAGACCAGCCTGGCCAACATGGTGAAACCCTGTCTCTACTAATACAAAAAATAGCCAGGCATGGTGGCGTGTGCCTGTAATCCCAGCTACTCGGGAGGCTGAGGTACAAGAATTGCTTGAATCTGGGAGGTGGAGGTTGCAGTGAGCCAAGATGGTGCCATTGCACGCCAGCCTGGGCGACAGAGTGAAACTGTGTTTATGTTTGTTTGTTTGTTTTTGAGACATAGTCTTGCTCTGTCACCAGGCTGGAGTGCAGTGGCGGGATCTCGGCTCACTGCAACCTCCGCCTCCTGGGTTCTAGCAATTCCTCTGCCTCAGTTTCCTGAGTAGCTGGTACTATAGGCATGTGCCACCACTCCCAGCTAATTTTTTTTTGTATTTTAGTAGAGACGGGGTTTCACCATGTTGGCCAGGGTAGTCTTGATCTCCTGACCTAGTGATCTTCCTGCCTGGGCCTCCCAAAGTGCTGGGATTATTGGTGTGAGCCACCGCGCCCTGCCGAAACTGTGTTTTTTAAAAAACAAAAACTGAAACCCAAATCCCGAAAGCCCTCCTTCCACCTAGTGTCTCTCTCCCTCCTTCTCCTTTTTGGAAGGGAAGTCTACACTGGGTGGCCCCACTTGGCGACCTCCCTGCCTTTCCTCCACCCACCTATTGGGTCTCCTGCCTTCCCCGCTACAGCCTCCTCACCCGCTGACAAAGAAATGAAGAAACAGACCCTGCCCGGGTCACTGATGGCCTCTTGATTGCCAGATCCCTGGGACACCTTCTGGTGCTCGTTTACTTGTCCACTTTGTAGCTTCTCCCCACAGTCATCCCCTGGACACCTCTCTCCTGGGACATCTCGCACTTTGCGGGACAGCTCCTTCTCTGTCTCCTCTTAGGGGCTCTTAGGTCCTCATGCCCTCCAGGATCTTGTCAACGATCCCTCCTCATAGCACACTCTCTCCTTGAGCAAACTTATCAGACTCATGGCTTCTACTACTGCCTCTGTGTTGAGAATGTTTAGTAATAAGCAACATGTCAAACATGCAAAATAATCACGTATGAACCAAGGATACTGTGTAAAGGAAGACAGGTGAGGGAGAAAGAAAAAACACTGATAGTCTGGGCGCAGTGGCTCCCGCCTGTAATCCCAGTACTTTGGAGTCTGAGGTGGGCGGATCACAAGGTCAGGAGTTCGAGACCAGCCTGGCCAACATGGTGAAACCCCATCTCTGCTAAAAATAATAATAATAAAAATAGCCGGGTGTAGTGGCGTGTGCCTGTAATCCCAACCACTTAGGAGGCTGAGGCAGGAGAACCGCTTGGAATTGGGAGGCAGAGATTGCAGTGAGCCAAGATGGTAACACTGTACCCCAGCCTGGGCAACAAGAGTGAAAACTCCATCAAAAAAAAAAAAAAAAAAAAAAAAAACGGGCCAGGCATAGTGGCTCATGCCTGTAATCCCAATACTTTGGGAGGCCGAGGTAGGTGGATCACCTGAGGTTGAGGTCAGGAGTTTGAGACCAGCCTGGCCAACATGGTGAAACTCTGTCTCTACTAAAAATACAAAAATTAGCTGGGCATGGTAGTGGGTGCCTGTAATTCCAGCTACTCAAGAGGCTAAGGCAGGAGAATCACTTGAATCTGGGAGGCGGAGGTTGCAGTGAGCCAAGATTGCACCATTGCACTCCAGCCTGGGCGACAAGAGCAAAACTCCATCTCAAACAAAAAAGAAAAAAAAAAAGAAAAAACACTGATAAGACACTTGAGTTCCCCAGACAGTCCTTCTATATGACTGTGGGCAATATATACCACCCCAAGTCCTAGACTTCTCATCTACGGAACTGGGATAAAAATAGTACCTACTTCATAGGGTTGTTATGAGGATTAAGTAGGATAATTCTAGAGCAAGCACCCCGTGCGTGAAGTTGCCAACATTATTTATGACTGTCTCTGTTGTCACTTGCAGGGGTAGAGAAGCGATGGACAGGAGTGAGATTAAACTAAGAAATGGTAGTTTGGATTCAGGTTTTCAAATACATGAGGGCAGTGGACTTCTAGGGTCTGTTTGCCCAGGCATTCTTAATTCGAGAATGCAGGTATCACTGGGCTGTGAGCCTAGGAGCAGGCAGCCCCTTCCTAAGGCTGCTGCTCTCTTTCTAGCCATCTGGATGACCTTGCAAGCACCTGACGGGGTGCATTCGGCAAGTAGCTGGCCGGTGAGTGGCTGGCCAGGATGCCCTACGTGCATGTCCCAGCATTCCTGAAATAGCCGCCCTGCAGTGGGGGGAGGTGCTGGTAGATGAGAATGTTAAACAGCTTGGAGCCTGGAAGGGAAAAGGTCACCTCTGGGGCTGTGTCCTTGGGGAGGGGGACACAATTGCCAGAGGAAGGAGTCCCTAAGAAGGATATTGAAGCTGCCCTGAGCACTTGTGCAGTTGCCGGGTCCTGGGTTATACTCCACAGGATCCAAAAGGGCACGTGGGGTGGCTGGAGTGGTGTCTGGAGCCAGCTTGTACAGGCTCATGAGAGCCCAATTGTTAAATTCTCAATAATTTTGCAAGCCAGTTGTTACACATGGTCATTATTAAAAATTAAGTTATATAAACTTATGATTATATTAAAAGACTCAAATTCATCACTTTCTAATTATTTTACTATATTTTACTAGTATCTGTGCATTTGAGGACATTTATGTCTGTTGCATCTATATGATGGAAATATCATAGATGGAAATATACAAGTCTGTTCAGTGATGCCGTGTTGGTAGTTTGAAATTGGCCATGGTGGAAATATTTACACTACTGAAATCAGCAAATGCTACAAGTTAGTACACATACACACACACACGCCCTACTGGAACTGATTGTTAAACATTTACCAGCACCTCATTGGACCAACTGATTTCTTTCTCTTTTCCCCACGAGATGGCATCTTGCTCTGTCACCCAGGCTGGAGGGCAACGGCGCCATCTTGGCTCACTGCAACCTCTGCCTCCTGGGTTCAAGCAATTCTTCTGCCTTAGCCTACCAAGTAGCTGGGATTACAGGCACATGACACCATGTCAGGCTAATTTTTGTATTTTTAGTAGAGAAGAGGTTTCACCACGTTGGCCAGGCTGGTCTTGAACTGCTGAGCTCAAGTGAGCCACCTTCCTTGGCCTCCCAAAGTGCTGGGATTATAGGCATGAGCCACCACGCCCAGCCAGCTGAATATTATTTATTTATTATTATTACTTTTTGAGACAGAGTTTCGCTCTTGTTGCCCAGGCTGGAGTGCAATGGTGCTATCTCAGCTCACTGCAATCTCCACCTCCTGGGTTCAAGCAATTTTTCTGCCTCAGCCTCCTGAGTAGCTGGGATTACAGGTGTGCACCACTACACTTGGCTAATTTTTGTATTTTTAGTAGAGACGGGGTTTCACCATGTTGGCCATGCTGGTCTCGAGCTACTGACCTCAGGTGATCTACCCACCTTGGCCTCCCAAAGTGCTGGGATTATAGGGATGAGCCACCACACCCAGCCAGCTGAGTATATTTTAACCAGCACATTACCATGAGTTTGGTACTAAGCTGTTACTCTGCCCGTTTTACAGATGATGATAAAGTGAGCCACAGAGAAATCTGGAAACTCTCCCAAGGCAACCAGCTAGGACAAGGTAGAGGCCTCACTTAACCACTAGCTCTAGTGATAAACAATAGTCTGATCATCTGATAAGGGAATTTAATTAAGTGGTTCAATTGCCACTCTTTCATGCTGCCAACCATGACTTCAGCTTTCAAATACCACAGGGCATGGTTTCATATAGTTTTATTGTTCTTAGTCACAGACAATAAAACTTTGGACTCTCAAAATGTGGCCTATCCTAGGTCTTTAGGAGACTTCTATGAGTAAATAAGACTGTTCTAGAGTTAATGATCCACTATTTCAGTTGATGTAGGGCTTCTAAATCAATTAGGGGTTGAGATCCAACTATGAAACTAACTGAGTTCAAGACCTGGCCATCTCCCATAAGAGCTAAAGAGAGTAAAATTCTTGTCAAAAGTTACATAGTTCCGCCAGGCGCGGTGGCTCATGCCTGTAATCCCAGTACTTTTGGAGGCTGAGGCGGGCAGATCACCTGAGGTCAGGAGTTCGAGACCAGACTGACCAACATGGAGAAACCCTGTCTCTCCTAAAAATACAGAATTACCCAAGCGTGGTGGTGCATGCCTGTAATCCCAGCTACTTGGGAGGCTGAGGCAGGAGAGGATCGCTTGAACCTGGGAGGCGGAGGTTGTGGTGAGCCGAGATCGCGCCATCGCACTCCAGCCTGGGAGGCAACAAGAGTGAAACTCTGTCTCAAAAAAAAAGGTAAAAGTTACATAGTTCGTAAGAGATGAGGACAGAATATTAACCTGACTGATTCCAGAGCCCCTGCTCCAGGGAGAGGCAGATGATGGACTATTAGGCTTCTAGTAAAAAAAAAAAAAAACCTTGGGAGAAATGATAGTCAAAGGGTACAAATCCTCAATTAGACAGGAGGATAAGTTTTTTCTTTTTTTTTTTTTGAGATATATTGCACAGCATGGTGAATATAGTAAATAATAATGTGCTATACATTTCGAAGTCACTAAGTGTAAATTTCAAATGTTCTCACTACCAAAATTATAAGCATTTGAGGTAACAGATATGTTAATTAGTTTGATTTAATTTTTCTACATTGTATTCATAAATCATAACATACTTTAGTTTTTGTTTTTTGTTTTTAAGAGATGCGGGTTTCACAATATTGCCCATGCTGGTCTTGAATTCCTGAACTCAAGTAATCCTCCCACCTTGGCCTCCCAAAGTGTTGAAATTACTGGAGCTCGACCCATAACATCACTTTGTAACCCATAAGCATATACAATGGCAATTTGCCAATTTACAATTTAAAAATATCTTGTAGAAGAATATTTAATGGCAGAGAAAAATGCCCTAAAGTATTAAGTAACAAATGAAGGCTAAAAAAAATAGCTATTTTATCAATTCTTGAGAACACATTGTTTTTCACATTTAAACATACCTGAAATCAGGGTGAACAAAAATCAATTCTAGATGGATTATAGGTATCATCGTAAAATTTTTTAAAAATTCCAAAGCTTCTGTACTTTAGGAAGATATTATAGGAGGTTTTTGTTTGTTTGTTTGTTTGTTTTGAGACAGAGTCTCACTCTGTCGTCCAGGCTGGAGTGCAATGGCGCGATCTTGGCTCACTGCAACCTCCGCCTCCTGGGTTCACGCCATTCTCCTGCCTCAGCCTCCTGAGTAGCTGGGACTACAGGCACCTGCCACCACGCCTGGCTAATTTTTTGTGTTTTTAGTAGAGATGGGGTTTCACTGTGTTAGTTAGGATGGTCTCAATCTCCTGACCTCGTGATCCACCCTCCTCAGCCTCCCAAAATGTTGGGATTACAGGTGTGAGCCACCACGCCTGGCCTATAGGAGTTTTGAAAAAGGCATAAGTCTTCTAGAAGATACTGTAGGAGAATACCTTCACAATCTTGGGATAGGAAAAGATTTATTACATAGGACATATAAATAATAAACATAAAAGATATGTTGGCTGAGCATGGTGGCTCACACTGTAATCATAGCACTTTGGGAGGCCAAGACAGGTGGATCACCTGAGGTCAGGAGTTTGAGACCAGCCTGGCCAACATGGTGAAATCCTGTCTCTACTAAAAAAACAAAAATTAGCTGGGTGTGGTGACAAATGCCTGTAATCGCAGCTATTCAGGAGGCTGAGACAGGAGAATCACTTGAACCTGGGAGGCAGAGGTTTCAGTGAGCTGAGATCATGCCACTGCACACCAGCCTGGGCGACAGAGCAAGACTCTGTCTCAAAAAACAAACAAACAAAAACAAAAGATATGTTGACCTAGAGGAAGAAAGCGAGGGAAAATCATTTATAAAAATAGAGAGTTTATTTGGGCCAAGTTGAGGACTGTAACCCAGGAGCACAGATTCAAGTTGCCCTGAATAAATGCTCCAATTAGCAGTTGTTACAGATGGGTTTTTAAAGGAAAAAAGGGGAAGCCGTCCCTAAATGGTCTACCAAGAATTTACATTAAAATAACATAAGCTATTGATTGGCTATCCATTGATTTTTTTGTATCAGGAATTCCAGGACACGAAGGTAACAGAAAAGGCAAAAAAAAAAAAAAAAAAAAAAGCAAAAATGCCTTTAAACAGTTGCCCCAGGCATGAATGTGGGAGGGCATGGGGAGCTGTGACTGAAGTCCCATACTCAAGTCTCTCTGGGCCTGATCAATTTCGTATACCTCACATAGACTGTTCTGAGCTATTTTTCTTTTCTCAGGTCAATAAGTTGGACTACATTAAAATTAAGAGTTTTTGTGCATCGAAAGATGTGTTAAAAAATAAAGCAAGCCACTGAGTAAGAGGACATTTGCAACACATACATCCAAAAAGGAGACTCAACTGGGCACAGTGGCTCACGCCTGTAATCCCAGCACTTTGGGAGGCTGAGGCAGATGGGTCACTTGAGGTTAGGAGTTCGAGACCAGCCTGACCAACATGGTGAAACCCCATCTCTACTAAAAAAACAAACAAACACGGCCGGGCGCAGTGGCTTAAACCTGTAATCTCAGCACTTTGGGAGGCCGAGATGGGTGGATCACGAGGTCAGGAGATCGAGACCATCCTGGCTAACACGGTGAAACCCCGTCTCTACTAAAAAAATACAAAAAAAATAGCCGGGCGATGTGGCAGGCGCCTGTAGTCCCAGTTACTCGGGAGGCTGAGGCAGGAGAATCGCGTAAACCCGGGAGGCAGAGCTTACAGTGAGCTGAGATCTGGCCACTGCACTCCAGCCCAGGCTACAGAGCAAGACTCCGTCTCAAAAACAAACAAACAAACAAACAAACAAACAAAAAACCAAAATTAGCTGGGCATGGTTGCGTGAGCCTGTAATTCCAACTACTTGGGAGGCTGAGGCAGGAGAATTACTTGAACCCAAGAGATGGAGGTTGTAGTGAGCTGAGATCGCGCCACTGTACTCCAGCCTGGGTGACAGAGCAAGACTCCGTCTCAAAAAAATAAATAAATAAATAAGGAGACTTATATCAATATGTATATCAAGGCTGGGTGTGGTGGCTCAGGCGTATTTAATCCCAGCACTTTGGGAGGCCGAGGCAGGCAGATTACCTGAGGTCAGGACTTCAAAACCAGCCTGGCCAACATGGCAAAACCCTGTCTCTTAAAAATACAAAAACTAGCTGGGCGTGGTGGTGCATATCTGTAATCCCAGCTACTGGGGAGGTTGAGGCAAGAGAATTGCTTGAACCTGGGAGACGGAGGTTGTAGTGAGCCGAGATCCCACCACTGCACTTCAGCCTGGGTAACACAGTGAGACTCTGTCTAAAAAAAAAAAGAAAAAGAAAAAAATGCATATCGAACTCCTACAAATCACAAACAAGCAGAAAAGCCAATGGAAAAATAGGCAAAAGATTTGAAACAGGCGCTTCACAAGAGAATATCCAAATGGCTAATAAATGGCTAATAAGCATATGAAAAGGAACTCAATCTCATTAGTCCCCAGGGAAATGCAATTTAAAAATCACACTGAGGCCAGGCGCAGTGGCTCAAGCCTGTAATCCCAGCACTTTGGGAGGCTGAGACGGGGGCGGGTCACGAGGTCAGGAGATCGAGACCATCCTGGCTAACATGGTGAAACCCCCGTCTCTACTAAAAAATACAGAAAACTAGCCGGGCGAGGTGGCGGGCGCCTGTAGTCCCAGCTACTTGGGAGGCTGAGGCAGGAGAATGGTGTAAACCCGGGGGGCGGGGCTGGCGGTGAGCTGAGACCCGCCTCCTACCCCCCCCCCGGGGGGAAGAGGGAGCGCCCCCCCCTCCAAAAAAAAAAAAAAAAAAAAAAAAAAAAATCACACTGAGCTCCCACTATACCCACCAGAATAACTAAAGCTGAAAAGAATTACAATGCTAACTGTTATCGATGCTGTAGAGAAACTGAAATTCTCATACTTTGCTGGTAGAATATAGATTAGACAATCAATTTGAAAAATTGGCAGTGTCTATTAAAGCTAAACACTTTATATGTGTATGTGTATGGCCTATGACCGAGTAAGTCACTCCTAAGTATTATCCCACAGAATTTTGTATATATGTACAGAAGATAAGTGTAAGAACGTTCATTGAAGCATCATTAGTAATAGCCCCAAACTGTAAACACTTGATGTTCATCAATAGTAGAATGCAAATAGTAGAAAAAAATTATGGCAGGTTCATAAAATGCAATTTTAGGTAGCAATGGAATTAGTGAATTACAGCTACATGCAAAAACATGAATGAATTTTATGATGTAATATGGAGAAAAAGACACAACAGAGTATATACTGTATAATTTTATTTACATAAAAATAAAAATGAGAAAAATCAATCATTTTAGTAGAAGTTAGGATGGTAGTAGTGACCTTTGGGGAACTTGGAAAAATAATGTCTAAGAGAGCACTTAAGGACGGTTTCTGGGGTGCTGGTAATGTTATGTTTTCTCTTCTTTTCTTTTTTTTTTTTTTTGAGACAGAGTCTCGCTCTGTCACCCAGGCTGGAGTACAGAGGCGCAATCTTGGCTCACTGCAACCTCTGCCTCCCAGGTTCAAGCGATTCTCCTGTCTCAGCCTTTAGGGCCTCACCTCTTAATACCATCTCATTGGCCATTAATTTATTTTTTATTAATTTATTTTTTTGAGATGGAGTCTTGCTCTGTTGACCAGGCTAGAGTACAGTGGCATGATCTCGGCTCACTGCACCCTCTGCCTCCCAGGTTCAAGCGATTCTCCTGCCTCAGTCTCCAGAGTACCTGCAATTACAGGCGTGTGCCATGAGGCCTGGCTAATTTTTCTTGTATTTTTAGTAGAAACGGTATTTTGCCATGTTAACCTGGCTGGTGTTGAATTCCTGACCTCAAGTTATTTGCCTGCCTCGGCCTCCCAAAGTGCTGGGATTACAGGCATGAGCCACGACACCTGGCCCAGCCATTAAATTTTAACACATGAATTCTGAGACATTTAGACCTTAGCGGTGAGAGTAAAATAAAACAAGTTGAAACAGAAAAGCTTAATTACTCACAGGCTTTTGTTCAAAGACCTGTTGAATGACACCTTTTGGTTATTAGGAAATTGAACCCAGGAGGCAGGAGTGAAATTCAAGACACGATGCTGAGTAAAGAAACTGGCGTGACTGGGTGCGGTGGCTCACACCTGTAATCCCAGCACTTTTGGGAAGCTGAGGTGGGAAGATCCCTTAGAGCCTAGGAGTTCAAGACCAGCCTGGGCAACATAGGAAGACCCCTGTCTCTATTAAAAAAGAAAGAAAGGTGCAAACATGTTTATAAATCTACTTGAACAAAAAAAATGAGGAGGCTTAGAACTCCCACTGGAACTAAAATATTACGGACTAATAACATGAAAGATGGGAGAATTGGAGAGAAATAATCTAAGTTTCTCATATTTTTAAGAAGGATAAATAAAATGAGTTTTAAACTTTGTAAAGTCAAGAATTTAATTTCTCCTTCCTTTCCCTCTTGTCTTTTCTTTCTTTTCGTTTCCCTCCCTTCCTTCCTTCCTTCCTTCCTTCCTTCCTTCCTTCCTTCCTTCTTTCCTTCCTTCCTTCCTTCCCTTCTTCCCTCCTTCTTTCTCTCTTTGTCTCTCTCTTTTCTCTCTCTCTCTCTTTCTCTTTCTTTCTTTCTGATACAGAGTCTTGCTCTGCCACCCAGGCTAGAGTGCAGTGGTGTGATCATGGCTTACTGCCACCTTGACCTTCTGAGCTCAAGGGATCTCCTTGCCTCAGTCTCCTGAGTAGCTACAGGTGTGTGCCATCACATCTGGCTAATTGCTTTTTCAATTTTGGTAGAGCTAGGGTCTTGCTATGTTGCCCAGGCTGGTCTCAAACTCCTGGCCTCAAGTGATCCTCCTGCCTCAGCTTCCCAAAGTGCTGAGATTATAGATGTGGGTTCCCAAGTCTGAATTTAAACTAAACAGGTAAAAATAGAACATGTCATTTCCATACCAGTAAGGGAGGTAGAAGAGAATAAAGAAATCTTGGCTGATCCTATAGAAAGCTTAAAAGGATGTAAAAAGAAGCAAAAGGAGGCCAGGCATGGTAACATGGGTGTATAGTCCCGACTACTTGGGAGCCTGAGGGGGGAGGATCCCTTGACCTAGAAGCTTGAAGTTGCAGTGAGCTATCGTCACACGACACACTCCAAACTGGCCAACAGAGTGAGACCTTGTCTCTAAAATAAATAAATAAATAGATAAGCAAAAGAAAACCATGGCAAATAAAAAGTGCAAAATAAAGAGATAGAAATGTAAAAAATATTCAGCAATCTCCATAAACGTGAAGAGTGTAAATATGTTTATAAAAGACAGAGACTTTCGGCTGGTCGTGGTAGCTCACACCTGTGAGCACTTTGGGAGGCCAAGGTGGGCAGATCACCTGAGGTCATGGGTTCAAGACTAGCCTGGCCAAAATAGCCAAATCCCATCTCTACTCAAAATACAAAAATTAGCCGGGCATGGTGGCTCATGCCTGTAATCCTAGCTACTCAGAGGCTTAGGCAGGAGAATCACTTCAACCTGGGAGGCAGAGGTTGCAGTGAGCCAAGATCGCACCACTGCACTCTACCCTGGGCAACAGAGCAAGACTCCATCTCAGAAAAAATAATAATAATACAATAAAATAAAAAACAAATAAAGGAATACCTAGAACTGGGTGTGGTGGTATGAACCTGTAATTCCAGCCATTTGGGAGGCCGAGGCAGAAAGATTAATTGAGCCCAGGAATTCAAGTCTAGCCTGGGCAACATAGCAAGGCTCTATCTCTTAAAACACAAAGTTCAGGTGCAGTGGCTCATGCCTGTAATCCCAGCACTTTGGGAGGCTGAGATGGGAAGATCGATCGCCTGGGTCCAGGTGGTCGAGGCTGCAGTGAGCCGAGATCATGCCACCACACTCTAGCCTGGGTGATAGAGTGAGACCCTATGTCAAACAACAACAAAACAAAAACGCCTGGAACTTACACATTAGACCACACATTGGACCACTAAAGAAGAGTCAATACATGTTAAAGAGAACATATTATAAACTAACAAAGATTTCCCTTTGGCCAAAACTTCAGTCAGCCTCCTCTGAGTCCTCCGCCTCCATAGGCCTGACCTCAGGTTCTCTCTCTTTCTTTGTAGAATCCAGTTTGAGCAAATGACCTGCTAAGTCAGTTTATCAAAATCTAGGCCAGGCACTGTGGCTTGTGCCTGTAATCCTAGCACTTTGGGAGGCCAAGGTGGGTGGATCAGCCTGGGCAACATGGCAAAAACCCATTTCTACAAAAAATACAAAAAAATTAGGACGCATGCCTGTGGTCTCAGCTACTCAGAGGCTGAGGCAGGAGGATCGCCTGAGCCCAGGTAGTCGAGGCTGCAGTGAGCCGAGAACGTGCCACTGCACTCCAGCCTGGGTGATAGAGTAAGACCTTGTCTGAAGAAAGAAAGAAAAGAAAGAAAGAAAGAAAGAAAGAAAGAAAGAAAGAAAGAAAGAAAGAAAGAAAGAAAGAAAGAAAGAAAGAAAGAAGGAAGGAAGGAAGGAAGGAAGGAAGGAAGGAAGGAAGGAAGGAAAGAGAAAAGAAAGAAGGAAAGAAAGAAGGAAAGAAAAGGAAAGAAAAGGAAAGAAGGAAGGAAAGAAAGACAGGCCAGTCTCAACCTTGGTATCTGACCCCCCTTGATATCTTATCACCCTGGCCTGCCTTCAGCAATAATGCTACCAGTCAGTTTAGCCAGAACAGAAGTGCTTTTATCCTCGATGTTTCTTTGTATTAGTTTTCCATCCACTGACACCCAACCCCCGACTCCTTGATTATAGATCCCCACTTGTTCTTGTTGGAGTTGGAATTGAGTTCACTCTCTCCCCCACTACAAGACCCCATTACAGAGGTCCTTATACCTATCACCATAGCTCACCTTGGATAAAACCTGCCTTGCCATCTTTAACAAGTGTCATGAATCATTTTTTCTTTAGAAAGACTTAGTGCAGGCCGGGCGCGGTGGCTCAAGCCTGTAATCCCAGCACTTTGGGAGGCCGAGACGGGCGGATCACAAGGTCAGGAGATCGAGACCATCCTGGCTAACACGGTGAAACCCCGTCTCTACTAAAAAGTACAAAAAACTAGCCGGGCGAGGTGGCGGGCGCCTGTAGTCCCAGCTACTCCGGAGGCTGAGGCAGGAGAATGGCGTAAACCCGGGAGGCGGAGCTTGCAGTGAGCTGAGATCCGGCCACTGCACTCCAGCCCGGGCGACAGAGCAAGACTCCGTCTCAAAAAAACGTGCAATAAAATATAAAATCACTATCAAAAAGACAGCTCCTAAATCCTACGTGTTTGTAATTTAAAAATATGCTTACATTAATTATTGGGACAATTTGGGAAACTTAATATGGACTATATATTATACAGTATATTAAATAAAAATTATAGGAGCCCATTATTTTGGACAAAGTTCCTGCGCTAACAGACCAGATTGAAAATCAAAATGGAGTCACCCATGCTACAGTTCCATTTTCACCACACCCATACTAAGCTGTTGGTTGACCTTTGAAGAAATCAGAAGGAAGGGATAGTGGATTTCCTAAACAGACCAGTTTAAATCTTTAATTGATATAATAAAGTCCTTACACAAAAAAGTAGCCTAAAATAATCTGCTGTTAACTAATCAGTTATTTTTATTTTGTTCTGTCTTCCTTTCCCTGCCTTACAAGAAACAGTAATTTGATTTTATTTTAATGAATTTATTTATTTGGAGATGGAGTCTCGCTCTGTCACCCAGGCTGTAGTGCAATGGTGCAATGTCAGCTCACTGCAACCTCCACCTCCCAGGTTCAAGCGATTCTCTTGTGTTAGTTCAAGATTCACTTGAACCTGTGAGGTGGAGGTTGCAGTGAGCTGAGTACAAATAAACGAACTGCACAGTCCAAACCTGTGTTGTTCAAGGGTCAACTATAATGCACTCTTTGTTCTTTGTTTCTGCTTTCTTCAGCCCTTCTCTGTCTATAGGGCCAGTCTCCATGGCCAGGTGTGGTGGCTCATGCCTGTAATTCCAGAACTTTGGGAGACTGAGACAGGAGGATTGCCTAAGCTCAGGAGTTCAAGACCAGCCTGGGCAACAAAGTAAGACCTCATCTCTACCAAGAAAAAAAAAAAAAAACCAACCAGGTATGATGGTATTGCAAGCCTGTAGTCCCAGCTACTGGGGAGTACTGAGGAGGCTGAGGTGGGAGGATCACTTGAGCCCAGGAGATCGAGGTTTCAGTGAGCTGTGATTGTGTCACTGCACTCCAGCCTGGGTGGCAGACACCCTGTCTAAAAAAAAAAAAAAAAAGAAGCCAACCTTCTCTGCTCAGCTCATTATATCACTTTTATTCTATTTTATGGAATTAAGTGTTGCCTGATTCTAGAATCACACGTAAAGGCAATTGAGATCTTTTTTATAAATTTATTGTAATTTTGTCTTTTGACATGTATAAATATTAAATATCTTGTGTATGATCATGTGGCCTCCATTTTTGTTGAGATGCAATTACTCTGTTCTAGTATAATTATTCTCAAATGTTTTTATTTCGGTGTTACCACCCAACAGATTCTTCTTCCTTGCCGCACAGAAAAAGCCAGTATATTAAAACAGAAGGTCCTGCAGTAGAGAAAGAGTTTAATAATCATAGGGTGCTGAGCAAGGAGGACCGGAGATGTTCTTCAAATCCATCTCATCAAGAAATCAGAGGCTAGGGTTTTAAGGACAATTTGACAGTCAGGGGACAACTAGGGAATTAGTGCTGCTGATTGGCTGGGGATGAAATAATAGGAATGTTTAAACTGTTTTGGTGTGCTGAGTCAGTTTCTGGGTGAGGTCACAGGACTGGTAGAGTCAGTCTCTTGGTGTGGGTCATGGGTCTCGGTGAAGTCATTTGGTCTGCCAGAATGCAAAAGTGTGAGAAATATCTCAGACCAGCCTCAGGTTTACAATAGTGATGTTATCTATAGGAACAACTAGCGAAGTTACAAATCTTGTGGCCTCCAGCAGTTACTTAGAAATCTATATGACCTCTGAGCAGTAAGCAATTATAGAAAAGCAAGTATGCCTACAGTTTAGCATAATTCAGACCCCTCCCATGATTCTAAACTCAGGTCTTTCATTAGCAAAGCCAGTTTCAGTTCCAAACACGATGGGGGTTAGTTTTGGGAAAGGATTATTATCATCCTCATCCTTCTTTTCTTTTCTTTCTTTTCTCTCTCTCTCCCATTTTTTTTTTTTTTTTTTTTTTTTTTGTAGAAACAGGGTCTCACTCTGTTGCCCAGGCTGGTCTCAAACCCCTGGCCTCAAGTGATCCTCCAGCCTCGGCCTCCCAAAGTGCTTAGATTACAGGCATGAGTCACTGCGCCAGGCTAATCCTTGCTTTAAGGTTAAACTATAAACAAAATTCTTCCCATAGTTAGCTTGGCCTATGCCCAGGAATGAGCAAGGGCAGTTAGCTTGTGAGGTTAGAAGCAAGATGAAGTCAGTTACATTGCATTTCTCTCACCGTTATAAGTTTTGCAGAGGTGGTTTTATTGGCATCCTTTTACATACACTGCTTTTGAGGATTCCAAAGAGCTTTTGCATTTATGGGTTATATATAACCATATTTACTAAGTTAAAAGTTAAAATTGAATATGTTTTAGAAATATTTATTTAGGCTGGGCATGGTGGCTCATGCCTGTAATCCCAGAACTTTGGGAGGCTGAGGCGGGTGGATCACAAGGTCAGGAGATCAAGAACATCCTGGCCAACATAGTGAAACCCTGTCTTTACTAAAAATATAAAAATTAGCAGGGCGTGGTGGGACACACCTATAGTCCCAGCTACTCGGGAGGCTGAGGTAGGAGAATTGCTTGAACCCGGGAGACAGAGGTTGCAGTGAGTCGAGATCACGCCATTGCACTCCAGCCTGGCAACAGAGGGAGACTCCGTCTCAAAACAAACAAACAAACAAACAAAGAAATATTTATTTATTTAAAATAACTAGTTTCCAAAAAAACTTCATGAGAAGAACTGCATTGTTTACATTTTTGCAATTCTCTCAATATCTGACTAATGAAAGTAGCTGGATTCTCATAGCTGCTTCTGCATTCGTGTTGCTGTTATGTTGTTTGGGTTGAAGCATATGAAGAAAACCCATCCTCACACAGCTGTAAAAGGAAGCGGGGGGAGTATTTTCATAGTTTTTTCAGATATTGAGGATACAACCGTCCCTTGGTATCCATAGAGGATTCATCCAGAACCTCCTGTGCATACCAAAATCTCAGGATGCTCAAGTCCCTGATATAACATAGTGTAGTACTTATATATGACCAACAAATATCTGTATGTATACTTTTATTTATTTATTTATTTATTTATTTATTTATTTATTTATTTAGAGACGGAGTCTTGCTCTGTCACCCAGGCCGGAGTGCAGTGGCAGGATCTCAGCTCACTGCAACCTCCGCCTCCTGGGTTCAAGTGATTCTCCCACCTCAGCCTCCCGAGGAGCTGGAATTACAGGCACCTGCCATCATGCCTGGCTAATTTTTGTATTTTTGTAGAGATGGGGTTTCACCATGTTGGCCAGGCTGGTGTTAAACTCCCGACCTCAGGTGATGCGCCCACCTCGGCCTCCCAAAGTGCTGGGATTACAGGCATCAGCCACCTCACCCAGCCCTGTCTGTATACTTTAAATTATCTCTAGATTATTTATAATATGTAATACAATGTAAATAGCTGTATAGTTGTTATACTATATTGTTTAGGAAAAATGATAAGAAAAAAGAGTCTGTACATGTTCAATACAGAAGCAATATTTTGTCTGAATATTCTTCATGAATGGTTAGTTGAATCCATGGATGCAGACCCCTTTGGTTACAGAGAACTGACTGCACTCATTTTCTGTAACAAAATGCACCAGTGATAGTTTCTTAAAAGTTACTTGCAAGGTAGAATTTGAAATAATGAGTATTTTGTACTGTATTACATTTAAATCTTTTTTTTTTTTTTTGAGACAGTGTCTTACTCTGTTGCCCAGGCTGGAGTGCAGTGGTATGATCTCGGCTCACTGCAAGCTCTGCCTCCCAGGCTCAGGTAATCCTCCCACTTCCTGAGTAGCTGGAATTACAGGCATGTGCTACTGAGACTGGCTGTGTCTGTTTGCTTTTAAAATAAACAATATATATCTCAATTGTTTTTTTCTGGTTATAAAGGTAATAGATGCTTGCTACATGACATTCAAACCCCACAGAACTGTATAAAGTAGAAATTGAGAGTCCTGCGTAATCCCACCCCTCCCTCATACTCTTTGGCTTAAGTGTCTTCAATTTTTCATGTATATGTGTGTGTACATATGGTTACTTCTCTGCAATTTTCTCCTTTTATTTATAACTTTTTTTTTTTTTTTTTTTTTTTTTTGAGACAGGGTCTCATTCTCTCACTCTGTCACCCAGGCTGTAGTGCAATGGTGTGATCTCAGCTCACTACTACCTCTGCCTCTGAGTTCAAGCGATCCTCTCACCTCAGTCTCCCGAGTAGCTGGGACCACAGGTGCATTCCACCATGCCCAGCTAATTTCTGTATTTTTTGTAGAGACTAGGTTTCACCATTTTGCCCAGGCTGGTCTCAAACTCCTGGACTCAAGCAATCTACCCTCCTCAGCCTCCCAAAGTGCTGGGATTACAGGTGTTAGCCATCACACCTGGCACACAGAACATCTTTTGATGTCAACAAATATTGACCTACCTGATTTTTTTATTTTTTTGATGTCTTCCTTATGTTTTATTCCATTCTTTTAATTAAATAATTTATTTTTATTTTTGTTATTTTTGTTATTTTTTGAGACAGAGTTTCACTCTTCTGCTCAGGTTGGAGTACAGTGGTGCAATCTTGGCTCATTGCAACCTCTGCCTCCCGGGTTCAAGCGATTCTCCTGCCTCAGCCTCCGGAGTAGCTGGGACTACAGTTGCCTGCCTCCACACCCAGCTAATTTTTGTACTTTTAGTAGAGATAGGGTTTCGCCATGTTGGCCAGGCTGGTCTCGAACTCCTGACCTCAGGTGATCCACCTGCCTCAGCCTCCCAAAGTGCTGGGATTATAGGCATGAGCCACCGCACCCGGCCCATTCTTTTTATTTTTTTTACGTTAAATTAAATTAAATTATTATTTTTTTTAGAGGTGGGATCTTGCTGTGTTCCCCAGGCTGGTCTCAAACACCTGGCCTCAACCAATCCTCCCACCTTGGCCTCCCAAAGCGCTGGGATTTCAGGTGTGAGCCACCATGCCTGGCCTCATTCTATGTCTCAAATCCAACACCCTCACCCGTTGTCCAATACTTCATAAACATACCACAAATCAAAATCTCACAAGGATAACTATTTAAATCATTTGACCTTCTTCTTTCCTCGCTCAAAAGGAATGCCCTGCACCATTAGATTATTGTTAATGCCTTTTGAAAAAAAGTACGAAAAATAATTTAATACTTTGTTTTTTATTAATAGTACACTTTAGATTTACAGACTAATTGAGCAAAATAATACAGTGTTCCATATACCCATCCTACTACCCTAGCCCATCCTTCATAGTCTCTCCTACTAATATTTTACCCATGTTATACTTATTACAATTGATGAAAAAACATTGATATATATTATTAACTATAGTCCATAGTTTACATTAAGGTTCATTGTGTTATACAGTTCTAGGGGTTGTGACAATGTAATAACATGTAACCACCATTACATTTCCTTCCCCTTTTCCTTCCCCTTTTCCTTCCTTCCTTCCTTCCTTCCTTCCTTCCTTCCTTCCTTCCTTCCTTCCTT